>NC_137064.1:9206702-9789202 GCF_032717465.1 Coenobita brevimanus
TTTGAAAACTAATATAATCTTGTACTACATATAAATTCGTACCAAGTAAATAAATAAATACTGTTTATGAGTGAATAAAACAGTTACCCTCCCATAGAACTCGTTTTCTTTGGTGCCAGCCTGTTAGAAAACCCAGTCAGGTAAGGAAGTACTCGTATCTAAATCGAGTATTTTAAATCTCAGGTAAGTGATTTCTCTATGAATTTGCGATGTTTCTCACAAAAAGCAGATGTTTTAGCAAAAAAAAAAAAAAAGGTCCAAAAATGTCGGGACTGGGGCGTACCACTGCCCAGAAAACGTCGGGGATGGGGCGGGTTAACATTCTGTCTCTTTCTCTCGGCTTCCTCCCTCACAAGCCTGTAACCTTGGGGTAATGACTGGGAATTTATCCCACTATGCTGCCACCATTATGTGATGCCCGATCCTCTTTATTGGATGTTGTTGTTTGAGGCTGACTTACAACGAGCACCATAATTGTATCCCCTAGGGTTCGTTCGACCTCTCCTTATCCTGATATTGTTGGATCTGTTAACTGTGGAATCGGTTGGGATCCGAGATTATTCGAAATTAATTTAATTCTCTCTATCAAATATCACACACAAGGAAAATTGGCCGTTCTGAATAATTACTAATAGGAAAGAAATTTGGTAGCTTGATTTGAGTAGCACAACAATAAGAATTTTCAGGTAGCGTAACAATAACAACTTTGGGTAGCGTGACAATGCAATAACAGAACTTTATACTCCCAAAACCGATTCAGCACAGGGGTCGAAAACAATTCCCACCAAGGCACGAGGATTATGAGAAGTTATACAGGATTTGAGAGATATAAGAGAGGAATGACAGTGAAACTCAATAAACTTTTTAAAATGCTGAATTTACTAATATCTCTCCTTTCTTTAAGTCACATTACATTATACTATTCAATTTACTAATAAATGACAACTTAAATTGATTTTTCTCTAAGAAATGAAACTTTACTTTCTGACAGAAATCTAGATTTTTCAATCATTTAACATTTTATTTATTCACAGTACACAGAATTTTCTCCACAGCGCATTTTATACAGGCACATATACCTCAGTTAGCCAACAAATGTTATTACTCTTTAGATCTCACTCCTCCCCAACATCAGTGAAACTTAACATCCTGAACGAGTTGGTAACCCTTTTGAAAGACGGTACTTCTGACCAAACATTTTCCCACCCACATTACACTTGAAATCCTTCACTCCTGAATGAATTATCAAGTGCTAAGTGAGATTACACTTCCTACCAAACAGTTCGCCACATTCAGTACACTCGTTGGCATATAAGGCTTTCTCCGAGCACATCAGGCGAGGGAGTTTGCCTTGGGGACTTAGGGTGCTCTCCGAGCTCACCTGGCGCGGGAGAGCACTAGGCCGTGCCCAGAAAAAACGTTACACCCGACTCCATCGATACACTATATACCAAAAGAAAAATCACGACTATTCCCCATTCACAAGATAAATTCACTAAACAGTTACATAATCAAAAGAACTAATCACTGTGTTTTGTGTAAATGGTGAGTGCACAATGTAAATCTTAACGAACTTTGCTAGGGCAGTTACAATATGGCGGTTAGAGGGAGTTTTTGAGGTGGCATTTTCACGGCATCTGTACGTGGCACGGAGACAAAACTGAGAGTGAGTCTCACTACAACTTAGGTCACAACGGCACACATATTATCACTGAACTTTCACAACGCCAGTATGAACAAGGGGGAAGGGAAGAAAACAGAGTAATGAAACTCACCTGTACATGGCACGGAGACAAAACTGAGAGTGAGTCAGGAGCTATTAACACCCCCCTCTGCTACTCTTCTATGCGGGAAACTAAGCGACTTGGATGACATGTAGGGTACTTTTGCTTTACCCCATATGAGAGTCACAATGCTAAACTTCTGATGCTGAACGGATGCGGATATTAATTTTCTTTACTCTCAATCTGACAGGGAAAATTTAGTTATTCTAATTATCCCACACAAAGAGTCGTAAGTTGAATCAACAGCGGTCGCTAGCATCCTCTCGGCGGAGGAATACATTACCCAGCTATTACGTCATGTCCTCGGGTAGCCTACTAGCTAGCTAAAATTTTTAACGGCTTTCCCCCTCTATACGATATTATTTCTTCTATAAGCATGTTAATCGACAACATTATGACTTTACTATGATTGCATCAGATCTGATTTAATATAAAATGAGTACAGACGATACGCCACTCAAATATATACCCTACGTATGCCTCCAGCATAAAGCTTCACCTACAACATGTACAAATATTCTTAATGACTACAGTACAGCATAAATGAGATTTATGATCTTACAACTACAGAAATAATAATAAAAAGAACATGTATTAAATACTAGGTACAAGCATGTTTCTATACCTTAAGCCTAGAATGGATTAGGGTAAACACTTACAAATGTATAGCTTACGTACTAAAGCATTAACTTACATGACTTTCATGTTTTGACTCTTGTGGCATTACACAGTCGGTTTTGGTGTAGTGCTGTTAGTGAAGTTTGTGAAAAGTTGCTGGCAAGCATAAAGTGTAATTACTGTCAGTGAAGATTATTTTTGGTACTTGTGAAAACAGTGGCAAACAGTGACGGGTTATTGAAGTTTGAATATCATTGGAAGTTGAGAAAACAGTGACGTGTTGGCATGCATTAAGTGTACTAACAGTGAGGTGTTGTTAAGCATTATCTGTAAGAGTAGTTAGTAAAGTGTGTATAGCTCCAGTGCTTGTGAGAACAGATAAGTTGAAAAGCATTAAGTGGAATTATTTGGAAAATAAAGACAGTGAACTTTAAGGAGCCAGTGTTTATTTTCGCCTCAGCTGACCTTGTGTACTGCACACCTAAAGACTGACCATAAGAACAACTCACTGGGCAACGTCCTTCCTGTACTGCACTACTGCTGTTGGAGCCTGTGGCAGTGTGGGACTGGGACGTAACATTGGTGTCAGGAGTGAGGTTATTTCAGGGCTGCAGTGAGTGTAACCTTCGACAGGGAAGCGGAAGGTGTGAAAACAAGGTCTAGAGCTGGACAGGAGGAGGAAATTTCCCTGGCGACAATTGTGAAGCTACTACAGGCACAAAGTGAAGGACAGGAAAAACTCCAAGCACAGTTACAAGCACAAAGTACCCAACTACAGGCAGCACAGAATGCAGGGGCAGAAAAAGCTCGACGAACAATTACAGGCACAGAAGAAAGAAATCAAAGAACAATTACAGGCACAGAATGTGAAGAAGAGAAAGAACAATACGAACGTCTTCGGGAGGCATTACAGGAGCCACTGGGGTAATTACAACTGACCATGCAAGGACAGCCCGATGCATTCACTGGGGAAATCAAGGAAGAACAGCAACAGCTTAAGGAGGACGTAGATGACAAGCTCGAGCATTAGATGTATGAGGTCACAAATAAAGTGATAGGAGTGTAAACAGCATGTAGACGAACAATTGAAGACAGTTAATGAGGAAATAGTGACGGAGTGCAGACAGCATGTGGAAATCCAGTCTTTCTGAAAATTAAAGCGAGGGAATAGCGACAGAGGCTACAGCATGTGGACAAACCAGCTGAAGATCAGTGAGGGAACAGTGGAGGAGTGCAGACAGCACGTAGACGACCAGTTGTAGTCAATTAGTGAGGAAATAGTGATGGAGTGCAGACAGCATGTAAATAACCAGCTGAAGCATGTAGTGAATCATGAGAAGATAATTAGTGAGAAATTTGAGGCTGTAGAGAAATATTGCACTGCTGAGCCTCAGGTTAGTGTATAGGGAGCATATGATGGGAATAGACAGTGTATGGTGAATCTTGACGGATCCTGGGCATCTGAAGATGGCATTGCAGGACTAAATAATCAGAATGCAGAAGTTGTAAGTCCTGGACTTAATTATGATGCCTCAGCTATTAGGCCCCAAACCAGTGAAGTGCATGGCTATAATGGGGATACAGCTAAGAAGAAACCTCAAGAAAGTGATGGTAGAGTATCTTGGGAAGCTTACCATGCACAGTTTGAGTTACTTGCGGATCAGAATGGTTGGGATGATAAGAAGAGGGCTGCAGAAGAACCACCACCGAAGAAATGCAAGAGAACCTTGATGAATAGTGTGCAAAAAGACAGAAGGACTGACGACATGCAGTGTAGAAGGAATGGAAATCATGGGAAGAAATGCAGCTGGACTGTAGTGACGGGTCCAGTGTCGGACGGAGAAGACCTGGGGAGGATGCAGATGGAGGGTACAGATTTGCAACTGGTGCTGGAGTGGCTGCAGCAGAGTGCAGTGCGACGATCATGGGTAGAAGTTTCCAGGTTGAGCCCTGCGACCAAGAGCTACTGAAGTCAGTGGGACCTTCTTCGCTTGAGCAACGGACTACTGGAGCGTCAGTGGGAGACGGCCGATGGCCTCAACAAGTATAGGCAACTGGTGGTTCTAAAGAAGATGAGGTCAGAGATCTTGGATGAGTCCCATAACAAGATCACTAGCGGGCACCTTGGAGTGAAGAATACTTTAAGCCGGCTGTGACAGAGGTTCTACTGAATTGGCATGCGTCAGGATGTCGAAGAGTGGTGTCGGGCCTGTGATGTGTGCTGTGCCAAGAAGGGACCCAAGAAACGTGGTTGTACCCTTCTTCAGCTGTACCAAGTGGGTGCACCAATGGAAAGTGTTGCGGTGGACATTGCTGGACCTTTGCCACTCACTGAGAGAGGAAACCAGTATATATGTGTCGCCATGGACTACTTCACAAAGTGGCCAGAAGACTATGCCATCCCCGATCAAGAGGCTGCGACTGTTGCTCAGGTGTTGGTTGATCAGTTTTTCTGTCGTTTTGGGATCCCACAAGAGCTACATTCAGACCAGGGTAGAAACTTCGAATCTGCTGTGTTCCATGAGTGCTGCAAGTTATTGGAGATCAAGAAGACCAGCACGACCCCCCTAAGGCCACAGTCAGATGGGATGGTGGAGAAATTCAACTGGACCCTGGTGCAAGAACTGGTCAAGTACTGCACTGATGGACAAACAGACTGGGACCAGAAATTACCTGCTTTGCTGATGGCATATCGGTCTGCATCCCACGAGTCTACTGGCTACACTCCTGCAAAACTGATGTTGGGCCACGGGTTACGTTTACCTGTCGACTTGTTAATGGAAAGACCACCTGGTGAAGAGCTGCCTACAGACACCACTGGCTATGCGAAGCACCTTCAGGAAAAGCTGGCTGAGGTACATCATCAAGTGCGAGGAGCCCTCAAGTTTTCAGAAGTGATGAAGTGCAAGTATGATGCCAAGGCAAGTGAAATGAGCTTCAAGGATGATGACCAAGTCTGGTTATACAATCCTCAGCGTAAGAAGGGGCAGTCACCAAAGTTGCAGAGCCCATGGGACGGGCCTTACACTGTGTTGGACCGCCTATCGGACGTAACATATCGGCTTCGGGGAAGCAGGAAGTCTCGCCCAAAGGTGGTACACGTGAATCGTCTGTGGCAGTACCATGGGCCAGGACAGTACAGTTGGGATGTCTCTGAGGAATTGTGCTCACCCGCAGCCGAGGATGTTGAGGACCAAGGAGCTGAAGTGCATGAAGATGGTGACAGTTTCCCGAGGGAAGAATTGAATCAAGAAGAGGACCAAGACCTTCCTGGAGGAGTGGACTATGTGGAGGAACAAGGACATCGTTGGAAGCGGCATAGAAGAAGACCTGATAAGTTGAAAGATTATTTTGTATACAGTTAGATGTTTCATTAGAATTAGGGTTTATGTTTATGTTTGTGTGTACTGTGTAGTTTTGTCGGGACGACAAAGAACTAGGGAGTGGGTAGTGTTTTGAAGGGGGATTTGCCAGTTAGGTAGTCTCGTACCGTCGAGACGTTTCTGATACTGTAAGTTTCGGTACGAGTCGTCAGGGTTGCCAGTTTGCCTCGTGTTTCTGAGCGTAGTTATTTCGAAAGTTTAAACATTCATTTATTTTTGTGCTCCTTTTCTTCATAATGTTTTATATAAGTGATTGCTTGTTAAATCATGCAGTTTAAGTTCGTATGGTTAATGATTTAGAGTGTTATGTAATGTAAGACAACTCTAGAATGTTTTGATGTCTCGTAGTTGGTAACTGTTGTTGCTAGGGGCTGATGCAAGACAGTATTGTCCTAGAATGTTGGAGAAGTAGAAGTTTCAAGAGTAATGCAAGCTTATATAAGGATGCGGAAGAGACTAGTCAGTCAGTCAGTCGGTTTGGAGTTCTGTCGGGTTTCAGTTCAGTGTGAGTGAAGTGCAGTCGGTTTTGGTGTAGTGCTATTAGTGACGTTTGTGAAAAGTTCCTGGCAAGCATAAAGTGTAATTGCTGTCAGTGAAGATTATTTTTGGTACTTGTGAAAACAGTGGCAAATAGTGACGGGTTATTGAAGTTTTAATATCATTGGAAGTTGAGAAAACAGTGAAGTGTTGGCATGCATTAAGTGTACTAACAGTGAAGTGTTGTTAAGCATTAAGTGTAAGAGCAGTTAGTAAAGTGTGTATAGCTCCAGTGCTTGTGAGAACAGTTAAGTTGAAAAGCATTAAGTGGAATTATTTGGAAAATAAAGACAGTGAACTTTAAGGAGCCAGTGTTTATTTTCGCCTCAGCTGACCTTATGTACTGCACACCTAAAGACTGACCATAAGAACAACTCACTGGGCAACGTCCTTCCTGTACTGCACTACTGCTGTTGGAGCCTGTGGCAGTGTGGGACTGGGACGTAACAATATAGTACAGAGAGAAGCAAAACAGGGAAATCACCAAAATGGCAACACAACCGCACATACAATTGCCCAAATTCGACCAGGAACTGCATGACACACACATGTACCTATGCATAGTCAAGCCGTTGTTAGATATTGTTTCGAAAACGACAGACAAAATCACAGTCACCCTACCACTTTTGGACAGAGCAGCGGTCAGTATCGCACCCAAAGTCGCCCCCAAACTGACATGGGCAAATTTCACTAAGCTAGTCGTTCAAGCCATCACCTTCTCCCTGGGGAAAGTGATCAGGCTGTCACAATTGGACAGCCTACCTTAAGACAGGAACTTGGATGACACCCTGATCCAGGGCAGACGGCTTGTCACCGCCGCATACCCAGAAGCAGACGCAGAAGCCTGGGAACAGCATACCTTCAATACCCTCCTCAGAGATCTTCCCAGTGTGGTCATGGAGCACTTCACCATACCCAACCCTATGGGAGATCTGGACAGGGACGTCCAGCTGATACGGCGACTCCTGACCTTCCGCTCCACCTGTTAACAAACCAACGTAGTGAGCAAGTTTCCTACAAATAAACCAACCCCACTGAACAAACCTTAGCCACCACCAGCCCACACCAGCCTTACACTAACACCCAACATACTAGGGCACACCCCACAAACAAGTGCCCTAGTCACAAAGAGAACTAGAATCTAATTACAATAAACCCTTGGGAGTTCTCCACGTGCGGACACCAGTGTCCACTCCATGACATCTGGGAGCGACTCAAAGCTGCCCGGCACAAACTAAACACCCCAGGCCAATGCAAAGTATCATCTCAAGTGAACAAGGGCCCTGTAGACGACACCACACCAACCGGAGACACTAATCCCGGGGAAATGGTGCCTGAGGAAGACGAGATCACAAAACAGCTTGATTTTTAGGCCCGCCCCCGCACCTCCGCACAGTGGCGGGGGCCACATTTCATAAATATTGCCTCTCAGTCTACGATAAGATGAGACTGAACGGGGTAAAAGCAAGGCTTCTGGTCGATAAGGGAGTGGCAAGATCATGCCTCTACAGCCATTTTTACTCTCGCCATAAATCGGCTTTTGGCCTGCTTTTCCCTAAGTCAACTCATCTCATAGATGCAGGGGATGGCCCCCTACCCATTCGTGAGGAAACCCGGTCCTCAAGCACCGTCACCCACCAGCAAGTCTCCATCGAACATAAATTCATTGTTTTCGACTCAGCTTGTCGTACCTACGATGGATATCTGGGACTGGACCTCCTACAGAAACTATGAGTGACCACCAAATGCGACAAATGGCAACTCCAGTTTCAGGAGCCCCCAGTTCACTCTCCTGACCGGTCACAACCCCTGTGCAAATGCAAACCTTCCTCCACCCCTCCCCAGCACTTCACACCACCCACATATTCCCCCTTCCCCGACTCCCTCCCCAGCTTCCCCGCTCGCCCCACCTTCCCCGCTACTAACACCTGCACCATCACAATTCTCCCTTATCACGAAGCATGGCTGCCATTGAACAGGCCTACCGGAACATCTGTCCTATTCTCCCCAGACCTGCCGCCCAGAACCTGCTCGGCCTGCCTCCTGTCCCCCACCTTCCTCCCCCCCCCCCACATCACAGCGGTCCGAATTGCCAACATCACCACAACCCCCCTCATGCTACCTAAGGGGCTTGTGGTAGGAGAAATGGAAGAAGCAGAGCCATGCACCACCACCACCCTCTCCTCCCCCACCCCACTGCCCCCCATACCCGAGCATCTCTCACCTGACCAAGCCAACACTCTCCGCCATCTGCTCTTGGACTTTCAGAACCTCTTTTCATCAAAGCTTACAGATATTGGCCACACTACCTACCTGGAGCATGAGATACACACCACCCACAGGACCGCCTATCTGCCAACCACCCAAACAGAAAAACCCGAAACAACGATCAGAGGAAGATCGGCAGGTCCAGGAAATGCTCGATGCCAGCATTATTTCACCTTCCACCAGCCCCTGGTCCTTCCCTGTCATCCTCGTCAATAAGAAAGACGGTACCATGTGATTCTGCATGTATTACCACTGCCTCAACAACGTTACCATCGAGGATGCCACTCCACTTCCAAGGGTCGATGACTTCCTCGACTCCCTGCACGGCGCCTCCTGGTTTTCTACCCTGGACCATCAATCAGGGTATTGGTAGGTCCCTGTACACCCCGAGGACAGAGGGAAGACAGCATTTTCCACAGGTAATGGAAATCATTACGAATTCAACATCCTGCCATTCGGACTTTGCAATGCCCCCACCACCTTCTCCCGATTGATGGAGTCCATCCTGAGTGGCCTCACCTGGGAAATCTGTCTGGCATAACTGGACAACGTCATCATTTTTAGCAAGACATGGGCCGATCACCTTCAACGCCTCAGGTAAGTTTTTCAACGCATCTGCCAAGCGGGCCTCAAGCTCCGGCCTTCCAAATGTGTCCTGGCCACACAAACTGTTGCTTTCCTGGGGCATATCATCTCAAAAGATGGAATCTCACCTGACCCCGGCAAGCTCCGCACCATCGCCGAGTTCCCTCTTTCATGAGACATCCACGAGGTCAGAGCCTTCCTGGGCCGTACCTCATACTATCGACACTTTGTAAAGGGGTTCGCCAACATCGCCAAACCCCTCCACGACCTAACCCGGAAGGGAGAACCCTTTACCTGGACCAACCAGCAAAGGAGTGCTTTTCAAGAACTTAAGGACTAACTTGTAACTGCCCCAGTTGTCCCCTTCCCCGACTACACCCTGTCTCATGAAAGACTTTGTATAAACTTGTAGAGAAGTTTTGTCGTTTAGTTGTCACTCTTGATTCTTGTAGCAGGAATTAAAGATGAATACAGTGAGTTGATCTTAATTTATTATCTTCAGAGAAAATCTAAGTTGAGCAGGGTATGTATTACAGAGACAATATAGTAAGTAAGTCTAGTTGGGACCCTCTTTCTTGTTCACGCTCTCCACTACCTGTCGGTTCTATGGCTAGCCTCCTTCTGCCTCTCTCTTTCCTAAATTCTGGTGAAACAGGGGTCGTGTCACGTGTGTTACACTGTGGTTGGAAAGTTCTAGAAACCTGTGTGTAAGTATGTGTGTATGTGTGTGTATGGTCACTAGGCGCTGTCGTGTGCCTATAAAGCATTCCTTGAGTTAAGAGTGTGTAAGCATGTTTAGCATTGCTCGATTCTCGCAGACACAATACCTTCTCATCATTTGACTTCCTGCTTCTATCTGTCTCTCTGTCTATCTATTTATCTATTATGATTTGTAATTATAATATGGAGTCCTAACATATGCTCGGCCACGCCGCTGGAGGTCCTCCGACAGCAATCATCATTGACATATGCTAATCTATTAGTAAATAATATTGATTATAATATTGTATACGTATAATATTCATAGTAAATTGCAATGATCTAGTAATATTACATTTTAAACAAGTTGTATACATATTTGAATAAATGCCATGGTTGTTGTATGACATTTTGTAAGATGTGTATGTATAACAGACATACGCATATAATTGTGCAATGGTAATACTGCTAGGTTATTACATTACATATTGAGTTATCCCTGTAGTAATGTCTAATATTTCACCTAACTTGTAAGATGATTCTGGTAATACAGAATTGTGGTATAATTGTATGACTTATAATATTGTAGTTACATTGTGATAATACATAATTGTAACATTGTGAATTGTTACATAATTATATTGTACTTGTTACATTATAGTAACATTGTAGTAATACATAATTGTAACATTTTATGAATTGTTACATAATATTGTGGTAATGCATAACTGTGTTGGCCTTATAATTGTAGTTACATTTTGTTAATGCAACTGTTACATAATTGTGTTGGCCTTATAATTGTAGTTAAAGTTACATAAAAGTTACATCTTGTTAATGCAACTGTTACATAATTGTTACATATTGTTTGTAGTTACATAATTGTAGTTAAAGTCACATAAAAGGTACATCTTGTTAATGCAACTGTTACATAATTGTTACATATTGTTTGTAGTTACATAATTGTAGTTAAAGTTACATAAAAGTTACATCTTGTTAATGCAACTGTTACATAATTGTTACATATTGTTTGTAGTTACATAATTGTAGTTAAAGTTACATAAAGGTTACATCTTGTTAATGCAACTGTTACATAATTGTTACATATCGTTTGTAGTTACATAATTGTAGTAATTGCAGTCCTGACATTGAATCCGGTCATGCTGCGGTCGATGATAATTATGATGTGCCATGCCACTAGCTTGTGGAGACAACAATTTGCTTTTTTGTTTGTAATTTATGTGTTATTTTGACATTTGTAGTAACACTTACACTTATTTCCATTTGTTTGTTATGTGATCTTACTCTATTTCTTTTTCTTTCTTTTTTTTCTATGTATTGATTTTCAATAGTTTGTTTTTCTTCGTTTGTCTACGCTTTTTCTGTGTTGTTCATGGTTGCATAATTGCTGGCTAATTTCCTAAGGACTGCTTTTCAAGAACTTAAGGACAAACTCGTAACTGCCCCAGTTGTGGCCTTCCCCGACTACACCCTGCTCTTCCGATTATACACCGGTCTCCCTGATCGTGATTGGCGCCGTCCTCGCACAACTCCAGGAAGGATGAGAGCACATCATCTCCTGTACCAGCTGCACCCTTAACCAGGCCCAAAAGAACTATGCCGGCACCAAGCGAGAATGCCTGGGCATCGTCTGGGCCTTGGAGCATTTCCGGGCCTACCTATCCAGAACTAATGTCATGGTCATCATGGACCACCAGCCACTCCAATGGCTACGACAGTCTGACACCCATAATACCCAACTTATTAGATGGTGGGAGACATTGGAGGAATTCAACTACCAGATCTCTTACAGCCCCAGCAAGCTCCATACTAATCCCAACACACTCTCGCGCCTGCCAATCCATGCGATTCAATGCGAGCTGGAACCCCCCCAACAGTGGTGCGGCAAGGACCGCCCCCCCCTGGACTCCGCCCCACTTATTCGCCAAACTTCAGCAGGGCAACAACTTCTTCATCCCGTCGGGGCACATTATCCTCAACCCAGATACCGCCTTGGATACCATGAGACACCTTCACTCTGACAACGGGATCCACCTAGGTATCAAGAAACTCCTCCAGGTGTTCAACTACACGTACTGGACCCCTAACCCCAGCAACCTCATGAAACAAGTCACCGGGTCCTGCTGAGCCTGTGCATTAGGCAAGGATGCCATCCGCACGGCCGGCCCATCAGGAAGTATAACTGCCCACAAGCCTTGGCAGTTACTCTCTGTGGACATTGTGGGGCCCCTACCACCCAAGTCAGGATACCGTTACATTTTCACCTTTGTGGATATATATTCCAAGTTCCCCATCGCATGCCTGGCCAAAGAACACCATGCCATTGCCATGGCTGACGCCCCAGTACACGATGTTTTTCCCCATTTTAGAATACCTCAGGCCCTACATTCAGACAATGCCCCCGAGTTCACCAGCAACATCTGGCGAGAGCTAGCCAACATATTCGGCTACCACATCTCCCACTCTTCTCCATACTGGCCACAGGGGAATGGAGTTTGCAAGAGGAGCCACCACACTCTCATGAACCAGGCACACTAGAATCAAGGAAACTAAAAATGAAGATTGGCCAGCCCACATTAAAATCATCCTGTGGGGATTCAACTCCTGCCCCCAGGAAGATGGTATATCCCCTCACGAGCAGATATTCGAGAAAGCCCCTCTCCTTCTGCCACTACGCCAACACCTACAGCCTCCAACCATGTCCCCCATGTCCGACCCCCTCCACTACCTCAAGAGGTGCCTTCACCACCTACAAGGCTGCCTGGACCTCCAACCCGATGCCACCCCCTCGAACCCCTACAAACCGGGTGATTCCGTGATGGTTGCAAACTGCCGATTCCCTATAAACTCTCCCCCCACTGTATGGGCCCATATACTATCACCCACGTCCTTAACCCCTACCAAGTGACCATAGATTACCATAACACTCCACGAACGTTCAGACATCACCTCATGCACCTGTTCCGCACCATCGCCTCCCCTCAGCCCACCCCACCCACCTTCCGCACCACCTAACCTCCACTCGCCACCCCAGACCCCCCTTCCGACTCCTACAATTGCTACATCACGCCCTCCTCCTCCCTCCCATCGTCCCCCACTCCCTCACCACCAGCTCCCTCTCCTTCCACCCCTCATGCCACCTCACCGCCACCACAAATCTCTTCCCCCAGCCAACCCCCCACCCCCTCGCCACCATCTCTCTCGACCTCCGCACCTCACACCACCTCACCTGCTGCCCCGCCACCACCACGTCGCCCGAGAACGCCAAAACCACCCACAACCAGCACGCACTCACATGCCCACACACCACCCCCTGCCACTCTCACTTCCACATCACCGCCCCCCGTCATCACCTCATCTCCCCCTTCCTCCCCCAAACCCCCACCCCAAATGCCACCACCCAACGCCACCCACCACAGCACAACGCCACGTGCAACTGGAGCACCACGAGGCAGCACTCCTTCCTCGCCACCCACGCCCACCCTAAAGACCACCATCACTCGCTCCGGCTGCCTCTCACGCCTTCCTGCCAGATACACCACCACCCCTTCCCCCATCCCCTCCGCCTCACCTCCCCCACTAGACTCAATCACCCCCAGCCCTCACCCCCCCAATACCACTCCTATTACCCTCGGACTACACCAAGCCCAGCTGAAATATCCATCCACTCCTATCCCTGGGGAAAACACCTGTGCTTCTTCCCAGCATAAAACCACCACTCCTGCCTCGGTCACCAGCACTCAGCTGAGACCATTGGAGGAGCAACCACCTACAGGCATGAGGATGTGATGCACCACCTGGGCACTGGCCTACAGCAGGAAGCGCCACATCCGCGGGCCTCATCATCTCCTCCAGATCCTCCGCACAGCTTCCCAAGCCTCCACTCTCTACCTAACCTGTACCCCTCACCAAGACGAAAACACACAGTGGATCACCCTCCTCCAACATCTGACTCCAGACCACAGCACCAGTACCACCAAGACCTACTACCTCCAGCCACGGGGACGTGACTTTTCCCACCACGACGGTGGTGAAACAGCAGCCGTGGCAACCGAGGGCATCACAACACCCCCAGGAGGCGACAACGGAGGGGTAGGTAGGGCGCGCACAACGTCCATGCGATATGGGCATACGTCCCATATGGCCGCATGCCCCTATTCCATGGAGTGCACCCAGCGTGAACATCTCAGTCCGGGAGCATTACCCTCCAACTGAGCCAGCCCTTGCCAGGATCGGGGTGGAGCTACCAACTTATTTCCAGGCAGCACCCCAGTGATGACCAGTAGCTGCACAACTAAAGAGACAGCCTGCAGCCACTCAATAAAAGCAACAGCCTGGAGCCATGCACAAGCAATGGCCTGCAGCCGCGAAACAGTGATGGCCGGTAGCCGCACATACAAGCAACGGCCAGTAGCTGCGCACATAGACAGCCTGTAGCTGCTCATAGTGCTCCCCATCCCTCCTGCAGAACTCGTGACGGCCAGCAGTTGCACGTGGGGAGAAAAAGGTATGCCCTCTCTCCTTCTGCAGTTGCCTCGAGGGGCATGACACTGGTGACGGCCGGCAGCCACACCAGTAGACAGGGGACGGCTTGTAGCCACCCCTCGCCTGCACATTGCCCCTCCTACGGGATTTCGGCGACGGCCGGTAGCTGTGCCAGTAGGCAGGTGACAGCCGGTAGCTGCACTTTGTCTGCAATCCCACCTGGAAGTCGGGCCCTGGTGACAGCCAGATGCTGCACCGACAGGAAAGGGATGGCCTGTAGCCGCCCTCCTCCCATTGCCCAAAGGACCTCGGTGATGGCCGGTAGTTGCACCAGGGAGGAACGCCATAAAAGTCCCTTGCCCCCTGTGACTTCACAACCTGAGAGCGACCCCTGCTTGAGCTGCTCCACCAGCGGCAGAGTAGGTCCCACCTCCAACTCCCCAGACTGAGGCAGCCCTCAGAAGGAGAACCTCCTTATAGAGGACTGGTGGAGAGGCCCTGTGTTATCCCTGGGGTTGCACTCCATCCAGCCGGCACCAGAGGGAGACCAACGCCTCTCAGACTCATGCCGTAGGCAATGCCGCAGCCTGACCCTGACGGCGAAGCAACGGGAGCGAGACCACAGTAGGTGGGCTCTCAACAACGCACCTAGTACCCTGGGGCACGACCTCTCCAGTCCCGAGGAGGAGCAGTGCCCTTCCTGCACCAGGCGCCTACAGGAGCGCCTGCAGAGACTGTTCAGCCTCAGTCTAGAGGGCCAAACCCCTGTGCCCAGCCCTGCCTGCGCGGGGCCTTTCACCACGCCCAACCACAGCCCACGATGGAGGACGACGCTCCTACGCATAGTCCCATGGCCCCTAGTCGAGAGGACGCCTGAAGAGACTCTACCGACGTCAGAGCGACACCTGTGAGTCGCCGCCCCCCCCCCCCAGTCGGCCCGCTCCCTTCCCCCATACACCTACCGTGACTGTGATTCAAGTGCCCACGGAATGAAAGTGAGAACTGACAGCCAGTGTTTAGAATGCTAGTGACAGTGCCTAACTATCCTAACTCCACTGAATGTGAAATGGGACACAAACGCTAGTAACAGTGCCTAACCATCATAACTCCACTTAGTGTAACACGGGACATGAACATAATGACTGTGAAGTATATGCAGCCCGAGCACAAAGTGTAATTCCACCTCCTCTTAAGTACAGTGTTTTTCTTCCACTCTCGAGACTGCCGGTATCCTGCTTGATACCTGTAATCTATCTGCCAGTCCGAGTCTTGACTTTTGTATAGAGTCCTGTGAGATTGTCTGTCTGTCCTCTATTAGAGAGTTTGGTAATATGCGTGTAAGGTAGTTGTCCAGAGTTTTTATGCCCTGTTCCTCTCACATCGTATCATAGCTCTTGTCTAGAAAGGGAACCCAGCTAATCCTTAGGTGTTGTTAGGACGGGAAGCCGACCATAACAGGAACTTTAATAGCTCCCTCGGCAGATAAAGCAAAAGAAATCGGGACAGATTATGAAAGAGATTAAATACAGTGAAAATCTGGAGACAGGTGGGACCCTGTACTTACAAGACTAAAATAACTACCCAAAGCTTCAGCAACCAAGGACGCATCAGCTACAGAACAACCATCTAAAGAAAGAATAGGAGCTTGAGGAGGGATATATTTACCAGATCTTCTAAGGATACGAGACCAAAATGCTGCAATGGGAGTGTCTGCCGAAATGCTAGAGATAAAGGACATCAAGCTGTGGCATTTGGCTTGACGGATAGTACAGCAGAATGCTGCAGATGCATGTTGAAATATTAAGAGACTACGGGTACAGTCCAGTGTAAAACGTCGACGATGAAAGCTTTTCCAGGCAGCATGTTTAACACGGAGGGCACGCTTGCATTCAGGAGTCCACTACGGCACGGTTTTAGCTGTAGGAGGTCTGGTATTTCTAGGGATAGAAGTAAGGGCAGCTCCAAAAACCAGGACCAAGAAGAAAGTAACTTGTGGGGAAAAGAAAAGTAGGAAGGAGGTAAAGAGGGGACTGTAAGAGAGGAAAATAATCTCCAGTTAGCAGCATGGAACGGCCAGTGGGGAGGACAAGGAACCAGACAGAAAGAGATAAGGGAAAGCTTGATAGGAAAGTGGTAATTGAAAAGAGAGCCATCCAGAATCGACCAGTGGAAGTCAAGGGAAATAGAAGGAGAACAAAAAGACAGATCGATGCAGGAAAAGAAACGAGTACAAAGGTCAAAATGAGTAAGAGAGCCAGTATTGAGCAGAAACAGATCAGACAAAGAAATTGTTCAAAGAGGCGACCCCTTGGGGTGACATCGGAGTCATCCCAAAGGATATGACAGCAACTGAAGTCTCCAAGGAGGAGAATCGGAGGAGGAAGGGAAAGAAGTAAGAGGAAAAATGAGAAAAATCAAAAGGAACAGAAGGAGTTAAACAGGGAGAGCAGACGGTGACCCAGCAGTGAAGAAAAAGATGGGCGGATGCACGAGGGATAGCGGACGGAACAGAAAGGCATTCAAAAGGAACAGTTTTGCAGATAAGAAGAGCAGTAGAAGAAGGAGGATGCGAACCGAGAAAAGCAAAACCTGGAATAGGAACAGGGGAAGCACAGAGAAAAGTTTCTTGTAGAGTTGCAAAAAGTGGATCATGAACTGATACGAGGTATCGTGAGGAAGGATGATGGGACACAAAACCGCGTATATTCCATTGTAGAGGGGCCATGAGAAGAAACAAGAATTAAGACAGGGAAGAGGGTGACAAATGCACATGACAGTCACAGTGGGGGTGACCGGGAGGCATAGGGAGATCAGGGATCAAAAGAATAGAAGAGACAAGAAACAGAAGTCACAGAAGGGGAGGACGGATAGAGCTGGGGGGAGGGGAAGGTTCAGGAGAAGGAAAAGGAATAGGAGTTGGGGGAAGGGAAGAGGTAGGTGGATGGGCGTCCATAGAAACAAGGGAGGACATGGAGGAAATACGGCGAGTGTACAGGTAGGAGGCAATACCTTGAATGGTCTCTGTATCCATGGGAGACGAAACAGGGCAAGGGGACACTGACGAGATGACCCGAGGGTGCTGACAGGATGATGAGATACTGAGAGAAGTGGAACGTGAGGGATGTTTGGAAGGTTGGACAGGACAAGTTGGCAGGGGAGAGACCAGGAATGTGAGATGGGGAAGCGCGAACACATTGACGTTTGTTTGAAGAAGAGGACCGAGAAGATACAGAGGTAGAAGGAGGCAGGGGAGGAGGCAAGGGACAAAGGAGGGAGGGGGAAGAATCAGGAATCAGAAAGAGATGCAAGAACAGAGAAAGAATTAGAGACAGGGACAGAAGCTGAAACACTGGAGGAGCTGGAGACTGGCTACACCACGGGAGGAGGACGGGCTATGCGTGCGTAGGTAATGGTTGGATGGTGACCGAGGCTGTGAACTCTGCAGTGGCTTCACGAGGGCAGAGGCCAGTTTTCCAGTGGATGCTAGACACTTTTGCCTCAAAGAGATATGTGGAACACTGCCAATAGCTGGCAGAATGGCTACCCTTATGGTTTGGGCAGCATCGGATGGTGTAAGTGCAGTCCGAGGAAGCGTGACCAGCCAGTACACAGTTGGCAGCAGCCTACAATGTTGGCGCAGTTGATTGGCAGTATTTGGAAGGATGGCCAAAGTGCCAACAAGATGTGCACTGGCAAGGAGATGAAATAAATTGGTGGACCTGGAGTACAGCGCTCCCAGTGATGACTGTAGGGGGCAGATCGTGAAAGGCGAAGACAATTTTGATATTGGCTGGCTCCTGTTGACATCCACAAGGAGGAATGATGTAATATTGCACTGAGCGTATTGGATGGCGCTGCTCAGAAAGAGTGAGCTCAATATCGCCAGAGCATTCTGCAAAAGCTCTGTGGCCAAAAGACATTGACAATGGTAGATGGACGGTTCCAGTGGAGTAATTAAGCTGGATGTCTGGGGACACTGAGCTATGTTGTCCCAACTGTTGACCAGGGATGCCACCTTCTTGGCTTGGGCAGCATTGTGGACGACAAGGAGGCGGAAGCCATTCAGAAGGGCCGAGAAGGTGACATCCCTGCCTACCTGGCGAAATAGAGAGACGTGGAGTGAGAGGTTATGATCTGCGTCGAGAATATTGAAAAATTTTGTCCATGTCTGCGAACCGAATAAAGAGGAGGTGAAGGAAGAGGTAGGCACATAGAAAGAAGGACGAGGTCGGGAGAGGGAGACAGATGACACAGAAGGAGAACGAGGAGGGTAAGGGTGAAATATGATGATAGAGAAGAACTGACTGAAGCAGATAGAACAGGAGCTAGAGGAGTGGAAGACACAGGAGGCATGGAGGATGGGTTGGTTATGGGAACTAAACATGTAGGAGGGAAGTCGAGGCCGCAGTCAAAAAGGAGTCCTGGGTTGTCACCGTAGTTGAGCCAGAAGAATTAAAACTTTCCATACAATTTAAAGAAAAAGGTAGACTTCACCACCCCATCCCCCATCCATCATGAAGCCCAACGAGAAGAGGCTGGTGTTGGGTCAAAACTCGCTCAACAGCCCTGGAGATAGCAGAAGAGGTATACGTGGACACTTCTTGGTGTGGGATGGTAGCTGCAGACAAATGCAGTGCCCACCAGACAGTACAGTCATGGACAGAGAAACCTGGACAGGTGAGGCGAGGCAAATGTCATATTTTCTCTTTTCCCCCGGCTTGCCCGTCACTCTTCGTTCACGGCTCCTTTCCCCCATCCCCCCAACCCCCCATCCCGTTTACCCTCTCTTCATAGCACCTGTCAGGCTGCACTCCCCATCCCCCCTTCCCTGCCCCCATACACGCCAGTTCGCTAATCCGCCGACCTTGAACCGTGTGTGTGTGTGTGTGTGTGTATGTGTGTGTGTGTGCATCCTTGACACAAGCAACTCCCTACATTGTTCCGATCACAACCCATCCCTCCCTCTTCTTTACGGCTACTCTGCTAACACACACACACTCACACACACACACATAAGAAGCTCATCTTCATTCTTCGTATACGCAGCTGCTCTCTCTCTCTCTCTCTCTCTCTCAAGATTTTGTAGGAGTGAATAGTAATGTCAGTGCAAAGTATGCCTTTATTATTGTGATATAAGTATTATAAAATAAAACTTAGGAATATATTTATAGAAAACAACTGCAGTAGGCTGGTTGGCCCATGCGAGGCATCTCCTCCTGATTTTGGATCTGCATACGAGAGAGAGAGAGAGAAAGAAGTGAGGAGTGACCACTTGTTCATCCATCTCTCTCTCTCTCTCTCTCTCTCTCTCTCTCTCTCTCTCAATATTCTGTAGGAGTGAATAATAATGTCAGTGCAAAGTATGCCTTTACTGTGATATAAGCATTACAAATTAAAACACTGGAACATATTTAGAGGGAATAACTGCAGGAAATCCTCTCGAGACGTCAGCATGTGGAACTGTCATTATTTCCCTGCGGGCCAGTTAACGTCCACCTTCATACTTGCCTACTCCCTTCTGCCACCATTTTCGCCAATTCTCCTCATCTTTACTTTCCAATTGAGAGCATGCCATTCGTTATGATAATAATTGCACACACACACACAGCCAAGAAAGCTGTTGAGACCAAAAGCTCCTGGATCTCGTACATGAGTTCTTCCTAACGCAACATGTGAGGGAAACCACCAGAAAAAGAGGACTTGATGTACCTTCAGTGCTAGATCTAATATTTACTAGGCAAGAAAATGATATTGACAGTTTAATATATTATCCTCCACTCGGCAAAAGCGATCATGCAGTACTAAATTATAACTTTAGGATAGCATATGACATAGCAAACAGCAATGACAGTTACAAAAAGAGCCTAAACTATAAAAAGGGAAATTATCAAGACCTAACGAAGTATTTCTTAGAAGTTGATTGGGAAAATGAGCTTAGAGGACAAGATTTTAATGCTGTATATAAAAAATTCTGTGAATTTTATGAAATAGGAGTCCAGAAGTACATCTCACAGCACAAAGAAGCAGAGAAGAAAATA
Organism: Coenobita brevimanus; assembly: GCF_032717465.1. Taxonomy (NCBI): domain Eukaryota; kingdom Metazoa; phylum Arthropoda; class Malacostraca; order Decapoda; family Coenobitidae; genus Coenobita; species Coenobita brevimanus. The sequence goes on from NC_137064.1 coordinate 9,227,118, forward strand.
CAGAAATGGTTCAATACAGAATGTAAAAAAATCAAAAGAAAGAAGAGATTTGTTGTGGAATAGATACAGAAGACATAATAGTGAAAGGGCGTATAATAATTACAAACAGGCAAGAAACGATTATACAAGAATAAGGAGGGAAGCCCAAAAACAGTTTGAGGAGGATATAATAAATAAAAGTAGTGATCAACCAAAGCTGTTTTACAGCTATATCAGAAGCAAAACCAAAGTAAAAGATATAATACAATCAATTACGGACGAGGGAATCACTTATACACAAGAGAAAGATATTTGTGAAGCACTAAATAAGAATTTCCAATTAGTTTTTACAGAAGAAAAAAATTTTGAGAGGGACTATGTGGAACATGCATGTCCACACATACTACCAGATATACAAATAGCAGAAAAAGTAATACAGGAGGAGTTAAGTAGCTTAGACAGAGGAAAAGCAAGTGGTCCTGATGAAATTTCATGTTGGGTACTACGGGAATGTGCAAAGGAGTTAAGTAAACCATTATTTTTAATTTTCAAGAAATCCTTGAGTCAAGGTAAACTACCTGATATTTGGAAAGAAGCAAATATTGTCCCCTTATTCAAGAAAGGAAATAGACAAAATCCACTCAACTACCGACCAGTATCACTGACCAGTGTTGTAAGCAAGGTATTAGAAAAGCTTATAAGAAAAGCTTGGGTAAATCATCTAGAAGAACATAGTATGATAACAGAAAGACAGTTTGGTTTCAGAAAAGGAAAATCATGTGTAACTAATTTGTTGAGCTACTATGACAGAGTAACAAACACAATACAGGAAAGGGAAGGATGGCTGGACAGTATCTATTTAGATTTCAAGAAAGCTTTTAACACAGTACCACACCAAAGACTTTTATGGAAACTGTACCATCAAGGAGGAATTCGAGGCAAACTATTTTGTTGGATGCAAGACTTTCTCATAAAAAGAGAAATGAGAACAGTACTAAGAGGAAACTACTCATCATGGAAAGAAGTGACTAGTGGAGTACCACAGGGTTCAGTGCTGGCACCAATCATGTTTTTAGTGTATATAAATGATATAAACAGCAACACTGGAAATGAGAGCTATCTGAATATGTTTGCAGATGATGCAAAAATACAAAGGAGAATTACTAACACAGACTCTTGTAAAGAGCTACAAGAAGAATTAAATAAACTTCATGAATGGAGTAGTACATGGCAAATGGAATTTAGTGTGGACAAGTGTCATGTAATCAAGTTTGGTAAAAGTGGAAAAAGACCTGATTGGGATTATAAGTTAGGAAATAAAACCCTATACACATCAGAAAGAGAAAAAGACCTAGGTGTGATCATCAATAACAGACTATCTCCGGCTGACCACATCAGCAAGAAGGTACGGAACATGTATACACTACTTGCAAATAAGAGAATAGCATTCACATACATAAATGAAGACATGCTAAGAAGGATAATAACATCATTCATTAGACCAACCCTGGAATATGCATCAGTAGTCTGGAGTCCTCATCTCAAAAAGTACATAGACAAGATTGAAAAAGTTCAAAGGACCGCTACAAGATGGATACCAAGCTTAAGGGACCTAAGCTACGAAGAAACACTAAATAAACTGAATCTACCAACACTACAGGAGCGAAGGAAAAGAGGTGACATGATAATGCTATATAAGTGCATATCAGGGAAGAAGAAAATAGACATAAATGATTACTTAACATATGGAGAAACATCAGCAAGAGGACACTGCAAAAAACTGCATAAGAAGAGAGGTGATAAAGACGTAGGGAAATTCAGTTTCCCAAACAGAGCAATTGATCAATGGAATGCACTACCGAATGAAATTGTGTGTGCCAAAACAATTCACAAATTTAAGGATATGTACGATAAATATGGTTTAAGACACGGGACAGTACGAGCTTGACTCATTCCTGTAAAGATACAATTAGGTAAGAATAATTAGGTAAGAACACACACACACACACACACACACACACACAGAAGTTGATTGGGAAAATGAGCTTAGAGGACAAGATTTAAATGCTGTATATAAAAAATTCTGTGAATTTTATGAAATAGGAGTCCAGAAGTACATCCCACAGCACAAAGCAGATAAGAAAATACAGAAATGGTTCAATTCAGAATGTAAAAAATCAAAAGAAAGAAGAGATTTGTTGTGGAATAGATACAGAAGACATAATAGTGAAAGGGCGTATAATAATTACAAACAGGCAAGAAACGATTATATAAGAATAAGGAGGGAAGCCCAAAAACAGTTTGAGGAGGATATAATAAATAAAAGTAGTGATCAAGAGGATATAATAAATAAAAGTAGTGATCAACCAAAGCTGTTTTACAGCTATATCAGAAGCAAAAACAAAGTAAAAGATATAATACAATCAATTACGGACGAGGGAATCACTTATACACAAGAGAAAGATAATTCTGAAGCACTAAATAAGAATTTCCAATTAGTTTTTACAGAAGAAAAAAATTTTGAGAGGGACTATGTGGAACATGCATGTCCACACATACTACCAGACATACAAATAACAGAAAAAGTAATACAGGAGGAGTTAATAGGTTAGACAGAGGAAAAGCAAGTGGTCCTGATGAAATTTCATGTTGGGTACTACGAGAATGTGCAAAGGAGTTAAGTAAACCATTATTTTTAATTTTCAAGAAATCCTTGAGTCAAGGTAAACTACCTGATATTTGGAAAAAAGCAAATATTGTCCCCTTATTCAAGAAAGGAAATAGACAAAATCCACTCAACTACCGACCAGTATCACTGACCAGTGTTGTAAGCAAGGTATTAGAAAAGCTTATAAGAAAAGCTTGGGTAAATCATCTAGAAGAACACAGTATGATAACAGAAAGACAGTTTGGTTTCAGAAAAGGAAAATCATGTGTTACTAATCTGTTGAGCTACTATGACAGAGTAACAAACACAATACAGGAAAGGGAAGGATGGGTGGACAGTATCTATTTAGATTTCAAGAAAGCTTTTGACACAGTACCACACCAAAGACTTTTATGGAACCTGTACCATCAAGGAGGAATTCGAGGCAAACTGTATTGTTGGATGCAAGACTTTCTTATAAAAAGAGAAATGAGAACAGTACTAAGAGGAAACTACTCATCATGGAAAGAAGTGACTAGTGGAGTACCACAGGGTTCAGTGCTGGCACCAATCATGATTTTAGTGTATATAAATGATATAAACAGTGACACTGGAAATGAGAGCTATCTGAATATGTTTGCAGATGATGCAAAAATACAAAGGAGAATTACTAACACAGACTCTTGTAAAGAGCTACAAGAAGAATTAAATAAACTTCATGAATGGAGTAGTTCATGGCAAATGGAATTCATTGTGGACAAGTGTCATGTAATCAAGTTTGGTAAACGTGGAAAAAGACCTGACTGGGATTATAATTTAGGAAATAAAACCCTATACACATCAGAAAGAAAGACCTAGGTCTGATCATCAATAACAGACTATCTCCGGCTGACCACAGCAGCGATAAGGTACGGAACATGTATACACTGCCTGCAAATATGAGAATAGCATTCACATACATAAATGAAGACATGCTAAGAAGGATAATAACATCATTCATTAGACCAACCCTGGAATATGCATCAGTAGTCTGGAGTCCTCATCTCAAAAAGCACATAGACAAGATTGAAAAAGTTCAAAGGGCCGCTACAAGATGGATACCAAGCTTAAGGAACCTAAGCTACGAAGAAAGACTAAATAAACTGAATCTACCAACACTACAGGAGCGAAGAAAAGGAGGTGACATGCTAATGCTATATAAGTGCATATCAGGGAAGAAAATAGACATAAATGATTACTTAACATATGGAGAAGCATCAGCAAGAGGACACTGCAAAAAACTGCATAAGAAGAGAGGTGATAAAGACGTAAGGAAATTCAGTTTCCCAAACAGAGCAATTGATCAATGGAATGCACTACCGAATGAAATAGTGTGTGCCAAAACAATTCACAAATTTAAGGATATGTACGATAAATATGGTTTAACCCACAGCGTCCCGTCGACGTTCTTTTACGTCCACACGTTTTGTCACTGCCAATCCCATCGACGTTCATAAATGCGAAAAAATTGCAAGGTCCTTAATTTGCACAATTTTCAATTTTTGCGAGTCATTTTTGGTACGTATACACGTGATACCTTCCTCAACAAGATGCCAGGCAGGGACAATGCCTTACCCAGCATGACCTCCTCCCTCCCCCCTGCATGCCATTGTCTCAGCAATTCTTTATCAGTGATCTGGCCAGCATAGCCATGTCATGCCACGGTACGAAATTCAGGGCCAGAGTGATTCCCCAATCAATGGCAATGTGGAAGACAAACTTTACATAGCATTAGAGGAAGAAACAGTTAGAAATGATGATCAGGTAATGTGGCAAAAAAAGGTCAGGTATTAGTGAGTGAAACAATGCTTATAATGCCTATATTACTGCTTGAAAACCAATATACTCTTGTACTACATATAAATTCGTAACAGTAAATAAATAAATACCATTTATGAGTGGTGTGAAATAGTTATCCTCCCATAGAACTCGTTTTCTTTGGTGCCAGCCTGATGGAAAACCCAGTAAGGTAAGGAGGCACTCCTACCTGTAATGAGTATTTAAAACCTCAGGTGAGCGATTTCTCTATGAATTTTCGATGTTTCTCACCAAAAGCGAAGGTTTGAGCCAAAAAAAAAATTTTTCCTAAAATGGTCGGGATTGGGGGGAGTCAGTGTTGGAAAAGTGGTCGGGATTGGGGGGAGTCAGTGCTGGAAAAGTGGTCGGGATGGGGCGGGTTAAGACACGGGAGAATACGAGCTTGACTCATTCCTGTAAAGATACAATTGGGTAAGAATTAGGTAAGAACACACACACACACACATATATATATATATATATTGTAATGCTGGGTGTAAATAGGCTCGACTTCTCGTTCCTAAAACACCTAACGTGGAGCGGGGTCCTCTTTCGAGACTGGAGCTTAGTGCAATAAAGAAAGGCAGGACACAAAAACTTCAGGCAATAACCTTTGCACGTATATTACTGTTATGCTGAGTATTTTTAGGCCGACTCCTCCTACTAAAAACACTAGCTACTGAGTGGGGTCCTCTTTCCGGACCGGAAGTAAAGCACTAACAAAGGAACAGGACATAAAAACTAGGCAGTCCACCTTTAACACATCTATTACCTTAATTCTAACACCGTGACAATATTACATAGAATGATATTCTGGACAGGGGATACAGATATACAAAGTTACGTTAAGACAACACGGGATATTCACACACACTATAATTACACTTTACAATGGGTTAAGGGTCCATAAGTGAATGTGACTAACTTTCATTAACCCGCGCCGTCCCGAGGATGTACTTCCACGTCCTCACGTTTTGTCACAGCTAATCCCGAGGACATACTTCAATGTCCTGCAATTGCAAGGTTCATAATTTCCACAATTTTCAATTTTCGCGAGTCATTTTTGGTACGTATACACGGGACACCTTCCTCAACAAGATGCCAGGCAGAGACAATGCCTTACCCAGCATGACCTCCTCCCCCCCCCTGTATGCCCTTTTCTCAGCAATTCACCTGTTATCAGTGACCTGGCCAGTATAGCCATGTCATGCCACGGTACGAAATTCAGGGCCAGAGTGATTCCCCAATCAATGACAATGTGGAGGACAAACTTTACATAGCATTAGAGGAAGAAACAGAAATGATGATCAGGTAATGTGGCAAAAAAAGGTCAGGTATTAGTGAGTGAAACAATGCTTATAATGCCTATATTACTGCTTGAAAACCAATATACTCTTGTACTACATATAAATTCGTAACAGTAAATAAATAAATACCGTTTATGAGTGGTGTGAAATAGTTATCCTCCCATAGAACTCGTTTTCTTTGGTGCCAGCCTGATAGAAAACCCAGTAAGGTAAGGAGGCTCTCCTACCTGTAATGAGTATTTTAAACCTCAGGTGAGCGATTTCTCTATGAATTTTCGATGTTTCTCACCAAAAGCGAAAGTTTTAGCAAAAAAAAAAAAAAGGTCGAAAAATGGTCGGGATTGGGGGGTACCAGTGGTCAAAAAGTGGTCGGGACGGGGCGGGTTAAAGTCCAAAAGGTCTTAGTGCACTGGTACAACAGAGATGTATGGGCTTGATGAGCCAGGGGAGGATTACTACTATAAAAGAACAGGGGGGAGTGTCACGGGGTTTTTATAATAACACAGCAATTTTAAAATAAATGGTTAAATATCATTTAAATTGATAATAATATTCAATAATATTAAAGAGCAGAGACAATGATTGTCTTGCTACATCAAGCAACGATTACTTTACGCTGACTTGCTAAGATTCTCTAAGAACGAGAATTTATAAACTTTCTCAACAGTACACAGCAGAGACTAATTACTCACAATTGCTGAATTACTGTACTGTTAGCCTCTGGAGAAAGTTACATCACCCCTGACAATAAATAACTAATACTAACATCAGGTTCTTGCCGATGCTTAACTCCCAGGTGGCACAACGGATATTAAGTTAATACAACAAGACTGGTCTAAGTACCAGTTATGAAAGCAAACGTTTATGCAAGCTAGGAGCTATATGGAAAATAAGCTTAATTATGGATTAAATGAAACAAGGTTTTACTTTACATTGAAGCTCAAGAAATAGAACTGTTAAATTTATTGATTACAAAAAAATAAATTTAACGTTACATTTCAAATCAGTGAGACGCACTCACTCACTCTCACAAAAGCTAAATACTTACGCCTAGGAAAAACACCTTAACTAAACTCTTAAAACTAGGAAATACAAAAAAGAAATACCGGTCGATGAATGCTATGTATCACCCGAGGGGTGGGAGGACTGGATTAACTGTGAAGTGGAGTTTGGGTACTAGCTGACCTCTCACACTGCGGCACAGGACCTTCCTCCGTCACAACAAACACCAGACTGACCAAGTCGTGGGAAAGAAAAGCGGAGCACTCTGCCGCATTTTTTTAACGGTCGAATGAGCAGGGGCGAACAATAAAAAACAATAGTATCGCTCAGTACAGCACTTAGTGACGTGCATTAAATCGGTCACTTCTGAAAACGGTGACGAATGTTTTGAAAAGTATACTCCGAAATGGAGGGAGAAACGGTTAGCTGAGCGATACACAGTGAGTTTTCCACTAATAGTTCGTGGCTTCTCACAAAAGGGAAATGTCGCGAACTGATTCGTGACATTACGCCCTTACAAAGTTAAATTTTTTCCTTATGGGAAAAAATTTGTGGATATATATATATATATATGTACACATCCTAAGTCATTCGCACAAGATTCACACTGTGGTGTGTGTGCTATCCTGCTACAGGAGAAAGTCGCAGTCGCCAGTGAGCGAAAAAACCTTGTATTTACGTTAATAGAAACAAGCTTGAGGGAAAAACTCCGTGACGACTGTGAAAATCCTGTACTCAGGTCAAACTGAGCGAAAGTTTGCTACATTTACATTAACAACTAATTGTTATGTAGTGTAGTGTATGTAATACATGGTGTAGGTGTGACAGTTGTAGTGTAACTGTACCTACGTGTAAAATGACACAGTAATACAAATTTATAGTAAAATAATGCTGACGAGGCAGAAGAGAAGGGGCGGCAGCATGCAACAGGAATGGCCAGCTGATCTGCACGGCAATGCTGCACCCACCAGCTACACCTGCGAAAGGAATTAAGGTGGAGCATCAAAACTGTTATTTCTGTCTGTCTCTCTCTCTCTCTGCCTAGCAATCAGTACTTATGTCATTATTAACCAGGAAACGTAATTCTTGAATTCACAAATTGCTTAGAACCCTTATAGCTTACTGGTTAACGCTTATTAACTAGGAAATGTGCCAATTCTTGAATTACTCAAATCTCTTAGAACGGGCAGTTTACTAGTTAACCTAACATTATTAACCAGGAAACGTGCCAGTTCTTGAATTCACAAATTGCTTAGAACGGGCGGTTTACTGGTTAACCTAACTCTACACTTACGAGTAATACAGGAAGCTGAAAATCGCAACGCAATCTCGGGCAGGTCACGTTTTAACACCCACCGTGGGTGTGAACACTCATGTGGGTAATGTGCATTCTCCGGGAATCCTCAGAGAGGCCCACAGCTCGAGACATTCCACAAGGTAATTCATACACAGCCTTGGACTGTCTCTGCAAGGTTCTCAAACTTCCCCCTTAACTTATGGTATACATGTATGTACAAGCCCTGGATATACTGTGTCCTGTAGGGCCAACGAGTGAGACGTCTGGTCTACACTTTTAACTGGGAACCAGGCTGGTCCTTGGATTACTCAAATCGCTTAGGATGCCTATCTTACGGAACCCAACATACAACAGTTGCTAGTTAGTAAGCAGCTAGTAGGTGAGACATCAGGTCTACACCCACGTTATCACTACCCTGTCTCTCAACTGACTCAGAGATTACAGGTGTAGTTAGAAATGGCACAGGAAGGGCATGTCCCTGATTAGTGGTGATACTTTGGCACACACTGCAAGAACGGACAAAACTATCTATGTCCCGTCCCATTCCTGGCCAGAAAAAGTCAGCTCGGATACGGCCCTGGGTCTTCCTTTTGCCCATGTGACCTCCTGAGACTGAACAATGACCCCATTGTAACACTGCTAGGCGGTACTTGGCGGGAACGACAAACTGCAGTCGAACCTCGCCCTTGGGTGTTCGTGACTCATGGTAGAGCCGTCCTTGTTTACGAAGGAACTTGGCTCGACCTCCCCGTGAATACTTTATCACTCGACCCTTTTGTTTGTTCCGCACGGCAGCAAGTGTCGGGTCAGAATGTTGTTCTTGTACAACAAGTTGACTACACATCAGATCTTGCGGCGATTCAATGATCACTGGGGTGACACAGTCTGGAGCCTCAACCATGGCTCGTGTTACCGCAGCAGCCGAAGTCTGAATAGCGTCATCGGAGCAACTATCCTTGACTCCATTAATATTGCCTACTATAAAGTCAAATAGAGGCTCTGGCATGACTACTGCAAGTGTCGTACCAGTATAAAATGGAGATGCCACCTGGATACATGCCTCAGGGAACAATCTCACTGATCCATCAATAAGCTTTGCATGGATCTGTCGACCTGTATACTGCTCAGGCCGAACTAAACTCTGCTTAACAGAGCAACCTGAGGAACCATTGTCTCTCAGGACCTTCACAGGAATGCCTCCCACAAACCCTGGCTGAACAAGGAAGGTACTTTCACCTGTGGGAGGGTCTGTGGAGGAAGCAGCTAGCCACTCATGAGGCTGCTGAATTGATGCGGCAAACATTGTGCCTTGAGGGTTATGAACTTGAGGAGTCGTACTCACTCCCTGTGGAGATGGAACATTGGCCATCTGTGGAGGGGGGTTCACTGTCACTGTGGGACTAGTGAACTGTGGGGAAGTACCCACACTGGTAGGGACGTGACCACCGTGCTGCTGCTGAGGAATGAAGGCTGCATTCGCTTCCTGCCTCTTTTGAGCTGGTGAAAAAGTTTGTCCCGAAGGTCGATTGCGTGGCTGATACTGCTGCTGGTTGGGGTGCTTGTTGTACCGCTTCCAAGCAGGCTGCTGTGTATTTTGCCCCTGGTCCTTCTGTGGTTTGCTTGGACCTTGACCATTACTCTGAGAACGGCCTTGGTTCTGGGATTCAGTCTGAGACGGCTTCCCAGACTTGGCAGTATCTTTTCTGCTCCAGGTGTTTTGCTTACGAGTTTGATACCCGTATGCAGTAAAGAATGCGTCAGCCTTCTCTACCATTTGGCTGGCATCTTTCACCTGGCAGATCTTAAGCTGTGCTATGAGCTCAGCAGGCCATGACCTCTCTAGCTGTGTACGCAGCATAAGGTCAATTATCCCCTCACGCGTGGAAGGAGTTATCTTTCTCCAACCACTCATTTAAGTAAGCTGTGAGACGATCAAGGAACTGAACAGCTGTCTCCTTGTCTTGGAGACGAGCTCGCATGAACTGAACTTTGGCGTCGTCTACTGTGAGACCATACGCCTTAATGAGTGCAGCTTTCATCACTTCATACGTGAGATTGTCTCCACGAATTCTGTGGAGAATATCGAGGGCAGGGCCTTCAAACAGGCTAAGAAACTGAAGCCGCTTAGCTGCATCATCGAGCTGGTAAAGCTGAGCCATGTCTTCAAATCGAGCTATGTATGGCTCGATTCGCTCGCCATCTTTGTATGGGGGAAGCTTGATGTGTGGGGTCGCCATAACATGTGCAGGGAAAGCGCTCGTGGAGCTTGAACCAACTGCACCAGATGTGTCTGAACCCAAGGAATCTCGCTTGAGCTTCAGCACTTCAAGTTCATGTTCTCGTTCTTTGTCTCGTTGTTCACGCTCGTATTCGCGCTGTTCACGCTCGTATTCGCGCTCTTTCTCACGCTGCTCTTGTTCGTATGCACGCTCTCTTTCACGTTGTTCGCGCTGTTCTCGCTCGTATTCGCGCTGAATCTTATGCTCTTCACGGGCATCATTCTCGCGCTGCTGCTCCTGATTATGCCGTGAGAGTATGTATTCTTTAATTTCAGTTGGGTCTGTAAGACCCATATCTTTGGCTTCCTGTAAAAATATGGTGGTAGCCATGTCGCTAACTCAATCTAAATAACTAGCGACTCAGTACTGATTGCTGCTTCGCAAACGAATGCTAATAAACACAAGTAAAGAGTACAGACACAAGCTAGTGGTGACCAGTCTTATCCAGTTAACTGGCAAAGAATAAATCAAAAATGTAAATGACTGGGAAGACTACTGTCAATAATAAACACAATGGGTACGGCGACTTCCCAGGAGCGAATAAAATCGTCTGGCGTTACCAAGAATAAACTAGAGTTAAGTATTCTATTGATTAATAAAGCAAAATTCACTTGCTAAATCAACGGTAAACACCAGTAAACTTGTGCCTATAAACTTTAATGATAAATACCTAATATGAACGAGTGAGCACTATCTCGTGAATAGCTTTAAAGCTAGGAGTTAATATCCTGGAATGAGGTCGCCAATTGTCACGGGGTTTTTATAATATCAGGGTAATTTTGATATAAATGGTTAAATATTATTTTATTTGATAATAATATTCAATAATATTAAAGAGCAGAGACAATGATTGTCTTGCTACATCAAGCAACGATTACTTTACGCTGACTTGCTAAGATTCTCTAAGAACGAGAATTTATAAACTTTCTCAACAGTACACAGCAGAGACTAATTACTCACAATTGCTGAATTACTGTACTGTTAGCCTCTGGAGAAAGTTACATCACCCCTGACAATAAATAACTAATACTAACATCAGGTTCTTGCCGATGCTTAACTCCCAGGTGGCACAACGGATATTAAGTTAATACAACAAGACTGGTCTAAGTACCAGTTATGAAAGCAAACGTTTATGCAAGCTAGGAGCTATATGGAAAATAAGCTTAATTATGGATTAAATGAAACAAGGTTTTACTTTACATTGAAGCTCAAGAAATAGAACTGTTAAATTTATTGATTACAAAAAAATAAATTTAACGTTACATTTCAAATCAATGAGACGCACTCACTCACTCTCACAAAAGCTAAATACTTACGCCTAGGAAAAACACCTTAACTAAACTCTTAAAACTAGGAAATACAAAAAAGAAATACCGGTCGATGAATGCTATGTATCACCCGAGGGGTGGGAGGACTGGATTAACTGTGAAGTGGAGTTTGGGTACTAGCTGACCTCTCACACTGCGGCACAGAACCTTTCTCCGTCACAGCAAACACCAGACTGACTTCAAATCGTGGGAAAGAAAGGCGGAGCACTAAGCCGTATTTTTTAACGGTCGAATGAGCAGGGGCGAACAATAAAAAACAATAGTATCGCTCAGTACAGCACTTAGTGACGTGCATTAAATCGGTCACTCCTGAAAACGGTGACGAATGTTTTGAAAAGTATACTCCGAAATGGAGGGAGAAACGGTTAGCTGAGCGATACACAGTGAGTTTTCCACTAATAGTTCGTGGCTTCTCACAAAAGGGAAATGTCGCGAACTGATTCGTGACAGGGAGCAGATCACTATAATTTACTGGCTGGGCTCGGCGCGGTGACTCTCGCCCGCGCGTGCACTGATAAGGGGGGAACTCCTCTATTCTGGGCTGGGGAACAACACTAGTTTCACAGGCCCAGAACTTATAGTCTTTATCAAGGGAAAGTAATCACGGACACTTATAGGTGGAATCCCTCTTATTCACTTTGTCACTGTATCACTGTCTCTGTCTCACTGTAGGAGGGAAAGTCACTAATCTTGCCCGATTTTCTGGGGTGATATCACTCTGTCACTTTTAAGGGGACCTCCGGGGGCTCTACCCGTGGCGGGAATCACCGTACCCGCTGGGGGGAGACTCGACCCGGGTCCGATCCACTGAGGCGTTGCAGGGAGACCCTCTTGCCTGGGGTCTCGACCTGTTGTAGACCTCCTTCTCAGGGTCCCGTCGTCGTGGTGCAGGGAGACCCGTCTATGTGGGGCTCGACCTGTTGTGTTGGCCCTCAGGACTGGGGCCAAACAGGTGAAGCAGTCCTGTCTGGCGTTGGAGGGTCTGTGGCAGGGGGAGGTCAGCGTTGGTTGGCTGCTGGGCTCGCCTGGGGGTCCGAGGGCTGTGGAGGTCTGTCAGGGGACGCGCCGTCAGGTGTGGGCTGCGGCCTCGTCTCCTGCTGGTACCTGGGGAAGACAAGAATTTCCCGGGTGTGGGAGGTAGGTCCCGACTGGGACCGGGTCTCTGCTCGGGTGACACTTTCGGGGCAACTCCCCCTGGTGGTGTCCAGCTACTCCTGCAGGAGTTGACTGAATTTAGAGGACACACGGAGGCCGTGATCTCTCTCTTACACAGGGAGGATAGCACAGAGGCGACTCTCTCTTGTCTCCGATACAGCCGTGGCGCCAGGTCGATCGGTCCTGGGACCCACTTGTGGCTTTTTACAAGGGGCTCTTACCCTTGGGGTGGCTAGGGGTGTTGGCCCCGTATAGTCCACTATTGGGCCTCCTGCCCTGTTTGTGATAGAGGGTGTTTCTCCCTCGTTAAAGGACCTCCTGTCCTGGTAGTGGCAGAGGGTATTTCTCCCTCGTGGCTCACGGTGGCAGAGGGTACTAGACCCTCGTGGCTCACCAGAGTAGCGGCAGAGGATGGTATTTCCTCGTGGCTCGCGGTGGCAGCAGGTGTGAACACCTCGTGGCTCACCTAGGGACCTCCTGCCCTGTTGGGGTGAAGCTGTGGTCGTCACCACAAAACTACTAGGGACTGATGTTAGATCAGTCCCACCCCACTGCTGTCGATGGTCAACCCGCCGTGTAAGTTGTTGCGGATCTAGGCTCACCTGGCGTTGGGGCAGTTGCGGGAAGAAGGGGCACAGGTCAGTGGTGGTTGGATGACCCTCTTGTCCTGGGTCATTAACCTGTCCGTTATCTCCTCCTCGGGTGGTGGGGTGGTGGTGGCCCGGTGGTGGTGTGGGGGGTGGCAGGGCGGAAGGTCCGGCCGCGGGCATTTTACCACCGTCGCTCGTGAAAAAGTCACGACCCCATGACTGCAGGTGGTAGGTGATGGTGGTGAATGTCTTGTGGACCGGGTTGAGGTGTTGCAGGAGGTTCGTCCAGTGGTTGGTCATGGTGTTTGGCTCTCGGTGGGGGTTGAAAGAGAGACGGATGGAGGATGGGCGGTTTGTCTGGTGTAGGAGGCGGAGAAGCTGGGGTGTCCGTCGGATCCTGATGGGTGGGCGGTTGTGGAGGCGCCATAGCACGCTCTCAATTTTGCTTGTTGGTAGTTTCCACGATGCCTGAGATGGAGGTGTGGGGGTGTATGTAGATGGTGGGCGAAAGATGCGTCATGATCTGATGGTCATGGTGGTGAGGGTGGGCGTCGGTGGTGATGGTGGTTGGGCACGTGGGGAGTTGGTGGGTGATGTGTTGCGTGGGGCGGTGCATGGTGGGGTGCGGGTGGGGTGTGGTGGGAGTTGTGGTGGTACGGTGGTGGTGGTTGTTTCCGCGGCGGTGACGGTGGGAGTTGGTGATGGGTGGTGCGGTGCGGTGTTGGTGGTGGTCGTAGCGGGCGGTGATTGGGAGTGGTGGGTTGGAGGAGGTGGGGTAGCCGGAGGAGATGCAGGCGGAGGTGAGGCTGAGGGGGAGGATGGTGTGATAGGGAAGGCGAATGAGTTGGCTGTGTTGGCGGGGAAAATGAGTGGCGGGGAAGTGATGGTGGTGGGTGGTGCGGGGTGGTAGGTGGGAGGGAGTAGACATGAGGAGGCGGTTTTGGGAAGTAGGTTAGGGGAAGATGAGGTAAAGGTTCTAGGAGGTCTGTGAAGGGGGAGGCAGGCTTTGTGTTGGGGAGGAATAGGCAGGGGGGAGGCGGTAGTAGTGGAGAAAGTGGTGTGTGAGGTGGGAAGGTTAGGAATAGGGGTAGGAATAGGGAAGGGCAAAATAGAAGAGGCAGTGAGAGGAGAGGAAAAGGAAAGATGATGTTTTTCCCTGTCATAGACTGGGAGAGATGTGAGGTGGCCCCCGTCATTACGGCGAGACGCGGGGGCAGTGAGGGGGCGCCTTCTGTGCTTTCCTCGTCCCACTTTCCTGCTGCGAGGCTTGGGGCGATCGGCGCATGGTGGGGAGGCCTGTAGGCGCTCTTGTGTTGCTGTGCTGTGCCGGGCAGCTTTTAGCTCTTCACGAATGTCGTGGATTGGGCACTCCGGGCAGCAAGGAGAAAATTCCCACGGATTTACAGGGATGAGGTCCGTGGGGAATTGTGTGATGTCGCCGATGTGTTTGGGGGAGGAGTGGACGGCTAGAAGGCGCCTTATTTGGTTGATATCTTTATCCAGGTCTCCCATCTGTTCATGTATTGTGAAGTGGTCTTTAATGAAACCGGGGAGGGTCCTGAGGAGTTTGTGGAATATGAGTTGTTCCCGGGTTTTTGCGTCTGTGCCCGGGTACGTGGCGGTGACGAGCCTCCTAGCCTGGATGAAGGTGTCATCGAGGCTTCCGTCGTATGTGAGGGCGTCTAGTTGTGATAAAGCTACAACTGTGCCCAGAGATGGCGTCACTGCCTGTTTCACAATGTGCGTGAACTGGTCCCATGACAGTTCTGGGACTACTTTTGGTATGACATTGGTGATAATTTTCCCCAGATTAGGTAGTGTGACTGCAATTTTCTCCTTATCTGAGTCAAACCCTATGTCTAAAAGGGGTTTGATCATGTCCAAATAAACATCCATGTCACATTGGTCCGGGTTGAATTTTGGTAACTGAATGTGCGGTTTAGCTGCCATTGTGCAAGTTTCCTTTTACGTTCCTCCGTGCTTTTACTCGGATCCAGAACCACCGCTTGCCACCAGTGTTATGCTGAGTGCTTTTAGGCCGACTCCTCGTACTAAAAACACTAGCTACTGAGCGGGGTCCTCTTTCCGGACCGGAAGTAAAGCACTAACAAAGGAACAGGACATAAAAACTAGGCAGTCCACCTTTAACACATCTATTACCTTAATTCTAACACCGTGACAATATTACATAGAATGATATTCTGGACAGGGGATACAGATATACAAAGTTATGTTAAGACAACACTATAATTACACTTTACAATGGGTTAAGGGTCCATAAGTGAATGTGACTAACTTTCATTAAAGTCCAAAAGGTCTTAGTGCACTGGTACAATAGAGATGTATGGGCTTGATGAGCCAGGGGAGGATTACTACTATAAAAGAACAGGGGGGAGCAGATCACTATAATTTACTGGCTGGGCTCGGCACGGCGACTCTCGCCCGCGCGTGCACTGATAAGGGGGGAACTCCTCTGTTCTGAGCTGGGGAACAACACTAGTTTCACGGGCCCAAAACTTATAGTCTTTATCAAGGGAAAGTAATCACGGACACTTATAGGTGGAATCCCTCTTATTCACTTTGTTACTGTATCACTGTCTCTGTCTCACTGTAGGAGGGAAAGTCACTAATCTTGCCCGATTTTCTGGGGCGATATCACTCTGTCACTTTTAAGGGGACCTCCGGGGGCTCTACCCGTGGCGGGAATCACCGTACCCGCTGGGGGGAGACTCGACCCGGGTCCGATCCACTGAGGCGTTGCAGGGAGACCCTCTTGCCTGGGGTCTCGACCTGTTGTAGACCCTCTCTCTGGTCCCGTCGTCACAGTGCAGGGAGACCCTCTTGCCTGGGGTCTCGACCTGTTGTAGACCTCCTTCTCAGGGTCTCGTCGTCGTGGTGCAGGGAGGCCCGTCTATGTGGGGCCTCGACCTGTTGTGTTGGCCCTCGGGACTGGGGCCAAAGAGGTGAAGCAGTCGTGTCTGGCGTCGGAGGGTCTGCGGCAGGGGGAGGTCAGCGTTGGTAGGCTGCTGGGCTCGCCTGGGGGTCCGAGGGCTGTGGAGGTCTGTCAGGGGACTCGCCGTCAGGTGTGGGCTGCGGCCTCGTCTCCTGCTGGTACCTGGGGAAGACAAGAATTTCCCGGGTGTGGGAGGTAGGTCCCGACTGGGACCGGGTCTCTGCTCGGGTGACACTTTCGGGGCAACTCCCCCTGGTGGTGTCCAGCTACTCCTGCAGGAGTTGACTGAATTTAGAGGACACACGGAGGCCGTGATCTCTCTCTTACACAGGGAGGATAGCACAGAGGCGACTCTCTCTTGTCTCCGATACAGCCGTGGCGCCAGGTCGATCGGTCCTGGGACCCACTTGTGGCTTTATACAAGGGGCTCTTACCCTTGGGGTGGCTAGGGGTGTTGGCCCCGAATAGTCCACTATTGGGCCTCCTGCCCTGTTTGTGATAGAGGGTGTTTCTCCCTCGTTAAAGGACCTCCTGTCCTGGTAGTGGCAGAGGGTATTTCTCCCTCGTGGCTCACGGTGGCAGAGGGTACTAGACCCTCGTGGCTCACCAGAGTAGCGGCAGAGGATGGTATTTCCTCGTGGCTCGTGGTGGCAGCAGGTGTGAACACCTTGTGGCTCACCTAGGGACCTCCTGCCCTGTTGGGGTGAAGCTGTGGTCGTCACCACAAAACTACTAGGGACTGATGTTAGATCAGTCCCACCCCACTGCTGTCGATGGTCAACCCGATGTGTAAGTTGTTGCGGATCTAGGCTCACCTGGCGTTGGGGCAGTTGCGGGAAGAAGGGGCACAGATCAGTATTGGTTGGATGACCTTCTTGTCCTGGGTCATTAACCTGTCCGTTATCTCCTCCTCGGGTGGTGGGGTGGTGGTGGCCCGGTGGTGGTGTGGGGGGTGGCAGGGCGGAAGGTCCGGCCGCGGGCATTTTAATTACCACAATTGGACACAGGTCAAATCAGCAGATATTACAACATAATATATAGCAAGAAATAAAAACCTTATCTAGGATATGTGTATCTCGCAGGATACTTGTTTATCTGATATTAATGCCAACACAATTAAGCCTAGTGTATTCAGGGTACAGTGAATATAGGCGCGCGCGTGAGGCGCGGGGAGTGAGTCTCACAATGGGGGGGGAGGGGGGTGTGGGGAGTGACTTGTGACGGCTAGGAGGGAGTTATGGTAATACTGGAGAGAGGCAAGTATTAACAATGGGAATTACACGTTTTCCAATAGCAAAGGGACTTTGGTAATTGATTCTATTCCTGGTTTACACTTACACTAGATACTGGGACGAGGGAGTGTCGTACAGGATTTACGGGTAGCGTGAGTGGGGGAATATCATTAACACTTCCTCGTATTATTTCTTTAGAGTTTACAGAGGTGGGGGTGTATTACTACGGAGGAATTTCCCGGCGGCACAGTCGTACTAATTGTATATAAGGGACGTCACTCATAAATATAGTTCATCAGATCTTGGTTCACACACTCGTCCTTTATTCTCTCACTGTGATCTTACTTGCCCCGATATTCACTATGTTAAGTCACTGCACGATATTACACTAGGTTCAGCAAAGTCACACTTAACCTAAATCACTTGCACTGTTTCTGGGCAGCATCACACGTATTCATCGTGGGGGGCAGGGGCGGGAACACGCCGTCAGCAATCCTGCCGGGCTAGGGGCACCGCCAAGGGGAGGCGTGCCGAGAGGGCACGGGACGACTCTTAGGGGCATCCTCTCGCGTCCTGGGCTACCCATGGCCTCCGGGCCGGGCTCAGGGGTGTGACCCTCGGGACTGGGGCCGAATAGCTCCAGAAACCTCTGGTGTAAGTCTCGGCCGGAGGTGGGAGCCTTACGTTGTCGTGGGGGCGTATGGAGATCGCGCCCGGACGTCCTGGGGAGGATCAGGAGAGACTGTGGACTGCAGTCTCCAGCATCTAGGGGCGCCGACAGGGGAGGACTGCGGCACCGGGTTACACTGGGGCCCATCAGGTGCGTCTGCTCCAGAGCCAGGCGTAGGGAGCGGAGGCCAGGGGAGGCTGTGAGGCCTGACCGGTACGGGAAGCCTGGGCTCTCGTCTCCTGCCAGGGTGACGTCTCGCTCCTTGCCCCCTTTCATCCGAGGGGCCCGGCAATTGGCCGTGGCCTGAGTGGGGGAGTGAGTGCACCTCTGTGCACCTTCGGAGCGACAGTGGGCCGTCTCACGAAGGTGGGAGTGGCAGTAGACCGTCTCCTTCTGCAGGAGGGGGGAGTGACAATAGGCTGTCTCGACCGGGGCACCTTCGGAGCGACAATAGGCTGTCTCACGAGGGCGGGAGCGACAATAGGCCGTCTCCTGAGAGGCGCTGTCTGGAGTGTCTAGAACAACTCCACCCCTAGCTGGTTCAACAATCCCACTCCGTGAAGGTAGTGTCCTTCTCCTACGATGGCGACGGCGTGGTGGCTACGTGATATAGGGGTGGACGGCCCAGGCTGACATATGCCATTGTTGCTGGGAGTTGCTCCGACTGGTGGTGGCTACCCCATGGGGTCCGTGTGGGGATGTCGGCACGTTCCTGGGCATACTGGGCTGTATCTCACTTGCCCCGTTGTCGGGGGCACTACAGTATTCTTCTGTTTCCATTTCGGGGGCACTACGGTATTCTTCTGTTTCCTTTTCGGGGGCACTGCTTTCTAAGTCACGCATTTTACCACTCTCCCCATGTAAAAAGTCACGTCCTCGTGGCTGGAGGTGGAATGCTTGCGTGTCGTGGGTGGTGTACACGGGTTGGAGGTGTTGCAGCATGGTTTGCCAGGCGATGGTGTAGGGGTTTTCCTCCTGCTCCGCGTCGCAGGTGAGGAAGTGTGTGGAGGTGGTGGTGGTGGAATGGACGAGGGTTAGCAGATGGTGTGGCCTGCGGAGTCTTTGGTTCCTGCCAAGGGTAGGCCCCCATACAGCCCGCTTCACTCCCAGCTTGCTTGGTGTGGCTGTCGGTGTGGTCGGAAGCTGAATGCTGGATACCAAGGGTAAGGGCTGGGTTTTGTGCCGTGATAATGCTGTGCTGAGTCTCTGGGGAGTACAGGTAGAGGAGATTTGGGCCTGATGTAGCTTGATGGTGTGAAGTTGTGGGGAGGTGGGTGGTGTAGGAGTGTGTGTGTATTGGGCGGGTGGGCATGAGAGGCGGCCCAAGCGGGTGGTGGTGGTCTTGAGGGTCGGGGTGGGAGGGGAGGTGGGCGTATGGGGTGGGCGGTGTTGAGTTGGGCGGGTTGTTTCACGTGTTGTGGGTGCGGTGGGGTGTGGTGTTGGTGGAATGGGTGTATGCATGGTGGGTGGGGGAGGGGTGGTGGTAGTGGGTTGTGGTGAGGGTGTGGTGGCATGGGCGGAAGAGGTGGGAGTGGGCGTTGAGGGGGGAGCAATGGAGGGAAGGGGTGAGGGCGAGCGAGGGGTGGTGGGGGAGGTGTCAGGTGAGGTGTGGGGGGTGGTGGCAGCCGGGGAGGCTGAGGTGGTAGGGGGGGGTGGAGTGGGAGGGTGAGGAGGAAACGTAGCACTCATATGTGAATGTAGAGGGTGGTGCGGGGGCTGGAGGGGGCTGGGGGTGTGGGGCCGGGGCGGGTGAGGTGGGCGTGTGGAAAGGCCGCACGTGGCGGTTGCGGAGGGTATGGGGAGTGCCGTGGTAGTCTATGACCACCTGGTATGGGTTGGGGATGCGAGTGATTGTGTGGGGCCCCGTGAAGCAGGGGGCGAGCTTGTGGGGAGTGGGGAGTTGGGCGACGACGACTGTGTCACCTGGGTTGAAGGGGTTGGAGGCTGTGTTGGGCCCAAGATCCAGATTCTTTTGTAGGTGGTGTATCCGCCCTTTTAGTAGGTGTAGCGGGTCTGTAGTGGGAGAGGAAGCTGGCGGCTGCAGGTGGTGGCATAGGGGTAGTAGGAGGGGAGTTTCCCCAAAGATTCTCGTATGGGGGGAAATCCCGTCCTCTCAGGGGCATGAATTCATGCCCCACTGGACAATTTTCACATGAGCCGGCCAGTCGTCGTTCTTTGTAGCCTCGATTCGGGTGCGTAACTGATTGATAAGGGTACGATGGCTACATTCACATACAGCGTTCCCTTGTGGCCAGTATGGTGAGGAGTGGGAGATCTTATACCCGAAAATTCTGGCTAGCTCCTCCCAGACTTTTCCGGAGAACTTGGGGGCATTATCGGAATGGATGGCTTGTGGGATGCCAAAGTAAGGGAACACATTTCAGAGAAGGGCATCGGTGACAGCGACGGCATGATGTTCCTTAGCCAGGCAGGCTACTACGAATTTTGAATACGTGTCTACAAAAGTGATCACGTATTTATATCCAGATTTGAGGGGAAGAGGGCCTACTATGTTGATCGCCAGGAGTTGCCAGGGCTTGTGGGCGGTGATATGGCCCGATGGTCCGGCGGTCTGGGTGATATCTTTTCCAAGCGCGCAGGCGCGGCAAGTCAATGATTTTCTTGGCAAGGGTGGAGGGATTTGGGGCCCAGTAAATGTCGTTGAACACCTGTAATAATTTTTTGGTGCCCAAGTGGATGCCGTTATGGGCATGGAGGTGGCGCAGGGTGTCACGTGCTGCATCGGGGGTCAAGAGGATATGCCCGGACGGGGTTAGGAGGTGGTCGCCCTGTCAGCATAGCTTAGTGAATAGGTGGGCAGGGATCCAGGGGGGCTGTTCCTTGTGGTGCCAGAGTTGTAGGAGATCCGGGTCTGGCTGTACCGCGTGGATGGGGAGGCGGGAGAGGGCATCTGCATTGGTGTGGAGCTTTCTGGGCCTGTATGAAATTTCGTACTGAAACTCCTCAAGGGTGTCGCGCCACCTGACGAGTTGGGCGTTAAGGGAGTCCGACTGGCGTAACCACTGGAGTGATTGGTGGTCAGTGATTATCGTGACTTGGGTCCCGGAAAGATAAGCCCTAAAATATTGGAGGGCCCAGATTATGCCGAGGCATTCTTGCTTGGTGGCGGCATAATTCTTTTCAGCCAGATTCAGAGTGCGACTGACGTAGGCAATGATGTGTTCTCTGCTGGCCTGTACCTGGGTTAGGACGGTGCCTATCGTGGTAAGGGACACATCGGTGTAGAGGCGAAAAGGGAGGGCATAGTCGGGGAAGGCTATGATGGGGGCAGAGACGAGCTTGTCTTTTAGCTGTTGAAAAGCAGCTCGCCAGTCCTTGGTCCAGAGAAAAGGTTCCCCTTTTCGTGTCATATCGTGAAGAGGTTTGGCAATCTGCGCGAATCCCTTCATGAAGCGACGGTAATAGGACGTGAGTCCCAGGAAGGCGCGGACGCCGTGGACATCCTGCGACGGCGATATGTCCGCTACGGCATGGAGCTTGTCGGGATCTGGGGAGATTCCTGCTTGGGAAATAGTATGTCCCAGGAACGAGACGGTTCTGGCGGCTAGGACACATTTAGAAGGATGTAGCTTGAGGCCTGCCTGGCGAATTCTAGTGAAAACTCGGTGGAGGCACTGCAAGTGGTCGGCCCAGGTTTGGCTAAAAACAATGACGTCGTCAAGATAAGCTAAACATATTTCCCAAGTGAGGCTGCTCAAGACAGATTCCATTAGCCTGGAGAAGGTGGCAGGGGCGTTGCAGAGGCCGAATGGCAGAACATTAAATTCGTAATGTTTGCCATTACTGGTGGAAAAGGCCGTCTTGTCTGGATGGTCCGGATGGACGGGGACCTGCCAGTATCCAGACTGGAGGTCGAGGGTAGAAAACCAAGACGCCCCGTAGAGGGAGTCTAGGGAATCGTCAATGCGGGGAAGGGGGGTGGCATCTTTAATGGTGACGTCGTTCACGCGGCGGTAGTCAATGCAAAACAGCATCGTGCCGTCTTTCTTTTTTACTAGAATGACGGGGGAGGACCATGGGCTGGTGGAGGGGGAAGTGACACCTGCCTCTACCATTTCGCACACTTGGCGGTTCTCTTCCTCTCTCTGTCGGGGGTTCTTATGTCGAGATGGTTGTCGTATAGGTGGGCCTGTCATATGAATTTCATGCGACAGGTATGTGGTATGCCCTATATCTGCTGGTCCTGTCGCAAACAAATCTTGGAAATCCAGGAGGAGGCAGCGTAGGGTGTCTAACTGCTGGTCAGAGAGATGGTCGGGGATGGGGGGTAGAGGGGTAGAGAGGTGGGAGGAGGATGGGGCACAGGGCTCGGCTTCCTCCATCTCTCCGATGATAAGCCCTTTGGGGAGGGTGACAGGGGACGGGGAGAGATTGGCAATGCGGATGGCGGCGTGGTGGGGTGGGAGGAAGGTGGGGGACACAAGGCAGGCAGAAAGGGCTCCGGAGGGGGCAGAACAAAACGGAGGGACCTGAGGGCCTGTCAAGGGGCACCCAAGCCTCATGGTGGGAGAGGATGGTAACAGAGGCGGAGCAGGAGTGGGGTGAAAAGGCACGGGAGGGAGAGGAGAGGGGGGTGGGGGAAGGGGGGAAGGGGGGCACTGGGGGGAGGAAGGGGGGGAATCCTCCGGCCAGGGCCGTGGCATGCATGTGCAAATGGCCGGGGAGGAACGGGATGGGGGGCGGAACTGAAGTTGTCAGTGGCGACAGTCGATCGTAGCTCCGAGTTTTTGGAGCAAGTCCAATCCTAAATACCCGTCATAACTCCGGCAGGAGGAATAAAAAATGATGAATGGATGTTGGGTGGACACCGGCTGGTGGGTGTCGACCCGTAGGGCCCAAGTCTCCCCATGGATGGGCAGGGGGCCATCCCCCGTGTCCACAAGGTGAGTGGTAGTAGGGCGGAGTGGGCCAAACAGCGATCTGTAGCGGGAGAAATAGTGGCTGTAAAGGCAGGACCTGGCCGCTCCTGTATCGACTAGCAGTCTGGCCTTCACGCCGTTTATTTTCATCTTGTGGTATACTGGGGGGCAATACTTAGGGGTAATGGCCCCCGCCACCGTGGGTTGGTGCGGGGGCAGGCCTAAAAATCCAGCTGTCTAGGGCTTTCATTCTCCTGTTCCTGCTCCGGTTCTCCTGAATGGGGCTCGTCCATGGGCATCAGCTTGTCCCCTGGGGCCTCGCCTTCTAAGGCGGACACTTTACGCAAACCCGGGGCTGTGATTCTGCGGCGAGCAGCTTTAAGCTGGTTCCGTATGTCATGAAGGGGGCAGCGGGAGTTGCAGGCTGTGAATTCCCACGGGTTGACAAGAATTAGGTTCGGGTTTTCTCGCGAGGCGGGGTGCCGACGGGAGGGGTGTGCCCTGGGCGGGCTAGGCGCTGGGGTTGGGCTGGTGCGAGGCAGAGGTGGTCGTGGTGTGGTTGGAGCCGGGGGTCGGGTGGGGAATATCTTAACAACATTGATTTGCTGTGGAGAAGGGCAGGCGGTCAGGAGGCGCCGTATCAGCTGTATATCTCTATCCATGTCTCCTGTTGGGTCATGGATAGTGAAGTGTTGCTTAACAACACTCGGAAGCACTCTAAGCAGAGTGTTAAATGTATGCTGATCCCGGGTTTCTTCATCTGCCTCCCGGTAGGCAGCAGTAACCAGGCGTCATGCCTGTATCAGGATATTATCTAAATCCCCTTCGAATGAAAAACAATCCAATTGGGATAGAGCCACCACTTTCCCTAATGATGGGGTGATGGCTTGTACAGTGAACTTTCAAAAGTTCTGCCAGGTGAGTTCTGGGACGATTTTCGGTGCTATGTTCGCCTCCGCTTTACCCAATAGTGGTAGTGTGACTGCAATTTTCTGTTGGTCATTTTCAAAGCCAATATCCAGTAAGGGTTTAATTATTGTCAGATATGTGTGTATATCATACTGGTGGGGGTCAAACTTGGGTAACTGAACGTGCGGTTTAGTTGCCATTTTGCCAAATATTTCTGACTACCTCTCTTTTACGCCCGGGTCAAGAACCACCGCTGGCCACCAGTGTAATGCTAGGTGTAAATAGGCTCGACTTCTCGTTCCTAAAACACCTAACGTGGAGCGGGGTCCTCTTTCGAGACCGGAGCTTAGTGCAATAAAGAGAGGCAGGACACAAAAACTTCAGGCAATAACCTTTACACATATTACCACAATCAGACACAGGACAAATCAGCAGATATTACAACATAATATATAGCAAGAAATAAAAACCTTATCTAGGATATATGTACCTCGCAGGATACTTGCTTATCTGATATTAATGCCAACACAATTAAGCCTAGTGTATTCAGGGTACAGTGAATATAGGCGCGCGCGTGAGGCGCGGGGAGCGAGTCTCACAAGGGGGGGAAGGGGGGGAGTGACTTATGACGGCTAGGAGGGAGTTATGGTAATACTGGAGAGAGGCAAGTATTAACAATGGGAATTACACGTTTTCCAATAGCAAAGGGACTTTGGTAATTGATTCTATTCCTGGTTTACACTTACACTAGATACTGGGACGAGGGAGTGTCGTACAGGATTTACGGGTAGCGTGAGTGGGGGAATATCATTAACACTTCCTCGTATTATTTCTTTAGAGTTTACAGCAGTGGGGGTATATTACTACGGAGGAATTTTCCGGCGGCACAGTCTTACTAATTGTATAAGGGACGTCACTCATAAATATAGTTCATCAGATCTTGGTTCACACACTCGTCCTTTATTCTCTCACTGTGATCTTACTTGCCCCGATATTCACTATATTAAGTCACTGCACGATATTACACTAGGTTCGGCAAAGTCACACTTAACCTAAATCACTTGCACGTATTCATCGTGGGGGGCAGGGGCGGGAACACGCCGTCGGCAATCCTGCCGGGCTACGGGCACCGCCAAGGGAAGGCGTGTCGAGAGGGCACGGGACGACACGTAGGGGCGTCCTCTTGCGTCCTGGGCTACCCATGGCCTCCGAGCTGGGCTCAGGGGTGTGACCCTCGGGATTGGGGCCGAATAGCTCCAGAAACCTCTGGTGTAAGTTTCGGCCGGAGGTGGGAGCCTAACGTCGTTGTGGGGGCGTATGGAGATTGCGCCCAGGCGTCCTGGGGAGGATCGGGAGAGACTGCGGACTGCGGTCTCCAGTGTCTAGGGGCGCCGACAGGGGAGGACTACGGCACTGGCTTACACTGGGGCCCGTCAGCTGCGTCTGCTCCAGAGCCGGGCGTAGGGAGCGGAGGCCAGGGGAGGCTGTGAGGCCTGACCAGGCTGCTCCGGTACGGGAGGCCTGGGCTCTCGTCTCCTGCCGGGGTGATGTCCCGCTCCTTGCCCCCTTTCATCCGAGGGGCCCGGCAATTGGCTGTGGCTGCCCAGGGGTAGGGCTCTCAGGTGTCGGGTCCCGGCAATTGGCCGTGGCCTGAGTGGGGGAGTCAGCACACCTCTGTGCACCTTCGGAGCGACAGTGGGCCGTTTCACGAAGGCGGGAGCGGCAGTGGGCCGTCTCCTTCTGCAGGAGGGGGGAGCGACAATAGGCCGTCTCTACCATGGCACCTTCGGAGTGACAATAGGCTGTCTCACGAGGGCGGGAGCGACAGTAGGCCGTCTCTACCAGGGCACTTTCGGAGCGACAATAGGCCGTCTCACGAGGGCAGGAGCGACAATAGGCCGTCTTGACCAGGGCACCTTCGGAGCGACAATAGGCCGTCTCTACCAGGGCACTTTCGGAGCGACAATAGGCCGTCTCACGAGGGCGGGAGCAACAATAGGCCGTCTCGACCAGGGCACCTTCGGAGTGACAATAGGCCGTCTCGACCGGGGCACCTTCGGAGCGACAATAGGCCGTCTCACGAGGGTGGGAGAGACAATAGGCCGTCTTCTGAGGGGCGCTGTCTGGAGTGTCTAGAACAACTCCACCCCTAGCTGGTTCAACAATCCCACTCCGTGAAGGTAGTGTCCTTCTCCCACGACGGCGACGGCGTGGTGGCTGCGTGATATAGGGGTGCACAGCCCGGGCTGACATATGCCGTTGTTGCTGGGGGTTGCTCCGACTGGTGGTGGTTACCCCGTGGGGTCCGTGTGGGGGTGTCGGCACGTTCCCGGGCATACTGGGCTGTATCTCACTTGCCCCGTTGTCGGGGGCACTACGGTATTCTTCTGTTTCCATTTCGGGGGCACTACGGTATTCTTCTGTTTCCATTTCGGGGGTACTATGGTATTCTTCTGTTTCCATTTCGGGGGCACTGGTCTGTAAGTCACGCATTTTATATATATATATATATATATATAGATATATATATATATATATATATATATATATTGTAATTTTAAGGCGGCTTCTCGTCATAAAAACACGAGCTACTGGAACGGGGTCCTTTTGCTAGACCGGATGTAATGCACTAACAAAGGAACAGGACATAAAAATAGGCAGTATACCGTATCACATCTATTACTTAGGTCCTACTCATAACAGTGTACATACAATGATATTTAGCATATAGAGGACCAGAGATACAAGATTACACTCGGCTTCACAGAATGATCATACATGTTATCACTATGGCACAGGGAGATCGCGGGTATCCTTTAATGTCACTTGGAGGGTAATTATGCAACTGGGGTTGTTCACTTGAATTAATCGTATGGAATTATTATGTCACTTCAAGATAATAATACACTGGGGCTGTTCACTTTACGATTACTGAGATTGGGAGTCTGTTTCGGGGATATTACTATAATAGAGGCAGGATGCGGATAGCAACACTCGACACTGTCACCTGGTCATGGGGACACGTACACTTATCTTTCGACTCACCCGCGCACCTACCTCTAGACTCACAGAAAACTCCCTGGTTCCTTGATGCGGGGAGGGACTGAATTATTTATTAATATACACTTCTTACCCTGATGGCATGAGTTTCTGTTGGGTCACTGTTTAATATATTTTCCGCGTAAGCACTGTCACTGTACTCTGGATCACTGTCACTGTCACCGTCTTTCCCTTGTTTCCTGGGTTTGTTAGATCACTGTTTCACTTACTGTCAGGGAGGCTCACCTGTCTGGGGCCTCGACCTGAGGGGCGGCTCCTATACTAGGGCCGCGCCGGTGGGGTGCAGGGAGGCCCTGTGGTCTGGGGGCCTCGACCTGATCGGTGGCCCTCGGGACTAGGGCCGAACAGCCGGAGCAGTCGGGCCTGCTTCCTCTGCCTCCGGGGAGTGAGGGAGCCTGGATCGCCTTCGTTGTAGACTGCGGCGGCGGGCCTGGGCGTCCTGGGACTGCGGGTGCTCAGGGGGAGAGGCGCCATCAAGGCTGGACTGCGGCAGCGTATCCTGCAGGGCTCCGGCAGGGTCAAAGAACTCCCGGGTGTGGGCAGTAGGTCCGATATCGGGCCTTGCCACCACTCTAGTGCCTCCTCCGGGCCTATAAGCCCGGATGGCGACGAAGGGCTCCCCGAAGGGAAAGAGGCTAAAGGGAGACTCACGCTCTTCGTGGTCCCTTGAGTGTGTCTATAGGCCTGAGCCGGGGCTCTCCTTCCCCTATTGTGCACCTTGGCTTTAGCCGTGAACTTGTCCGGCGTACGGGGGACACCTATAGGGTGATCGAGGTCGCCCTTTCGCCGTGGCAAGGTACCGCCGGCGTGGTGTTCCTCCTGCAGTAGGGGACAAGCCGGAGTGAGGGGCTCAGAGGCCACACTCTCTCCAATACGGACAGATCCTACCTGCAGGGAATTCTCTACCCTGGTACGTGCCCCGGCCGGAGCCGAGTGTCTGCCCGTACGGAAGACGACTAACGGGTGAACTGGTTCGCCCGTCCGTTGCGGCAAGGTACCGACCCCGGGACGCCGCTTCTGTAATTGGGTAGCGCTACACATACGGTAGCAGGGTCTCTCTACCCTGGACCGTATTCTGGCCGTAGCCGAAGAGCAACTGGAGAGGGATGCACACAGGCAACTCTCTCTCCTCAGTGTGTTAAGGCTGGAGCCTGGGGTCACCTTCCCCTTTGCACACTCTGTTAGGCCATAGCCTATGTCTGTCACTTTCTCTTTCTTTAGGCTGTAGCCTTGGGCCTCCTGCCCTTGGGCCTCCTGCCCTAGAGGGTGTAACAAGACCGTCAATACGGTGTTACCTGGGACAATTCTTTTCAGTCCCACCCCTGGTCTGACGATCACTACCCCGCCCGCACAGTAGTTCGGTTCCCCTGATCACCTGGGGTTGGGGCACTTGCGGGGAATAGGGGCTCAGGGCCGTGATGCCCTGATGACCCTCTTGCCCGGGGTCACTAACCTCACCGGTGTGTCCTCCCGGGGAGGTGGTGGGGTGGCAGCTCGGTGGTGGTGTGGGGGGTGGTGAGGTGGGAGGTCCTGCGGCGCGCACGGCGGGCATTTTACCACCTTCCGTGTTGTTGAAGTCACGGCCCCGTGACTGGAGGTGGTAGGTGGTGGAGGTGGAAGTCTGGTAGGCCGGGGTGAGGTGTTGGGTGAGGCTGACCCAGTGGGTGGTGAAGGTGTTAGGCTCCTGATGGGGGTTGAGAGTGAGCCGGAGGGAGGATGGATGGTTGGTCCGGCGTAGGAGTCGGAGAAGGTGGTGGGTCCCTCGGATTCTGACAGGTGGGCGGTCGTGGCGGCGCCATAGCACTCTCTCAATTTTTGTTTCTGGTTGTAAGGTGTTGGTGGCGGGCGTAGCGGGCGGTGATTGAGAGTGGCGGGTTGGAGGAGGTGGGGTGGTTGGTGAAGGATCAGAATCGGAAGAAGGTGGTGGTGGGTCAGGCAAGGGTGACGTGGGGGAAGGGGTTTGTGGGTATGGTGAGGTTGATGGTGGGGTGGGGGAAGTGAGCGAGGAAAGAGAGGCTGTGTAGGTGGGAAAAGTGAGTGGCGGGGATGTGGTGGTGGTGGGTGGTGCGGGGTGGTAGGTGGGAGGGAGTAGACAGGAGGAGGCAGTTTTGGGAAGTGGGTTTGGGAAAGATGGGGTAAGGGTTCTAGCAGGCCTGCGAAGGGGGAGGCAGGCTTTGTGTTGGGGAGGAATAGGAAGGGGGGAGGCGGCAGTAGTGGAGAAAATGGTGTGTGAGGTGGGAGGGTTAGGAATAGTGGTAGGAATAGGGGAGGGCAAAATAGAAGAGATAGTGGGAGGAGAGGAAATGGAAAGATGACGGTTTCCCCTGTCATCGACTGGGGGAGATGTGAGGTGGCCCCCATCATTACGGTGAGATGTGGGGGCAGTGGGGGGGCGCCTTCTGTGACTTCCTCGTATCACTTTTCTTCTTTGAGGCTTGGGGCAATCGGCGTATGGTGGGGAGGCTTGTGGGCGCTCTTGTTTTGTTTTGCTGCCCCGGGCAGCTTTTAGCTGCTCACGAATGTCGTGGATTGGGCACTCAGGGCAGCAAGGAGTAAATTCCCAAGGATTTACAGGGATGAGATCCGTGGGGAAATGGTTGATGATGCCGATGCGTTTGGGGGAGGAGTGGACGGTTAGAAGGCGCCTTATTAAGTTGATTTGTTTATCCAGGTCTCCCGTCGGTTCATGTATTATGAAGTGGTTTTTAATGAAATTGGGGAGGATCCTGAGGAGTTTGTGGAATATGAGTTGTTCCCGGGTTTTTGCGTCTGTGCCCGGGTACGCAGCGGAGACGAGCCGCCTAGCCTGGATGAAGGTGTCATCGAGGATTCCGTCGTATGTGAGGGCGTCTAGTTCCGACAAGGCTACAACTGTGCCCAGAGATGGTGTCGCCGCCGGTTTCACAATTTGTTTGAATTGATCCCATTTTAGTCTCGGGACGATTTTGGGAGTGACAGTGGTGATTATTTTCCCCAGGTTAGGTAGTGTGACTGCGATCTTTTCTCTGTCTGAGTCGAACCCTATGTCTAGGAGGGGTTTGACCATGTCTAAATATACATCTATGTCGCACTGGTCCGGTTTGAACCTCGGCAATTGGATGTGTGGTTTGGCTGCCATTGTAAGTTTCCTTTCTGCGTTCCTCCGTGCTTTACTCGGATCTAGAACCACCGCTTGCCACCAGTGTAATGCTGTGTTTTTAACCCCTTAACCGCGGGTATTGTTTTGGTCTGACCGTCCTCTCCCGCGGGGGTTTCAGCCAAATGTAAACAAACCTTTAAACCTTAATAACTGCACAGAATAAAGCTAGAGAAAAAAATAAGGTACCATTAGAAAGTACAAACCTTCAGCTTTCCATTGATGTAGGTTTCATGACTTCGTTGACTTTCACAGGACGGGGAGAGCCGTTAGAAGTGAGGGGTGTGAAATAACTATTTTACGCCCCACACACCAGTACCAAATGCCAACCACTCTCTCATGATAGTAATATAAACATATATGAACACTGTACATACGATAAACACCCACTCTGTGTTCACTGAGGTAGGTAAAAGGCACTTCCCTGCGGCTGCGCCCGCTCTTCACTGCGGCTGCGCCTCACTTCACTGCGGCGGCACCCGCTCACTGACGTTTCCTGCGATCTTTTCATTCTTTCTAACTTCTAATATTATTTTACATATAATATGGGCAATGTACATTATATTTACAATGCACTTATTACTATATTGCGTCACTGGCGCATCACAGAATTACATAAGTGCCGCAGAATTCCACAAGTGCCGCAGATTCTCTTATTACAATATCACTTATTATACTGGCCAATATTTCCTTTATTTTCTAGGCAAAATATCCCTTATTACTACATTATCCATTATACAATTATTGGCAAAGCACGTCACTGTCGCATCACTATATATCACTGTCACTTTCAGTATTTACTCAGAGAGTGGTACTCGGCAAAGCACGGAGTTACACATAGAGCGACTTGGCATTCAAGGCACTGGTGTGTGCTCATTTTTCTCGTCGTAGGCCTTCGTGTGGTGGTTGAACATACTCTGCAGCGGCCCTGTGACAACCTGCCGCCTGCTTTAGGAGGCAATTTCACAAGCTGGTGCCGGCTCATGTAATTGCGGCACTCAAGACGGTCAGGTTGTGTGTCAGAGTGTCGCCTCGGGATCAATGCCGTCACCTGACCAAATCGTTCAAGTAGCTGCTGCACGACAGTCTTGGAAAACTGTCTCAGTGATGGTTGCCTTATGCCCCCGACTTGTGTCTTGTAAAGAATGAAGGCATTGAGCATGCACATATCGAGCATGTGCAGGCAAGCCTTCCTGTACCATCGGGTGTTTCTCCTGAGACAGTCTATTTCGCCAATCATCATATCAGACTTATCAACGAGTCTCATATTTACATTATAATCAATGACGGCATCAGGCTTCATGATTGGCTCTCCCGTCCTGTAGCTGACCTTCCCAGTTCTCTTCATTTCCCCTTGTGGATGGTGCTGATCATATTGACAACCTTCTTGTCATGCCACCTGATCGCAAGAAGCTTGTCTGACTTCTTCAGGTGAACATCTCCCCTGGATGATGATGATGCTTCGGGGAAACTAGGCCACTCTTTCCTATAGCTCCGTACAGTGCCAACAGTGCCAATGCCGTGTTCAGCAAGGTATTTGGAGAGTTTCGGTGCTGTGTAATAATTGTCTGTGTACAGCACATGATTACCACCAAAATACCTCTCCATCAGCACTTTTACAACGGAGCCAGAGAAGCCAAGGGGGTCTTTCCTGTTCACATCCATTGTGCTAGCCGAGTAAATGACAAAATCCATTATATACCCCGTCTCACAGTCACACAGCACAAAGAACTTTATCCCAAAGCGGTGGCGTTTGCTGGGGATGTACTGCCTGAATTTGAGACGTCCTCTGAACAATACCAGGGACTCGTCTATGACGACTTTCTGCATAGGCCTGAAAAATCGCATAAATCGATCCCTAATCTTGTTGAGGAAATCTCTCACTTTCCACAAAGGGTCAGTTTGGGACGGGTTGTCATTATCAGCGAAGTGCAGGTATCCAAGCAGCTGTCGGAACCGATCCCGTGACATATACTTCCCGAATATGGGGATAGTAGTTATGTCATCCACGAGCCAGTACTCCTCCAACTCATGTCTCTTTATATGGGGCATCAAAAACATGAGTGCAAAAAAAACATACAGCTCTCTAATCCCGACAGGCAACCACGACACTTGCTTTGGCAAGCCAATAGGTCCCAGCCCTTGTGCTGCACACTGAGTTGCATACCTATTGGTCTCATCGCTGACATGCTGCACAATTTCATCATCAAGGAAGGCCAGGAAGTAATCAACAAACTCATCACCTGCGTTGCATGGGAAGGCAGGCTGTATTCCAGCATTTGTCATATCAAACGGTGGATTGTGTGGCTGGAAATCTCCACCGTCAGTCCAAACAAATGCATCAACTTGCCCTGTGCGTGGTTCAGTGGCAGGGGCAGGTTGCATTTCACTCGTTTCCCCGTGAGAAGGAGCTGATGTAGAGGCAATGGGTGAGGCAGGAGGTGAGGCAGGAGGCAAGCGGGAGGTGGGTGAGGCAGGAGGCAAGCGGGAGGTGGGTGAGGCAGGAGGCAACGGGGAGGGGGGTGAGTGCGGGGGCGGTGAGTGGGGGGGTGGCGCGGGTGAGGGACCTGTGCGGGGGGCCGGCGGGGGGGTTTCTGACCTGGTGCGTGGTGAAACTTGACCCTTTCTACCCCGCTTATCACCTCGCTTATCGCCCAGCTTTGCCCTCCAACTGCCACGCATCCCCTTTGTTCTAGGCCTGCCTGCACGGCCTGCCTTCCCTCGCTTTGCAGGCTTTGGTAATTCGTACTCCTCAGATGATGTAGACTGAGGAGAGGGCACGACAGATGATGATGATGATGATGTGAGGGCAATTGGGCTAGGGGAACGGGAAATTGATGGGAAATGCGTACTAGGGCCTGGTGTGGGAGACGTGAGCCTGCGCTTCACTCCCTTCCCACGTGCAATACCAGATTTGCCCATAGGAGCCTTTCCTTTCCCAGAGTAAGTTGGGGGTGGTGGGGGGAATCAACACGATCACTTTCATCACTGTCACTATCAATGGAAAATGGTTCACCACCAATCACTGCCAAATCATCACTGCTTGCTGTGAGTGTGTCACTTTCACTGCCACAATCAAGAGTAGTACTTACTGTTTTGTCCAGCACAGTTCTAATTTCAGGAGTGCTCAACCCCTTCTGCCTCGCCGTCGGCAGTTCCTTTACCGGTGTAGAGGTAGAGGGAACACTAGCACTAAACATTGTAGAGGAGGAAGCGAGCGACGATGAGTCGGGACGGAGCGCCATTATCACGCACAGAGCTGGACAGATACTGACTGATGCGGGTCAGGGCAGGGGTGGGGGGGGTCCCCTCGGGGTTGGAGGAGGGAGGTGTGGGATGGCTGGCGTGAAAGAACTCGACAGCTACTCTTGCGTGAGAATATTTGCGCGCCGGGAAAACGCGCGGTGTTCAAAATATTCACGATCATTCCAGAATGCCACCCGCGGTTTGGTCCAGTTTTGTCGCCGTCATTCTGGAATGACACCCGCGGTTAAGGGGTTAAGGCGACTTTTCGTCGTAAAAACACGAGCTACTGGAACGGGGTCCTTTTGCTAGACCGGATGTAATGCACTAACAAAGGAACAGGACATAAAAATAGGCAGTATACCGTATCACATCTATTACTTAGGTCCTACTCATAACAGTGTACATACAATGATATTTAGCATATAGAGGAACAGAGATACAGGATTACACTCGGCTTCACAGAATGATCATATATGTTATCACTATGGCACAGGGAGATCGCGGGTATCCTTTAATGTCACTTGGAGGGTAATTATGCAACTGGGGTTGTTCACTTGAATTAATCGTATGGAATTATTATGTCACTTCAAGATAATAATACACTGGGGCTGTTCACTTTACGATTACTGAGATTGGGAGTCTGTTTCGGGGATATTACTATAATAGAGGCAGGATGCGGATAGCAACACTCGACACTGTCACCTGGTCACGGGGACACGTACACTTATCTTTCGACTCGCCCGCGCACCTACCTCTAGACTCACAGAAAACTCCCTGGTTCCTTGATGCGGGGAGGGACTGAATTATTTATTAATATACACTTCTTACCCTGATGGCACGAGTTTCTGTTGGGCCACTGTTTAATATATTTTCCGCGTAAGCACTGTCACTGTACTCTGGATCACTGTCACTGTCACCGTCTTTCCCTTGTTTCCTGGGTTTGTTAGATCACTGTTTCACTTACTGTCAGGGAGGCTCACCTGTCTGGGGCCTCGACCTGAGGGGCGGCTCCTATACTAGGGCCGCGCCGGTGGGGTGCAGGGAGGCCCTGTGGTCTGGGGGCCTCGACCTGATCAGTGGCCCTCGGGACTAGGGCCGAACAGCCGGAGCAGTCGGGCCTGCTTCCTCTGCCTCCGGGGAGTGAGGGAGCCTGGATCGCCTTCGTTGTAGACTGCGGCGGCGGGCCTGGGCGTCCTGGGACTGCAGGTGCTCAGGGGAAGAGGCGCCGTCAGGGCTGGACTGCGGCAGCGTCTCCTGCAGGGCTCCGGCAGGGTCAAAGAACTCCCGGGTGTGGGCAGTAGGTCCGATATCGGGCCTTGCCACCACTCTAGTGCCTCCTCCGGGCCTATAAGCCCGGATGGCGACGAAGGGCTCCCCGAAGGGAAAGAGGCTAAAGGGAGACTCATGCTCTTCGTGGTCCCTTGAGTGTGTCTATAGGCCTGAGCCAGGGCTCTCCTTCCCCTATTGTGCACCTTGGCTGTAGCCGTGAACTTGTCCGGCGTACGGGGGACACCTATAGGGTGATCGAGGTCGCCCTTTCGCCGTGGCAAGGTACCGCCGGCGTGGTGTTCCTCCCGCAGTAGGGGACAAGCCGGAGTGAGGGGCTCAGAGGCCACACTCTCTCCAATACGGACAGATCCTACCTGCAGGGAATTCTCTACCCTGGTACGTGCCCCGGCCGGAGCCGAGTGTCTGCCCGTACGGAAGACGACTAACGGGTGAACTGGTTCGCCCGTCCGTTGCGGCAAGGTACCGACCCCGGGACGCCGCTTCTACACGTACGGTAGCAGGGTCTCTCTACCCTGGACCGTATTCTGGCCGTAGCCGAAGAGCAACTGGAGAGGGATGCACACAGGCAACTCTCTCTCCTCAGTGTGTTAAGGCCGGAGCCTGGGGTCACCTTCCCCTTTGCACACTCTGTTAGGCCGTAGCCTATGTCTGTCACTTTCTCTTTCTTTAGGCCGTAGCCTTGGGCCTCCTGCCCTAGAGGGTGTAACAAGACCGTCA
Organism: Coenobita brevimanus; assembly: GCF_032717465.1. NCBI lineage: Eukaryota > Metazoa > Arthropoda > Malacostraca > Decapoda > Coenobitidae > Coenobita > Coenobita brevimanus. The sequence goes on from NC_137064.1 coordinate 9,262,631, forward strand.
ATACGGTGTTACCTGGGACTGAATTCTTTTCAGTCCCACCCCTGGTCTGACGATCAATACCCCGCCCGCACAGTAGTTCGGTTCCCCTGATCACCTGGGGTTGGGGCACTTGCGGGGAATAGGGGCTCAGGGCCGTGATGCCCTGATGACCCTCTTGCCCGGGATCACTAACCTCACCGGTGTGTCCTCCCGGGGTGGTGGTGGGGTGGCGGCTCGGTGGTGGTGTGGGGGGTGGTGAGGTGGGAGGTCCTGCGGCGGGCACGGCGGGCATTTTATATATATATATATATATATATATATATATATATATTAGGGATTGAGAGAGAGAGAGAGAGAGAGGTGAGGAGTGTCCACTTGTACCCTGGGAATGACCAGCCTTCCCGGGTCATATGGGTCGGACGGAGAGGAGGTGAGGGAAGGAAGGGGATGGGGGGGAACGGTTCATATGGACGAAGATTTAGTGGAAAAATCGAAAAGGAAAAGGAAACTATCAGCTCAGCCCCTAAGTGTCCAGGTTTCTTTGTCCATGACTGTACCTGCTTGACCCTAGCCAAGGTTGACTTTGGCCAAAACAAGGCCAGCTGATTTGCCCAGCAGGGCCACACTGGACTGCCTGTCTTACCCCAGCCCCCCCCCCCCAGCAAAGGAACATGTTACCCACCACAGGGAACCGCATTCTGACCCATGGTGGACTCAACTCCCAGATAGAGGGACACAGGGAATACACGGGATGCCACACATGACAAACTCGTGGGGAGGAAACAGCCCCGCCCGAGATGACAAAAAAGGGCGGGGAATAGTAACATCACCAGAAGGCCTCCACTATCTAGTGATAATAAAAGAAAAGGAAGGAAGCAATAGAATAAGAAAAAGAGACCCACAAAATTAGCTGAGGCAGCGACAGGGACCCAAGGAGAGGGGAGAGGGCAGGGCAGAGTGAGAGACCCCACCGTAGCTCCTCCACATCAAGTCCCGATCAACGTCTTCAAAACTATCCCACGACAACAGCAAGCAAGGAAATGGGGAAAAACAAGGTATAGAAGTTCACGAGGCTAAGGAATTAATTGACAAGTGATGGAGTCCGTTGGATGAGGCATGTACAAAGGTGCACATGACAGGGGTTTGGTACATTTTGAAAGAATCTGACAGTCATTGGCTTGACTGAGTGTGGAATATGTATGTGCAGTGTATCTGTGAAGAAAATTATCCATCCCTAAAATATGTGCAAACGGTTAGACTTATGATATGGAACTAGGAGTTAAGAGGTCTGAATGATATGTGAATGATTGTCTGACCTCCTTTGCTGAGCATGTTGTTATTAAGTTCTCCCACTCTTGCATTTCACTTCCTTGTTTCCAGGCCTGCTTCATCCCATGCACAGGTGAAACAGAAACAGACACTGATGATGACAAAAATGAGAATAATTTTATTACTGTTTAGGTGATGAAGCTGAATGCAACATTGGAGATGTTGGCAGTGCTTGCTGTGGCGACTACTGGTCACAGTGATAATAGCTAACAGAGTTATGGTTATGGACTGGTTGGTTAAAGTGTGGTTGGTGTGCAATGGTGATAGAATGAACATAGTCCTAACCCCTCTTGGGAAGTAGAAGGTGGGTTATTCAAAATGATATATCTTTCATGGTGATAGCCAATACCCTCTTCAGGCTTAAAATGATCCACAGGTATACATGACGAGTGATGAGAAGGGTGGGTGGTGAACTGAATGAAAGGAAGGCAATGATTGATTATGTGTGTGTGGATGAAAGGATGCGAAGATGTGTAATGGATGCAAGAGTTTATAGAGGTTGGGGGAGTGGACTTCTGACCACTACTTGGTGGTGGCCAGAATTAGAATTCAAGTAAGATGGAGGAATAGAAGAAGGGAAAGACGAGAGGAAGGAGTAGTTGCAAGGAGAGTGGAAAGGTTACAAGAGCATGAGAAAATGGCAGAGTATAAGAGAGAAGTGGAGGAACGATTGGGCAAATATGAATTGGAGCAGATGGATGTGGAAGGTGTGTGTAGGATATTTACAGAAGAAATATGTGCAGCATGTGATGTGGTGTGTGGGATGAAGAGAAGATGGAGGGGGGTGCAAGGAACAGCATGGTGGACTGAAGAGGTGAAACAGGCTGTGGCACAAAAGAAGAAAGCATACAATGAATGGATGAGAAACAGGGGTGTGGAAGAAGTTGAGAGGCGGAAGAGAGAGTTATATGTAGAAAGAAAGAGAGAGGTGAAAAGATTAGTAAGAGAGAGTAAGAAGAGAGTGGATGAGGAATTTGAGTGTAAAGTGGAGGGAGTATAAGAAAATGTTCTGGAAAGAGGTGAAAAGAGTAAGACAGGGTGGAAATGAAGTTAGCAGGGGAGTGAAAGATAAAAATGGTAGATTACTAGTGGAGAAGGGAGAAAAAGCGAGCAGATGGAGAGAACACTTTAAGGATTTGTTGAACGTAGAGGATGGAAGTATTGCGAGTATAAGTGGCTGGGGAATGGCTGGGAGAAGGAGGGAGGTGAGAAGACTGGAAGAAATCAGTAGGATAGAAGTCGTGGAAGCAATTAAGAAAGTTAAATCGGGGAAAGCCCCAGGAATTGATGGAGTGTGTGGTGAAATGCTGAAGCATGGGGGAGAGATAGTAGTAGAATGGATGTGGAAGATGTGCAGATTGGCCTGGGAGGAAGGTAGAGTCCCGGAGGATTGGAAGTCAGGTATAATTATTCCCTTGTACAAAGAAAAAGGGGAAAAAGAAGTGTGTGGTAATCATAGGGGCATTTGTCTTCTTAGTATAATAGGAAAAGTGTATGGTAGGATACTTATTGACAGAGTTAGAGAAAGAACAGAGAAATTAGTTGGAGAAGAACAGGGACGCTTTAGGAAGGGAAGAGGTTGTGTAGATCAGATATTCATTCTTAGATCTTTAGTGGAAAAGTTTCTAGAAAAGGGAAAGAAGTTGTATGCGGCTTTCATGGATTTGGAGAAAGCATATGACAGGGTGGATAGACAAGGATTGTGGAAAGTGTTAAGAATATATGGAGTAGATAGGAAGATGTTGAATGCTGTGAAGAGTATGTATGATGGTGCGAAGGCTGCAGTGCGTGTGGATGGTGAACTAAATGAATTTTTCTCTTTGAAAGTTGGGTTGAAACAGGGATGTGTCATGTCTCCATGGTTGTTCAATCTGTACATGGATGGGGTAATAAAAGAAGTACAAGGTAGGGTAGTGGATGTTGGAGTGGCCCTGGTGAGAGAGGATAGTGTTTGGAAACTCCCTGTACTGTTGTTTGCAGATGATACTGTGTTGTTGAGTGAAGACGAAGGGGAGCTGCAAGGCTTGGTGGATGAGTTTGGGAGAGTGTGTAAGAAACAGAATCTAAAGGTGAATGTAGGGAAGAGTAAAGAGATGGTCTTTAAGAGAGAGGTGAAGTCAGTGAATGTACAGCGAGGTTGGATGGTGAGGAATTGGAAAATGTGAGTATGTTTAAGTACTTGGGTAGTGTGATGAGTAAGGATGGAGGTTTGGAGGGTGAAGTGCTTGAAAAGGGTACAGCAGGGAAGAAAGGTTGCTGGTTCTTTGAAAGCAGTGATAAGAAACAGGGAAGTGAGCATGGAAGTGAAAAAGTTACTACATGACAGTATTGTGATACCAACTCTAACGTACGGAAGCGAAGCTTGGACGTTGTTGGAAGGACACAAGTCAAGAGTGAGAGCAGTGCAAATGAGTTATTTAAGAGGAGCCTGTGGAGTCACATGGAGAGACAGGCTGACGAATGAGGATATAAAGGAGCGTTGTGGTGTGGATGTGGATGTGATAGGAAGCATTATGAGGAACACACTGAGGTGGTTTGGCCATGTGGAGAGGATGGAGTGTGAAAGACTGATGAAGAGAGTGTATGTGAGTGAGGTGGAGGGGGGAAGAGGGAGGGGGAGGCCGAGAATGAGATGGAGGGATGGGGTGGAGAGGTATATGAGAGAGGGGGGTGTGAGTTGGGAGCAGGGCAGTGAAATGGCGGGGGACAGGGCGACTTGGAGGCGATTTGTTTGTGGCCACCCCAAACGGGATTGAGGCGTCTGGCAATAGATAAATAGATAGATAGACTTCCAAAAGTCAGTTGAGGGAACCCCGAGCTGAGAAATGAGAGACAAAGACCTCCCATTACCATCCCCTGTCAAGTCAGCCACTGGCACCAAAGTGTTACATTCATATTTCAAAAGTTTTGGACAGTATCCAGGATGGTATGCCACAGCCCACTGCACATCCCTTTGCAAATGTATGCTACAGCATGGGAATTAAGGATGATTTTATGTATTGTGCACCTCGTATAGTCAAAAGCTGTATTTGAAAAAAAATAATCAGATTTTTAAATGAATGTTAGTGACAGATATACTTACCATATACAGGTCTGTATTACATATTCACAGTGAACACAGAAAAATTTGCTGTATTATACAGAGTACAGCTTACAGCTGAGATGAATTTACATGAGTGAATGCTGACCATATTATAAAGTAAAAATACTGCAATATGAAAGCTTTTATTGACTAACAGCAACAAGATAATTCACATTAGTAGATTGAATATATCAAATATTTACAGAATTATGGAAGTATAACCCATATAAAAATGTATATAGTCAAAAATACAATCAACAGATCGCAGAAGAAATTACAATAATGAGAATACTGTATTACAATTTTTGCTGTGTTAGTGCTTTTTACTGACCCATAAGACTTAATTTATATCAGTATATTTTCATTAATTCCAGGCTTTCATCATCTACAGGCAAGACTTTCCAGTAATATTGGGATCCTTTGAGTTTATTTAACATACTACATTGGCCACCCCGTCTGGGATACATGGCGTCTGGCAATGAATGAAAGAAAACAATGGTTTCCTCATCCAACCCAACAACCAAATTCAAGCATACTAATTCTAATGTAATATGATGCTTTCACTTCCTTTGCTTCAGGATGCTACCTCACCCTCTCCTTTAGTGGGTAAAGACACTGTGATGAAAATGATGACAATGATATGGAAGATGATAAAAAACTAAGTCATATTATGCATACACATGACTAGTTACTTTTGAAAGGTAAAACATAATCCAATAGTGTGAAAACATAACCCAACAGTGTACAGTATATCAAATACTGATGGGATTATTTGCTCATCTACAGTAATAGTAATAAAAAAAAATAATACTTTCCTCTGACATGCATGAATATGACAGCTAGCTATTTTATAGAAGTTAGTGCTCACTGCCATTCATTTTCAAAATATTTTACATATACTGTAACTACAATATTCTGTATCACAAATTCTGATCCTTATGTGATCTGAAATTATGGGCAAATTACAAAGAGGAGTATGTGGTGATAAAAAGCATCACTGACAATAAATACTCATAAATTATTGTACGCTTTTCCCTACATTCCCCCAAACTCATAAGAACTACTATTCACCAGCCACAGAGACTGTTTTGGACAATTTTGTTGCATAATACTACACCAGTAAAAATATAAACAGAACACCATGGTGGGTGTGTGTGTGTGTGTGTGTGTGTGTGTGTGTGTGTGTGTGTGTGTGTGTGTGTGTGTGTGTGTGTGTGGTGTGGTGTGGTGTGGTGTGGTGTGGTGTGGTGTGTGTGTGTGTGTGTGTGTGTGTGTGTGTGTGTGTGTGTGTGTGTGTGTGTGTGTGGTGTGGTGTGTGTGTGTGTGTGTGTGGTGTGGTGTGTGTGTGTGTGTGTGTGTGTGTGTGTGGTGTGGTGTGTGTGTGTGTGTGTGTGTGTATGCGTGTGTGTGTGTGTGTGTATAACTAAAAGCCAGAAGCCTGCAAGACTGTTCCTTCCAAGAAAGAAATTACTGTATGGCAAAATAACAGAGACATATTCAAGATTCATTCAGATTGAGATGCCTAAACACACTGTGTTTAAAAGGCTGGAGATCATAGGCAGTAGGAAATACAGACGGGGAAGACAGTTTCAGAGTTGATCTGTTGCATACATGAAGGACTGAAAGTAACGATTAACTCTTGCATTCGAGAAGTGGACTTAAAAGGGATGAGAGTTTGCTGCTAGATGGGTGCTATATGCCTGCTATTGTGGTGGGGATATGCATGCAGACAGTTAAGAGGAGCAGTGCCCACTGAAGCAGTGACAGAAAAGAGATAAATATACAATGAAGAGACAGAGGTTGAAGGGAGCCAGTGCGAGGAGATTTGGGACAAAAAGAGTGACTCCACCTTGTTGAGAAAAGTTGTATGTGGGGTGCCTCCCCACACAAGAGAGTTGTACTCTACACAGGGGCATATAAAACCCTTGTATAAAGTCAACAACTGTGAAGAGGTAAAGAATATGTGCGTGTGTGTGTGTGTGTGTGTGTGTGTGTGTGTGTGTGTGTGTGTGTATTTACTTATTTGTGGTATACAGGAATTGAGCGATGCTCGTGTTGTCCTGTCTCCATATCCACATTTATCTAGTTTACTTTTACACACATGAATGTTTTTCTCCTGCACCACCTTTTTGTCTAAGTCGTTCCAAATACTTATGTATTTAACCAATATACCTAATTGAGATACGCACGAAATATGCTATGCTCGTGGGTTCCCATCGCTGTTTCTCAGTAAGTCAAATTTAGCTTTAAACTCGTTTAAGTTTTTAGACTGGATGATCTCTTTGTCCAGGCTATTCCATAAATCTATACTTCTGTAAGGAAAGCTATATTTCTTGATATCCTTCAAGCAGCTAGACATTTTCAATTTCATTCCGTGTCCTCTTGTTGCTCTCTTATCCCATAAAAACAGATCTTCTTGGTCAATTTTATCTACTCCCACCATGGTCCTGAACACTGCAATCATGTCTCCCCTCTTTCTCCTTTCCTCTAAGGAAGGCAAATCCAGCTTTTCCAGCCTCTCTCTGTATGACAGATCTACCAGACTGGGGACCATTTTGGTGTGAGTGTGTGTGTGTGTGTGTCTGTGTGTGTGAGAGAGAGAGAGAGAGAGAGAGAGAGAGAGAGAGAGAGAGAGAGATGATGACTGCGCTAAAATTACATAATACTGTATTTGAATACATGACTGCAAAGTTGTGTTGGATATAACAGTGGTCAGTCTAACTGTATATTTTCATTGCACTTTACCACCATCCAACTGCATTCATGCACCTAAAATATCAATTTCTGCTGACAGTTCAGTACAGGTGTATACATTTTGTTCAATTTACTGCACAGCATTTTTCCTCTCAACATAATAGTTAACAGATAAATGCAAAAAGATCCAACTATCTATCTACAGCCAGACACCTTAATCCCATAAGGGGTGGCCAAAAACAAATCGCCTCCATGTCACCTTGTCCCCTGCCATTTCCGTACCCTCCCCCCACCTCACTCACCCCTCTCTCATATACCTCTCCACTCCATCCTTCCATCTCATCCTCAGTCTCTCCCTCTCTCACCCCCCCTCCACCTCACTCAAACACTCTCCTCATTAGTCTCTCACTCTCCATCCTCTCCTCAAGGTCCAACCACCTCAAGGTATTTCTCCTAATGCTTTCTGTCACACCCACATCCACACCACAATGTTCCTTCACTTCCTCATTTGCCAGTCTGTCTCTCCACGTAACTCCACATGCTCCTGTCAAATACTGCAACTCATTTCCACTGCTCTCACTATTGACTTGTGTCCTTCCAACAAGAACCAAGCTTCACTTCCATATGTAAGGGTTGTTATGACAATAATATGCAGCAACTTTTTTACTTCCATGCTCACTCCCCTATTTCTTATTACTGCTTTTAAAGGACCAGCAACCTTTCTTTTCTTCTGCACCCTCCCAAGCTCTTCATCCTCTAAACTTCCATCCTTACTCATCACACTATACCCAAGTACTTAAATGCACCCACACTTTCCATTTCCTCACCATCCAGCCTTACTGTGCATTCAGTGGCTTCATTCCTCTCAAAGATCACAACTTTACTCTTCCCTACATTCATCTTTAAATTCTGTATTTTACAGTCTCCGAAACTCATTCACCAAGCCTTGCAGTTCCCCTTCATCTTCACTTAACAATACAATATCATCTGCAAACTACAGAACAGGAAGTTTCCATTTGCTGCCCTCTCTCATTAGGGCCACTCCAACATCCACTGCCTTATCTTGTACCTCTTTTACAACTCCATCCATATACAAAACTGAACACCTGTGGAGACATGACACATCCCTGTTTCAATCCAACATTCAGACAGAAAAATTCATGCAGTTCACCATCCACATGCACCACGGTGGGTAATTTGTAGCTATATGGTTTGTGATGCCCATAACAAAAAAGCTGATACGCCACACAAAACATGGTTGATTTCCTTGTAATTCCAATGGAAGATTCACTAAAGGACTGGAGAAAAGGAAACAAACAGTATAGTGAGCACTCTATAGGAATTGTGATGGGAGCAGCCATAATGCACTAGGGTATGTATGTATGTATGTGCTGGCAGGCTGGCACATTCCTGATGCTGATGGGTAGCTCTAGTATGCACAATTAAGCATGCAACTTATGAGTGAATGTCAGCTGATTCAGACAGCTGAAGAAAACCATTTACTGTCATTGGAGAAGTGACCTGCCCCTATCCACAACTTCAGGCAAGTGTGGAAAAAAAAAAAATAAAAGTTAATGAAAATATAATAGGCATTCTCTCCACAATAAGTGTTGATCATATTTCTCTTCGGCTTCACACATTACTGTAATACCTACTGTGGCTCTTAAAATTGTACTGGATGATATTTTCTTGCAACTTAAACAATGTCCTGTACAGTACTTAATTTGAGGGATTATGGAAACACCATACTTACAAACATATAAATCTTACTGCTAAATCATACATAAGCAGATGGTATGTATCAACTACGAATGCAATTAATGCAGCCACACATAAACCTTGAAGGTTCTATTTAAAGTGAAACTAATAAACATATATAAATTACGGTAAAAAAAATAGTAACATCTAGGTAACCTACAGATATTCACCAGTCTGATTTTGTCTGCTTTCTAGTATGCTCACACCGAGGAAAAAGGGCAGACTTTGAGTTACCTTCCCCACGAGGAATGTCAGAATGTCGTGCTCTGATGCATGATTTATATCTGTCTCTGTCACCAACATCCTTATATTTAGGGTAACTTTGATATCTGTTGTCTGTCAGTGAGGCTCTACTGCCTTCCTCGGCATTTTGTCTCCTAGCCTCTGCCTCATCTCCAAGACACCTCCTGTCCTCCCTCTCATCTCCTCTGTACTTTCTGTTTTCCTCCTCTTCTCGGTATCCCCTTTCTTCACTCTCATCTCCTCTGTGCTTTCTTTCTTTTAGTTCTTCTCCATGACATTTTCTGTCATCTCCTTCAATACACCTGTATCTTCTAGAGTCAGTATTTTTAACTTCCTCCCCAATCTCTCTCTCACTTATTCTGTCCCTGTCAGCTATTGTCCTGTCTCTATTTTTATTCGCTTTACCTCTGTCCCTATTGATTTTGCTCTTCTCAACTGGCCGCTCTTGTTCTAAATCAGTAATGTCTCTCTCTCTTACCCCTCTTTTTTCTGCAATCCTACTCCTTTCAAAATTTTTGTCTTCCATAAACTTATCCTTTTCTCTTAATCTCTTGTCATCCTCCCTCCGCACACCATGAGAATTCCTCTCTTTGTCTCGATCCTTATGAGAAAGGTCAGACTTCACACCTTGAATCTTGACACTTTTCTCAATCACCCTCCGTTGATGGTCTAGCTGTGGGAACAACTCTGCAAACAAAAGACAGAAAACATATGAAATCCTGATGTTGCACAACAGATACTATTTTGCACAGTGCATGATGAATATAAGCAATAACACTATTTTATGTACCTACCCAGCTGCTGAATAATGCCATATCCCAATTCTCTCTCTCTCACACACACACACACACACACACACACACACACACACACACACACACACACACACACACACACACCGAGAGAGGCAGAGGGAGGACGTCCGTCACCTCGCTCTGCGCTGGCCACCCTTGGCCACAACTGGCCACACCTAAATAGTATTTATATCTGTACTAGGTTAAATTAAGTGATATTCTAATATAGCAGAGCAAGTATAAGCAAAAGTGTTGTCCAAACAATAGAATACATCCAATTAGTGCAAGAATTCGCTGATACAATGCATCATCGGCTGGGTGTCGTCAGTCACCAGGCAGGCAGCAGGGCGATGCAAACTTGTAGGTAGAATTTATCTTTCTAAGTGAGAATTACCGCATGATGAACACCATCTATAGTAAAGTGAATAGGGAAGGAATTAAGAAAAGGGATACAGGTAGAAAACAGGATGATGATTTCTACCCACAACTGGTTGAAATGGAAACATATAATAAATTAGTAGAGAAAGTGAATAAACTGGAGAAAATTTTCAGAGTAAAACAGATGAAATTAATAAGGAATCACACATGCAGAAGGAAGAAAATGAAAAATTAGTAAAGGAATTAAACAAAAATGACACAATACATGAGCTCTCAGTTGAGACAGCTTCACTTAGAAGCATGACTAATGAAATGGCAAGTACAGTTGTCAACCATGAATCAACCATAGGTGTATTATGAAGGAGCACAGAAATGATATGGAGACAATTAGGCAAGCAAGCAGTCTGATAGACCAAAGCAGTGATACTGAAGAGAAGATAATCCAGGTGAACAAAATGATGAGAAGCTGCAAAGACAATGTAGAAACTACACACCCTGAAATGGTAAAAGTAAGGAAAGACTTAGAAACAAAAGATGAAGAAAAAAGCATTAGAAAGGAATTGAAAGAAATAATTAAAAACATATTGAGCGGATATCTATCTATCCATCTACTGCCAGATGCCTTAATCCCTTATATGGGGTGACCACAAACAAATCACCTCCACATCACCCTGTCCCCCACCATTTCACAGCCCTGCTCCCAATTCACACCCCCCTCTCTCATATACCTCTCCACTCCATCCCTCCATCTCATCCTTGGCCTTCCCCTCCCTCTCTCCCCCTCCACCTTACTCACATACACTCTCCTCATCAGTCTCTCACTCTCCATCCTCTCCACATGGCCAAACCACCTCAATGTGTTGCTCCTAATGGGTCCTATCACATCCACACCACAATGCTCCTTCACATCCTCATTTGTCAGTCTGTCTCTCCATGTGACTCCACAGGCTCCTCTCAAATAACTCATTTCCACTACTCTCACTCTTGACTTATGTCCCTCCAGCAACAGCCAAGCTTCACTTCCATACATTAGAGTTGGTATCACAATACTGTCATGTAATAACTTTTTCACTTTTATGCTCACTTCCCTGTTTCTTATCACTGCCTTCAAGGAACCACCAACCTTTCTTCCTTGTTGTACCCTTTCAAGCACTTCACCCTCCAGACTTCCATCCTTACTCATCACACTACCCAAGTACTTAAACACACTCACATTTCCCATCTCATCATCCAACCTCACTGTACATTCACTGACTTCACCTCTCTTGAAGACCGTAACATTACTCTTCCCTACATTCACCTTTAGATTCTGTTTCTTACACACTCTCCCAAACTCATCCACCAAGCCTTGCAGCTCCCCTTCGTCTTCACTTAACAACACATCATCTACAAACACTGCCCTCTCTCATTAGGGCCACTCCAACATCCACTGCCCTACCTGGTATCTCTTTTATAACCCCATCCAGATACAGATTAAACAACCATGGAGACATGACACATCCTTGTTTCAACCCAACCTTCAAATAGAAAAACTCATTTAGTTCACCATCCACACACACTGCTGCCTTAGCACCTTCATACATACGCTTCACAGCATTCAACAACTTCCCATCTACTCCATATATTCTTAATACTTTCCACAATCTTTGTCTATCCACCCTGTCATATGCTTTCTCCAAATCCATGAAGGCTGCATAAAACTTCTTTCTCTTCTCTAGAAACTTTTCCACTAAAGATCTAAGAATGAATATCTGATCTACACAACCTCTTCCCTTCCTAAAGCCTCCCTGTTCTTCTCCAATTAATTCCTCTGTTATTTCCCTAACTCAGTCAATAAGTATCCTATTGTATACTTTTTCTATTACACTGAGAAGACAGATGCCCCTATGATTACCACACACTTCTTTTTCCCCTGTCCCTTTGTACAAGGGAATAATTATACCTGACTACTAATCCTCCGGGACTCTACCTTCCTCCCAGGCCAAACTGCACATCTTCCAAATCCATTCTACTACCATCTCTCCCCCATGCTTCAGCATTTCACCACACACTCCATCAATTCCTGGGGCTTTCCCCATTTTGACTTTCTTCATTACTTCCACAACTTCTATCCTACTGATTTCTTCCTGTCTTTTCACCTCCCTCCTTCTCCCAGCCATTCCCCAGCCACTTATACTCACATTACCTTCATTCTCTACGTTCAACAATTCATTAAAGTGTTCTCTCCATCTGCTCACTTTTTCTCCCTTCTCAACTAGTAATCTACCATTTTTATCTTTCACGCCCCTACTAACTTCAGCAAATATCAACAAATCAATCGTAATCACTGGTACAGATGAAGAAAATATAAGCAACAAAATTTCAAGAGACAAAAATGAGATGGTAAATATAATGAGCATTTTGATGGAACTATAAGAGGAAATTTGTGATAAAGACATAAAGGAACACGAAAGGCTAGGGAAATGTGAGAGAAATACGTCAAGGCCCCTGAAAGTAACCTTCCACAGTGTGAACACTGTGGACGAAAAACTAAAAAATACAAACTCAAGGAAAGTGAGGAATTAAAAAAAAGTATGAATAAAAAAATGCTCAACTAAAGAAGAACTGGGAATATTAAAGGTGAACAGGGAGGAAGTAAAAACAAAAGAGGAAAGCTCAGAGAAAGAGAAGAGTAAATTTTTTTACAAAATAACTGAATTGCAGTATGAAAGTGGTACATAACCAACAGGGAATAAAAAGAAGGAAGGTCGTAGACTCAAGTTATGGCAAGTTTGTAAACAAGATGATTAAGTTGATGTGCTCAAATGTAGATGGAATGGTGTCTAAAGTATTAGATATGAAAGACTGTACCAAAGAAAAGGAACCACATATTATTTGCCTAACTGAAACAAAATTAACCCCAAAGATACCAAATGATACCCTAAACTTAAAGGAATACAATATATGGAGAAGAGACAGAAATTTAGAAAAAGGAGGAAAAATAATCATCACAAAGAAAAATTTACAAGTCAAAGAAACAGAACTACATACACCCTCACAAGTAGAACTGATTGCAGTTGAGATTAACACATCTGAAGGGAAAGTAACTGTGGCAAATTTATACATGCCACCCAAAACAAACACTTGGGAAAGAGGTGACTATGAAGATCTGGCAGAAAGTACAATTCAGAGTTTAAGAACATTACTGCACAGAATGGAAGAGGAATCTAAAAGAATTATATTAACTGGAGATTTCAATACAATTATAAATTGGAATACTCTAGATGTACTGTAAGAAGCCATGAGAGCTGTTTGGATCAAATGCTCCTGGATCTTGTGCAGGAGTTTTTCCTACCACAACATACTGTATAAAGGAAAACACCACAAAATGAGGACTTGATGATCCACCGGTATTATATACTAGGCAAGAAAATTATATTGACAATATAATGTATCACCCTCGATTCAACAAAAGCAACTATGCAGTATTAATTAGAAACTACAGGATTGTTTATGACAAAGTTAGCAGTAATTAGAGTTACAAAAAGAGCCTAAACTACAAAGAGGCACCTACCATGATCTAAATAAGTAATTATCAGAAATAGACTGGGAAAAGGAGCTTAGAGAACATGATTTCAATGTCATATTTTATGAAATAGGAGTCCAAAATTACATTCCTCAGCACAAAGAAACAGAAATGAAAATAAAGAAATGGCTTAATACAGAATGTAAAAAATAAAAAGAAAAACAGATTTGTTGTGGAATAGATACAGGAGACACAACAGTGAGAGGGCATGTAACAACTATAGACAGGCAAGAAATGATTATACAAATCATACAAAGACAGCTTGAGGAAGACATTATAAATAAAAGTGGTGATCAACCTAAGCTATTTTACAGCTACATCCAAAGAAAAACCAAAGTTAAAGATAAAATACAGTCCATTACAGATGAGGGGGTCGTCTGTACACAAGAGAAAGATATTTGTGACGCATGAGATAAAACTTTCCAATCAGTTTTTACAGAAGAAAATAATTTTGAAAGAGATGATATGGACCATACATACCCACACATATTACCAGATATACAAATATCAGAAAATGAAGTACATGAAGAGTTAAGTGATTAGACAAAGGAAACGCATATGGTCCTCACGAAATTTTAGATTAGGTGCTACATGATTGAACAGAAGAGTTAAGCAGATCATTATATTTAATATTCAAGGAATCCTTAGCTCAAGGTAAACTACCTGATATTTGGAAGAAAGCAAATACTGTTCCCCTATTAAAGAAAAGGAATGGACAGAAGCCACTCAACTACCAACCAGTATCACTCACCAGTGTTGTAAGTAAGATACTGGAAAAGCTGATAATAAAAGTTTGGGTAAACCATCTAGAAATACACAGTATGATAACAGAAAGGCAATTCGGTTTTAGAAAGGGAAAATCATGTGTTACTAATCTATTAAGCTACTATGATAGATACAGAAACATTACAGAAAAGAGAAGGATGGGTGGACAGTATCTATCTAGATTTCAAGAAAGCACTTGACAGAGTACCGCACCAAAGACTTTTATAGTAATAGTAACTGTACCATCTAGGAGGAATCCAAGGCAACCTGTACTGTTGGATGCAGGATTTTCTCAGAAAATGGGAAATGAGAACAGTACTAAAGGGAAATTACTCATCATGGAGGGAAGTGACTAGCAGAGTTCCACAGGGCTCTGTTCTGGCACCAATTATGTTTTTAGTATATATAAATGACATTATAGACGTATAACGCTTTTAGATCAGATGAGGAAGGTAATGGAGAGAGTTCTTGAAAGTATAATAGGAAAAAGAGTGAATACTGATGAGATGCAGTTTGGGTTTATGCCAGGCAGGGGGCCCACTGATGCCATATTCATTGTTGGACAGCCTCAAGAAAAATCTATAGGAAAGAAATGGGAACTGTAATTTGTTTTTGTTGATTTGGAGAAGGCCTTTGACAGAGTACCTACAGAGGTGGTGAAGTGGGCAATGAGAAAGCTTGGGATGGAGGAGTGCCTCGTTAGGGTCATTATGGCCATGTATGTAGGTGTTCGCACCTAGGTAAGAGTGGATGGAGATTTGAATGATGAGTAATCCATGAATGTTGGTGTGCATGAAGGGTCAGTTTTGAGTTCCTTGTTGTTTATCATGGTACTTGTAGCCCTCTCATGTGACTTCAGATATGGACTCCTGTGGGAGATGTTGTATGCTGAAGATTTGGTGTTGATTGTAGAGAATGAAAGGGAGGCGGAGGAAAGATTTAGGAAGTGGAGCAATGGTATGGGGCACAGAATGAAAGGGAGGCGGAGGAAAGATTTAGGAAGTGGAGCAATGGTATGGGGCACAAGGGCTTAAGAGTAAATGCAGATAAAACAAAAGTGATGATATCTAGGGTTGGTGGCAGTACTGTCAAAGAAGTAGGAAAGTGGCCATGTGTAATTTGCCACAGGGGCATGGGAAGTAGTACAGTAGTAGTAGTCGTAGCTGTTCCCTAGGTAGTCTGGCCGAACAGCCCCGAGTCCCTAAGGGAGGCCATGGCCGAGACCAGGCTTTCCCACAGAGTTCTCAAGGAGTGTATGTTGTGTTGGCATAGGTGATTGTGTGCAATGCAGTCTTCCATCGTGTGCTTAATAGTGTGGGGTGCTGAGTTACATTTTGGACAGGCATCAGCAATGGAGTCATCCAGCCTCTTCTGGTAACTTAAGAGGGCTGGATGATGCCCACATCTCAGCCTGGCCAGGTGGACCCTGTCCTCACGAGGGAGATAGGATTCAGGAGGGTGGATATCAGGAGGCCGTGCAATCAGTTGTGTGTTGTCTTTAAGTGAATGACTGGAGTGGTGGGTGATTTGAGTATGGATATGCTTCTGGAAGCTGGTCTGAGGTGGACAAGGGGGAGAGATGACAGTACTTGTATTTACCTATTTGTGTTTACCTATTTGTAGTATACAGGAATTGAGCAATGCTCGTGTTGTCCTGTCTCCATATCCACATTTATCAAGTCTACCTTTACACACATGAATGTTTTTCTCATGCACCACCTCTTTGTCTAAGTCGTTCCAAATATTTAAGTATTTACCTAATATACCTAATTGTGATATACAAGGAATGTACTATGCTCGTGGGTTTCCGTAGCTGTTTCTCAATAAGTCAAATTTAGCTTTAAACTCGTTTAAGTTTTTAGACTGGACGATCTCTTTGTCCAAGCTATTCCATAAGTCTATACTTCTGTAAGGAAAGCTATATTTCTTGATATCGTGTGCTGGGTGTTGTTTTACTGTTCCTTGGTGTGTGTGGATGTGCTGCCATGTAGTGTAGAGGATGTTGTGGGTTTGTGGAGGCTGCAGTGAGAATTTGGGTGCCTCTCATATCTAGATGATGCTTGACTTTAAGGACTTTGGATTCATGATGTAGGTGGTCTGTGATTGTGGTAGCTGTGCAGCCTGTGATTATTTTTAGGGCCTTGTTCTGTATGGTTTGTAGATTGTTGTAGTGTGTTTTAGTGGGTTTAGGAGCCCATGCAAGGCTTGCATAATTCATCACTGAAGGTATATATTGTTTGTATACTCTGGTGGTGGTTTCTTTCTTGTGTCCAAATGTTGTATGGGCAAGTAACCTCAAGGCGTTGAGTGTTGGTGTTATTTTATTTTTAATGTTTGTGATGTGTTGTTTAAATGACATTGATGTACTGTAAGTTAAAACAAGGTGTGTGTGTGTGTGTGTGTGTGTGTGTGTGTGTGTGTTCTTACCTTACCTAATTGTTCTTACCTAATTGTATCTTTACAGGAATGAGTCAAGCTCGTACTCTCCCGTGTCTTAAACAATATTTATCGTACATATTCTTAAATTTGTGAATTGTTTTAGCACACACTATTTCATTCGGTAGTGCATTCCATTGATCAATTGCTCTGTTTGGGAAACTGAATTTCCTTACGTCTTTATCACCTCTCTTCTTATGCAGTTTTTTGCAGTGTCCTCTTGCTGATGCTTCTCCATATGTTAAGTAATCATTTATGTCTATTTTCTCCTTCCCTGATATGCACTTATATAGCATTATCATGCCACCTCTTTTCCTTCTCTCCTGTAGTGTTGGTAGATTCAGTTTATTTAGTCTTTCTTTGCAGCTTAGGTCCCTTAAGCTTGGTATCCATCTTGTAGCGGCCCTTTGAACTTTTTCAATCTTGTCTATGTGTTTTTTGAGATGAGGACTCCAGACTACTGATGCATATTCCAGGGTTGGTCTAATGAATGATGTTATTATCCTTCTTAGCATGTCTTGATTTATGTATGTGAATGCTATTCTCCTATTTGCAAGCAGTGTATACATGTTCCGTACCTTCTTGCTGATGTGGTCAGCCAGAGATAGTCTGTTATTGATAATCACACCTAGGTCCTTCTTTCTTTCTGATGTGTATAGGGTTTTATTTCCTAACTTATAATCCCAATCAGGTCTTTTTCCACTTTTACCAAACTTGATTACATGACACTTGTCCACACTGAATTCCATTTGCCATGTATTACTCCATTCATGAAGTTTATTTAATTCTTCTTGTAGCTCTTTACAAGTCTGTGTTAGTAATTCTCCTTTGTATTTTTGCATCATCTGCAAACACATTCAGATAGCTCTCATTTCCAATGTTACTGTTTATATCATTTATATACACTAAAAACATGATTGGTGCCAGCACTGAACCCTGTGGTACTCCACTAGTCACTTCTTTCCATGATGAGTAGTTTCCTCTTAGTACTGTTCTCATTTCTCTTTTTTTGAGAAAATCTTGCATCCAACAAAACAGTTTGCCTCGAATTCCTCCTTGATGGTACAGTTTCCATAAAAGTCTTTGGTGTGGTACTGTGTCAAAAGCTTTCTTGAAATCTAAATAGATACTGTCCACCCATCCTTCTCTTTCCTGTATTGTGTTTGTTACTCTGTCATAGTAGCTCAACAGATTAGTTACACATGACTTTCCTTTTCTGAAATCAAACTGTCTTTCTGTTATCATACTGTGTTCTTCTAGATGATTTACCCAAGCTTTTCTTATAAGCTTTTCTAATACTGTACCTTGCTTACAATACTGGTCAGTGATACTGGTTGGTAGTTGAGTGGATTTTGTCTATTTCCTTTCTTGAATAAGGGGACAATATTTGCTTTTTTCCAAATATCAGGTAGTTTACCTTGACTCAAGGATTTCTTGAAAATTAAAAATAATGGTTTACTTAACTCCTTTGCACATTCTCATAGTACCCAAAATGAAATTTCATCAGGACCACTTGCTTTTCCTCTGTCTAATTTACTTAACTCCTCCTGTATTATTTTTTCTGCTATTTGTATATCTAGTAGTAAGTGTGGACATGCATGTTCCAAATAGTCCCTCTCAAAATTTTTTTCTTCTGTAAAAACTAATTGGAAATTCTTATTTAGTGCTTCACAAATATCTTTCTCTTGTGTATAAGTGATTCCCTCGTCCGTAATGGATTGTATTATATCTTTTACTTTGGTTTGCTTCTGATATAGCTGTAAAACACCTTTGGTTGATCACTACTTTTATTTATTATATCCTCCTCAAACTGTTTTTGGGCTTCCCTCCTTATTCTTGTATAATAATTTCTTGCCTGTTTGTAATTATTATACGCCCTTTCACTATTGTGTCTTCTGTATCTATTCAACAACAAATCTCTTCTTTCTTTTGATTTTTTACATTCTGTATTGAATCATTTCTTTATTTTCTTATCTGCTTCTTTGTGCTGTGGGATGTACAGTCGCCAAACTTTCCACCTGGGCCACCTAGCCGCGAGAGGTGGGTAACGGGTGCTGGCAACAGTGTATATGTTTGTTCGTGTGTCCATGCTCGACGAAAGTTCGGATCCGGATCATCAACTCTCTTCGTCCACAGTGAACCTCTGTCAGAGTCAGAGTTCATCCCATAGATGGCTGGGTACGGAGTTAGGTGGTGAGAAAAATGTCTCAAGAGTAAGGCGGCTCTCCCATCGGCTCAGCCAGTTGCATGAAACTGGTCGCATGGAAAATTGTTGTGTGCCACAGGTCGCGCTGACCAAGGCCAAAGATATATGACTATATAAATTTTATAATAAAGTAATATAAATAATATTCTTATATAAATATAAACTTTTATTTATAATACAATAATATATATTATACTATACATATTTGGCCTTGGTCCGTGCAACCTGTGACATGCAACAATTCCATGCGACCGGTCTCCTGCAACTGGTCGAGCCGGTGGGAGAGCTGCTTAAGGGGGAAGCTTGGCATAGTGAAGTCCAGGGCAGGTGCAGGACGTTGAGGGGAGGGGGTTACGTTATTCGTACCGCCAGTGACAATAACTGCCGAACTAGTTTTTGAGATCCATTGGCAATCTACCAAATATTTACATTTTTAACAATACTAAACATGTTATTTTCTATGTTGTTTTTACATTGTTACAATAACATGTTAATGCACTAAATACTGGAATCACTCCAAGCCTTTCTCTCACACTCTCTCATTATATCAGTAATTCCATTTCATAGGGTTATCACTTGATACCATTATCAGTATAGGTTGAAGATGAATGCATTAACCTAACATCTACATCCAGTTACAAGTAAGATTGCCTGCCATATTCACATCATGAATGACACTGACCAATAAACATTAGGATGATGTTCAGACACTGTTAACGGTTGCTTATTTCCTCGTTGGTAGTACTTCAGGCAGATGTTTTCATGTGTTCTGTGGTGCACCACGAAGAGGTAGGAGATTAAAATTCTGTCACCTCAGCAGGCAGAGAATTTATGCATACTTTTGTCGAATGTGGTTATTATATCAGCTATGATAATGATTTACCGTACCATTTTTCATATGACTATGATCAGTACAGCACATCTTTATAGTCCATTCGTCTAACGTATGACTGAATTACACATTGCAAGGAAAACTGATTGTGAGCGGTGCCGCTTATGTGTGCGGTCACACATTTACATGCTCATCGATTATTCACCGAACAACATTATCTCACATTATAGCAAGATGAAGACACCATCTCTTCACCACAGTATGCAAAAGCTTCAAGTCATTTTAAGCTCAATTTTATTGATTCATGAATTGTTTGGACATTTATATCACCGTTGCCTGTGATATTACTTATGTGACTGGTAAATGCAACATAACGAACATGAAATTATCATTACAGGCTGGAACACTTTTTTTTTTTTTTTTTTTTTTTTTTTTATCCCGCGAACCTCGCTTTAGCCCCCGTCACCGAGGTCCGGAGTGCGAGGATATGTGATGTTGGTTGCTGACTGGCTGCTACCAAGACCTAGGTCATAAGACAAGGGCTAGGTGTTTAATAGGAGAAACCCATCTCTCCTGACGGGGGTGGAACCACGTCACACGGATCGCCTGGCGGAAGCGTTAACTACCACGTCACCCACAGTACTGTTTCAAATATTTAATATATATCAACTATTAAAACAATTGCCGTGTTTGCACTGCAAGCACAGAGATCCACGTAATGATTAGGTGATGAGATGCTTAGGTTTTCTATTGTTAACGAAAGGTTGACTCATGACTAGCTGACTCGAGGCAGTATTCTGCCTCAACGAACGAGTTTCAACCTCCGACATCTACAGCTCCTAACTCTCCTACTTAGTTTAAATTAATATCCTCCCAATGAGTAATCCTGTAACGATTAATGACCTAACTTGTCTAATCATGTCTCGGATCAAGAATGGTATTTCAATAGGTTTAATCGAGATCGGCCCAGGACTGGCTAAATGCAAAACGAACAGACACAGATATCTACTGTACATTTCAACCATAAAGGCCGGTCACACGACGGTTCTTGCCCCCCAATATGCAGTAGACATTTTTTAGCCATGGGTTTATCATGTAATAATGAAAAAGAATACGTTTTTAAATATATAATATATGTAAAGATGCGGTCTTTTGAATTAGTTTACTTATTGTTTTCAATACTTACATTATCCAACACTTTCAAGAAGCTACTTTGAAATTATATCGCCTAAAAATTGTCGACTGATTACTGGGATGAACTTTGACTGAGGTTCACTAAGGAAAACGAGAGGTGATGATCCGAACTTTCATCAAGCCTGTACAAACAGATAGCCTACACTGTTGCCAGCACCCCTTACCCACCTCTCGTGGCGGGGTGGCCCAGGTGGAAAGTTTGGCGACTGTACTTCTGGACTCCTATTTCATAAAATTCACAGAATTTTTTATATACAGCATTTAAATCTTGTCCTCTAAGCTCATTTTCCCAATCAACTTCTAAGAAATACTTCTTTAGGTCTTGATAATTTCCCTTTTTATAGTTTAGGCTCTTTTTGTAACTTTCAATGCTATTAACTATGTCATATGCTATCCTGAATGAAATGCGTGGCTTTGACGGATACACATACGGTACTCCGGAATATTCCGAAGAATACCATAGTATCCCCGACAACGAGGCGAACCAGAAACAACGGAGTTCGCCCACAAGAATGCTGACACCCCCACTCGGACCCCACGGGGTAGCCGCCACCAGCCACCACCACTCCGGGCAACGACGACGTATGTCAGCCCGGGCCGTGCGCCCCTGTGACATTCAACCACCACGCCGCCGCCACCGTAGGCGAAAGACACTACCTTCGCGTGGCAGAATCACCGAGTTAGCTAGGGGTGGAGTCAGAAACTATACTCCAGGCAGCGCCCCTCAGGTAGAAACGATCTATGGTCGCTCTGATAGTGCAAAGGTAGAGACGATCTATGGTCGCTCCCATAAAAACCCGGTAGAGACGATCTATGGTCGCTCCCATAAAACCCCGGTAGAGACGATCAATGGTCGCTCCCGTGGCCCCCCGGTAGAGACGATCTATGGTCACTCCCATAAAACTCGGGTAGAGACGATCTATGGTCGCTCCCCTAAAGCTCAGGTAGAGACGATCAACGGTCGCTCCCTCAGCACTCCGGTCGAGACGATCTATGGTCGCTCCCATAAAAATCAGGTAGAGATGATCAATGGTCGCTCCCCTAAAGCTCAGGTAGAGACGATCAACGGTCGCTCCCTCAGCACTCCGATAGAGACGATCAATGGTCGCTCCCCTAAAAACCGGGTAGAGACGATCTATGGTCGCTCCCCTAAAAATCAGGTAGAGATGATCAATGGTTGCTCCCCTAAAGCTCAGGTAGAGACGATCAACGGTCGCTCCCTCAGCACTCCGGTAGAGACGATCAATGGTCACTCCCGTGGCCCCCCGGTAGAGACGATCTATGGTCGCTCCCATAAAACTCGGGTACAGACGATCTATGGTCGCTCCCCTAAAGCTCAGGTAGAGACGATCAACGGTCGCTCCCTCAGCACTCCGGTAGAGACGATCTATGGTCGCTCCCATAAAAATCAGGTAGAGACGATCAATGGTCGCTCCCCTAAAGCTCAGGAAGAGATGATCAACGGTCGCTCCCTCAGCACTCCGATAGAGACGATCAATGGTCACTCCCCTAAAAACCGGGTAGAGACGATCTATGGTCGCTCCCCTAAAAATCAGGTAGAGATGATCAATGGTTGCTCCCCTAAAGCTCAGGTAGAGACGATCAACGGTCGCTCCCTCAGCACTCCGGTAGAGACGATCAATGGTCGCTCCCGTGGCCCCCCGGTAGAGACGATCTATGGTCGCTCCCATAAAACTCGGGTAGAGACGATCTATGGTCGCTCCCCTAAAGCTCAGGTAGAGACGATCAACGGTCGCTCCCTCAGCACTCCGGTAGAGACGATCTATGGTCGCTCCCATAAAAATCAGGTAGAGACGATCAATGGTCGCTCCCCTAAAGCTCAGGAAGAGACGATCAACGGTCGCTCCCTCAGCACTCCGATAGAGACGATCAATGGTCGCTCCCCTAAAAACCGGGTAGAGACGATCTATGGTCGCTCCCCTAAAAATCAGGTAGAGATGATCAATGGTTGCTCCCCTAAAGCTCAGATAGAGACGATCAACGGTCGCTCCCTCAGCACTCCGGTAGAGACGATCAATGGTCGCTCCCCTAAAAACCAGGTAGAGACGATCTATGGTCGCTCCCATAAAAATCAGGTAGAGATGATCAATGGTCGCTCCCCTAAAGCTCAGGTAGAGACGATCAACGGTCGCTCCCTCAGCACTCCGGTAGAGACGATCAATGGTCGCTCCCCTAAAAACCAGGTAGAGACGATCTATGGTCGCTCCCCTAAAGATCAGGTATAGACGATCAATGGTCGCTCCCTTAAAGCTCAGGTAGAGACGATCAATGGTCGCTCCCTCAGCACTCCGGTAGAGACGATCAATGGTCGCTCCCCTAAAAACCAGGTAGAGACGATCTATGGTCACTCCCCTAAAAATCAGGTAGAGACGATCAATGGTCGCTCCCCTAAAGCTCAGGTAGAGACGATCAATGGTCGCCCCCTCAGCACTCCGGTAGAGACGATCGATGGTCGCTCCCAGGGTATAGTGAGGAGAAAGACGTCTCCACGGCCGGAGGTTGAACTCCAGGGGTCTCACTCCGGAAATTCTTGGAGAGACCTCCCTGTTTCCCCCGGCCTCTGTTCCCTACGCATGGCCTTTGAGAAGACCCACCTGTCGGGCCCCCGTGACACCCGCTGCCGCAGTCCTCCCCTGACGGCGCCCCTGCTCGTGGGAGACCGCAGTCTGTCGCCTCTTCCAGCCCGCCCTAGGACACCCGGGCGAGACCTCACCACGCCCCCGCGACGCCGGGACCTGACCCAGAGGTTCCTAGACCTCTTCGGCCCCAGTCCTAAGGGCCTTACACCAGAGCCCAGTCCAGGAACCCCCGGACGTGAGAGGACGCCCTCACGAGTCGCCCCATGCCCTCTCGGCTCGCCCCACCCTGACGACGCCCTCAGTCCGACTGGATCACCGACGATGTGTCCGTGTTTCTCTTCATAAGGATATACGAGTGACCCTATAACAATCGTGAAGTAGGTTAAGTGTGACTCCTTTTCTCTTAGAATAAGTATGGTGCAATAATTTTATGTAATCTCCATTGGGGCCAACCAGGACATAATACCCAGTTGAAGGACGAGAATGTGGGTTGAGACCTCAAGTGAATACGTGCGAGTGTCATCCCGAAGCTTTCTAAGGACATATCTCTAGAGCCCGAAGAAAGACTAAAATATTATTGGAGTGTTATTGGCTAAGCTCTGAGTAATATGGTGGAATAGATTTACGAGTGTTCTGACTTTGTTACGCGTTGTGAAGCGAGAGTCTACATAACAAATCGGGGAGATGTGTAATGAATAAGTTGTGCCGACAGAAACCTATTGCCACCAAAACAACAAGGACGGCGAGTAATAACGATATTCCCCTGCTCCGCACACTATTCCTAAAAACTCTCTCTCCATTCCTCGCTCCCACCCTTAAAGTCAAAATAAGAATCAGAGTTAATTGTCAAAGAATCTTCGCCAACAGAAAACACCTAAACTCCCTTTGCTAATATCGGGCATCTCTAAATATTACCATAACTTTCTCCTCGCCGTTTTAAGTCACTCTCCGTGTCTCCCCTACCTCCTCCTGGTGGATCACCAACCCCCCCCCTCTCCCCTCACGCGCTCCGCGCGCACGGATATTTACTGCACTCCTAGTACTAAGATTTGTTGTATTGTCATTAGTATCTAGAAAGCTAGTATCCTGTGAGATACACAATATTTTAGATAAGGTTTTTGTATTGCTCTATAGTGTGATGTAATGTCTACTGAAGTGTCCTGTGTCTGACTGAAGTAATATACGTGTATGGTGTTGCCGAAGGTTTTTATGTCCTACCTCTCTTTATTGCACTAGCTCCGGTCTCGAAAGAGGACCCCGCTCCGCGTTGAGTTGAATTGGTACGAGAAGTCGAGCCTAATTCAACCCAGCATTACACTGGTGGCCAGCGAGCATAGAAGAGAGGTAAATAGGAAATATTTGGGAAAATGGCAACTAAACCCCACGTTCAGTTACCCAAGTTTGACCCTGACCAGTATGACATACACACATATCTTGCAATAGTTAAACCCTTACTAGATATTGGCTTCGATAATGACCAACAAAAAATTGCAGTCACACTACCACTACTGGGTAAAGCCGCAGCGAATATTGCGCCAAAAATTGTCCCAGAACTCACCTGGCAGAACTTTACCAAGTTCGCGGTCCAAGCCATCACCCCATCACTAGGGAAAGTGGTGGCTCTATCCAAATTGGATAGTTTTACTTATGACGGGGATTTAGATAATACCCTGTTACAGGCAAGACGCCTGGTTACTGCTGCCTACCCGGAGGCAGATGAAGAAACCCGGGATCAACACACATTTAATACTCTGCTCAGAGTACTCCCAAGTGTTGTAAGACAACACTTCACTATCCATGATCCAACAGGAGACATGGATAGAGATATCAGTTTAATGAGGCGCCTTTTAGCCGTCCATGCCACCCATCAATGCATCGGCGAAATAAATCAATTCCCCGTTGACCTCATCACCATCAACCCGTGGGAATTTTCTCCGTGCTACCACGGATGTCCGATCCACGACATCCGTGAGCAGCTAGAAGCTGCCCAGTGCAGCCAAATGACACAAGGGCGCTTACAAACCCCCCCACCATACGCAAATTCCCCTAAGCCCCAGGGGAAGAAAAAACAAAAAGGGAAAAACAAAAAGCGCCCCCCTGCCCCCGCATTCCACCGTAATGGCGGGGGCCACCTCACCTCTCCCCCAGTCTACGACAGGGGAGAACGTTATCTTTCCTTTTCCCCCCTCTCACTATCTCTTCTGTTCTACCTTCCCCTATTCCTGCCCCTAGTTCTAACCTTCCCACCCCACACACCACTATACTCCCGCAACACAAAACCGGCCTCCCTCTTCACAGGCCTCCTAGGACCCTCTCCACATCTTCCCCTAACCTACTTCCTAAAACCACCTCCCCCCGTCTACTGCCTTCCACCTCCCACCCCGCGCCACCCACCGCCATCACTTCACCACCGTTCGCTTTCCCCGCCCACAAGGTTAACTCATTCACCTTCCCTATCACACCCTCCTCCTCATCCCCGAGCATTCAAACAACCCCGCGAGACCGCATCTCCCCACCACCACCGTCTCTCTCTCCCCCTACACTTCACCCCACCTGTCCTCGGCTCCGACGGCACACCCCACCTGCCACATCCCACTCCACAGCCCCTGCCAGGCCACCACGGGTTCAGCACCGCACACCGTCCGCCATCGCCCCCACACCCGCACCATCCCCTAGCTTCGTACCCATCGCCCACCCCACACCACTAGCACAGAGCCCTGCTACCGCCCAGACCACTCCACCACCAAACACCGGGATGGCACCACAAGATCGCACTCCCTCCTCGCCACCTACCCTCCAAGCCAACTCTCCTGCCACCTCACCACCACTACCGACCTCACAACCCCAACCCCCCCCTGCTCCCGCACCGCCTGTCACTTCCACATACGAGTGCGATGGTTCCTCCTTGCCATCCCCCTCCACCTCCCCTACTACCTCAGCCTCCACCGCCTCCACCACCCCCTGCACCACACCTGACATCTCGCCCGCCATGCCTCGCTCACCCTCACCCCTTCCCTCCGCCGCCTCACCCTTTCCACCCAAGCCCACGTGCCCCGCCAACCCCGCCACCCCCGCAGGACAACCCACTACCACCGCCCTCTCCCCTCCACACCTACACACGCCCACTCCAACGTTCTCACCTTCTTCCGCGTCCCCAACGTGCGCGACGGCCCGCGCTAACCGACCCCGCCCATCCCGCACGCCTGCTTCCCCACCCACACCCACCCTCAGAACCACCACCACCACCCCCTCCGGCCGACTCTTATGCCCACCCACCCGATACACAAACACCGTCAAGCTACATCAGGCCCAAATCCCTCCTACCTGTACTACCCAGAGACTCAACGCCGCATTACCGCGACACAAAACCCGGCCTTCACCCACTCTATCCAGCATTCAACCTCCAACCACACCGACAGCCACACCAAGCAACATGAGAATTAAGCGGGCCGTATGGGCCCCTACCTTTACCAAGAACCACCGACTCCGCGGGCCACACCACCTGTTAAATATCCTCCAGTCCACCACCGCCCCCTCCACCCTCTTCCTCATCTATGACCAAGCACAGGAGGAAAATTCCTACACTGTCACCTGGCAGAACACACTCCGACACCTCCAGCCCGTTTACACCACCCCCAACACTCTAGCGTTCCACCTCCAGCCACAGGGACGTGACTTTTTTCAAGAACATGGTGGTGAAATGCGTGGCTTTGACGGATACACATACGGTACTCCGGAATATTCCGGAGAATACCATAGTATCCCCGACAACGAGGCGAACCAGAAACAACGGAGTTCGCCCACAAGAATGCCGACACCCCCACTCGGACCCCACGGGGTAGCCGCCACCAGCCACCACCACTCCGGGCAACAACGACGTATGTCAGCCCGGGCCGTGCGCCCCTGTGACATTCAACCACCACGCCGCCGCCACCGTAGGCGAAAGACACTACCTTCGCGTGGCGGAATCACCGAGTTAGCTAGGGGTGGAGTCAGAAACTATACTCCAGGCAGCGCCCCTCAGGTAGAGATGATCTATGGTCGCTCTGATAGTGCAAAGGTAGAGACGATCTATGGTCGCTCCCATAAAAACCCGGTAGAGACGATCTATGGTTGCTCCCATAAAACCCCGGTAGAGACGATCAATGGTCACTCCCGTGGCCCCCCGGTAGAGACGATCTATGGTCGCTCCCATAAAACTCGGGTAGAGACGATCTATGGTCGCTCCCCTAAAGCTCAGGTAGAGACGATCAACGGTCGCTCCCTCAGCACTCCGGTAGAGACGATCTATGGTCGCTCCCATAAAAATCAGGTAGAGACGATCAATGGTCGCTCCCCTAAAGCTCAGGTAGAGACGATCAACGGTCGCTCCCTCAGCACTCCGGTAGAGACGATCAATGGCCGCTCCCCTAAAAACCGGGTAGAGACGATCTATGGTCGCTCCCCTAAAAATCAGGTAGAGACGATCAATGGTCGCTCCCCTAAAGCTCAGGTAGAGACGATCAACGGTCGCTCCCTCAGCACTCCGGTAGAGACGATCAATGGTCGCTCCCCTAAAAACCGGGTAGAGACGATCTATGGTCGCTCCCATAAAAATCAGGTAGAGACGATCAATGGTCGCTCCCCTAAAGCTCAGGTAGAGACGCTCAACGGTCGCTCCCTCAGCACTCTGGTAGAGACGATCAATGGTCGCTCCCCTAAAAACCAGGTAGAGACGATCTATGGTCGCTCCCCTAAAGATCAGGTAGAGACGATCAATGGTCGCTCCCTTAACCCCTAAAACGCGGATCGTCGCTTTTGCGACGGTCGGCCCAAAGGGCAAAACGGCGGGTCGTCGCGTTTGCGATTTGAGTTAATTTTGAATAACCGCGGGCAAGCAGGCTCAAGTTGGTATTGTCTATCAGTCCCGCCACCCGTGAGCTACTTTTAGCACACTTGACCTTTGTACTACTGACCTCGGTTGTTGCCAAGTCTCATTTTTTTTACCCACGGACGCACCGATGCGCGGCCCTCCCTCGTCGTGCGATATGGCAACGCGCGGATGGCTGATACGTGTCAATCTGCGCCGTCATCTCGCAAGCACTTTTTGCTATTGGGAAAAGCTTGTTTCCCCAGTTGTCACACTTGTCATTTTTTCGCGCGGTTTGCCCCAGATTAGCGTCAGTCCACGCAAATCTGCCACGGTGACACCATGTCAGGCTCTAGCTCTTCTAGTTCCGTGCCTTCTAGCCCTCCGAAAAAGGGTTTTGTTACCTCTACGCCCTTCAAAACTTTACAAGTGACTACCAAGGGGCTAAGTGACTCGGCCATAGCATCTGAACTGTTGAAAGCCTCTATGGACTACGGCAGTGACGTGGGTGTTTTGTCTAGCCTGGCTGAATCAGAGACACAATCGAGTGCTGATTCAGGCCCTGAAGTGATGATTTCTGTGCCGGAGGAAACTGTGACTGTGCCCAGCACCTCTACAGGGAAGGCCCCGGTGAAAAGGGGCCTCGAATATGGAAAGGGAGAAAAAAGGAAGAGGAGCGGAGACAGCAGTGCACTGCCATTGTCCACTACGCCACGCCACACCACCGCAAGCCCGCCACGTTCTCCCAGCCCTCTTCTCTCGTCCTCCTCGTCTGCTGTCCTGTCTCCTGAGTCATCGGAGTCTCCATCACCACCGAGAAAGGGAAGTAGACGAGCAATGTTACGTATGAGAGGTTATCGTAGGCCTAGTGTTCGTGTCAGTAAAGTTAAGTCCCCTAGGCTAACTCCCACTAGGCAACTCAGGAGTCACGCCACCGCGGGTGACCTTGACCCAAGCGATAATCTCCCTCCAACCACCACCACCACCACCACAACACCAACACGGCCTGGGATAGCCTCTCCCTTACCTACTATTGCCCAGCCTGCCTCACCCACTCCCACACGACCTGCCTCACCCCCCGCCGCCCCAAGCACCTCCCAGCCTAGGCAGGGAACTTTAGATGCTTTTGTGTGGTCAGAGGGATCAGATTTTGTGCCTGAAGATCTGCCCTTTGACGAAAGTGAGTGTGGACTTCAGGCTGACTTCCCTGTGGACGACGATGGTGAATGTGTTGACTACCTGTTGGCCTTCCTTGACGACGAGGTTATGGAGCACATCTGTACCGAGACCAACAGGTACGAGGGGCAATGTGCGCCAATTCGCGAAGAAGGTGAGGCTGCGACGCCATCCACGTCGCGGATGGCATCATGGGTGCCTTTGACGATCCGCGAGCTTTTTGTATTTATTGCCTTGATGTTGCTTATGCCGCACAACTGGAAGCATAAGTTGGAAGAGTACTGGGGTTCCGACGAGCTGTGCCCAACACCAATATTCAATAAATACATGAGCCGCGATCGTTTTAGGCAGCTGATGACTTATCTTCACTTCGCGAATAATGATGAGCCTTCCCAAACTGACCCATTATGGAAAGTGAGGGGAATCCTGAACATGATCAAAGATAAGTTTACGAGGTTCTTGCGCCCTTTCAAGAAAGTCGTGATTGACGAGTCTTTGGTATTGTTCAGGGGCCGTCTTCGGTTCGTCCAGTACATTCCAAGCAAACGCCACCGCTTTGGAATCAAGTTTTTCGTGCTGTGCGACTGCAAGACGGGGTTCATCCTTGACTTCGTCATCTACACCGCCAGCAATGTCGACTTGGATAAGACTGACCCCCTTGGATTCTCTGGTTCTGTGGTGAAAGTGCTTTTGGAAAAGTACTTTGGCGAGAATCATGTCCTGTATACGGACAATTACTATACAGCTCCAAAACTCGCCAAGTACCTTTCTGAACACGGCGTCGGCTCCTGTGGCACTGTCAGAAGTAACAGGGCACATTACCCTGCCTTCCCAGAGGCTGAAAAGTCAAAGCGGGAGACGTGCACCTGAAGAAATCTGACAAGATGCTTGCGATCAGGTGGCATGATAAGAGAGTCGTGAACATGCTCACCACAGTACACAAGGGTGAAATGCTGGCAACAGGGAAGGTCGACAGAAGGACTGGCGAGCCTGTGATGAAGCCTGATGCTGTAATTGACTATAACGTCAATATGCGGCTGGTGGACAAGTCGGATATGATGATTGGAGAGATTGACTGTCTGAGGAAAAATCGTCGTTGGTACAGGAAGGTGTTCTTGCACTTGATTGACATGTGCATGTTGAACGCCTTCATCCTGTATAAAATCAAGAACAGGAAGCCAGCCAACTACTCTCTCAGAAGATTCTCCAAGACTTGTGTCTACCAGCTGCTTCAGCGTTATGGCCAGGTGCTTTCAACAGGTCCCAAACGCCACCCTCACACACCTCCAGACCGCCTACAGTGTATGGCCTACCTTCAGCGACACCGCCTGGAGCCACTGCCAGCCACTGCAAAGAGGGGGAAAGCACTGAGGAGGTGTCATGTGTGCAGCCACACTACCAGGCAGGAAAGAACTTTTAGGCGCACCTCCTTGCAGTGCAAAGAGTGCAAAGTTCCCCTCTGTGCTTACCCGTGTTTTTTCGACTACCACAGCCTAAGTAGATTTTGAAAATAAGGGTAAAAATATTGGGAAAAATACTGAGAGTGACAGTGATAATATTGTTTAGTTTTCTTGTACGTGCTGACAGTGACAGCCTGATGAGTGTAAATTAGTGTATGTTCTTGTAAAAGCACTGACAGTTACAGTGTTTTTTGTTGTAAATAATTGTACATAGTAATCATATAAGTATTGCGAGTGACAGTCACTCCAGTGTAAAAAGATAAAAGCATATTTTCCTATTCTATGTTCTGAAAGTGAAAGTTTTTTGTGTATAAAATATTATTTTTATAACACTGGACAGTGACACTGATGAATAAGGCAAAAAAAAAGAAAAGATACAGTGAAAGTGAGCGATAGAAATGAAGTGCGAGTGGCCGACAGGAGCGAGAATAAAGTGCCTGCCGTAAGGCTGAATAAACTCGCGCCGCGGTGGTCTTCCTCAGTCCCAATCCACAATACTGGCAGTGACATTGATTTTTATTACCGTAATAGTGACAGGCAAACGTTTGCGAAGTCCTATGATGGAAAAAAAAGGAGTATACGTGTTTTTTGCCGAGAAAAGGCAAATGTGACAACATTGACGGGAAGATCGCCACCGCGCTGCATGTCGGCCGTGCGCTCCGTCCATTTTAGCCTTATTTTCAGTTCTTATTTACAAATACGGATTCCAAACAACCTGTACGTTGTTGTATAAAGTGTACTGTGACAGATTCAGGCTGTGGTAGAAAGAAAACCGGGTTTCTGGAGGTGTGAGAGTGAAGACTTTGTTACCCAACTTTGCAAGTCTTCACAAGTCCTTTGGTAGTCAACGAAGGCTCAACATGTGGCTCAGGAGATAGCTGAATGTAAGTAATATATGCCATAAAAATTTTAATGCTCTAGGGTTAATCTATGATTTTTGGCTAATATTTTTCCACAGGTACTCAGACCCCGCTACAACCCCGCCACAGGGGGGGAGATCGCGCGTACACAGCCGCGTTTTAGGGGTTAAAGCTCAGGTAGAGACGATCAACGGTCGCTCCCTCAGCACTCCGGTAGAGACGATCAATGGTCGCTCCCCTAAAAACCAGGTAGAGACGATCTATGGTCACTCCCCTAAAAATCAGGTAGAGACGATCAATGGTCGCTCCCCTAAAGCTCAGGTAGAGACGATCAACGGTCGCTCCCTCAGCACTCCGGTAGAGACGATCGATGGTTGCTCCCAGGGTATAGTGAGGAGAAAGACGTCTCCACGGCCGGAGGTTGAACTCCAGGGGTCTCACTCCGAAAATTCTCGGAGAGACCTCCCTGTTTCCCCCGGCCTCTGTTCCCTACGCGTGGCCTTTGAGAAGACCCACCTGTCGGGCCCCCGTGACAGCCGCTGCCGCAGTCCTCCCCTGACGGCGCCCCTGCTCGTGGGAGACCGCAGTCCGTCGCCTCTTCCGGCCCGCCCTAGGACACCCGGGCGAGACCTCACCACGCCCCCGCGACGCCGGGACCTGACCCAGAGGTTCCTAGACCTCTTCGGCCCCAGTCCTAAGGGCCTTACACCGGAGCCCAGTCCAGGAACCCCCGGACGTGAGAGGACGCCCTCGCGAGTCGCCCCATGCCCTCTCGGCTCGCCCCACCCTGACGACGTCCTCAGTCCGACCGGATCACCGACGATGTGTCCGTGTTTCTCTTCATGAGGAAATACGAGTGACCCTATAACAATCGTGAAGTAGGTTAAGTGTGACTCCTTTTCTCTTAGAATAAGTATGGTGCAGTAATTTTATGTAATCTCCATTGGGGCCAACCAGGACATAATACCCAGTTGAAGGACGAGAATGTGGGTTGAGACCTCAAGTGAATACGTGCGAGTGTCATCCCGAAGCTTTCTAAGGACATACCTCTAGAGCCCGAAGAAAGACTAAAATATTATTGGAGTGTTATTGGCTAAGCTCTGAGTAATATGGTGGAATAGATTTACGAGTGTTCCGACTTTGTTACGCGTTGTGAAGCGAGAGTCTACATAACATATCGGGGAGATGTGTAATGAATAAGTTGTGCCGACAGAAACCTATTGCCACCAAAACAACAAGGACGGCGAGTAATAACGATATTCCCCTGCGCCGCACACTATTCCTAAAAACTCTCTCTCCATTCCTCGCTCCCACCCTTAAAGTCAAAATAAGAATCAGAGTTAATTGTCAAAGAATCTTCGCCAACAGAAAACACCTAAATTCCCTTGCTAATATCGGGCATCTCTAAATATTACCATAACTTTCTCCTCGCCGTTTTAAGTCACTCTCCGTGTCTCCCCTACCTCCTCCTGAGGGATCACCAACCCCCCCCCTCCCCTCACGCGTTCCGCGCGCACGGGTATTTACTGCACTCCTAGTACTAAGATTTGTTGTATTGTCATTAGTATCTAGAAAGTGTTCCGACTTTGTTACGCGTTGTGAAGCGAGAGTCTACATAACATATCGGGGAGATGTGTAATGAATAAGTTGTGCCGACAGAAACCTATTGCCACCAAAACAACAAGGACGGCGAGTAATAACGATATTCCCCTGCTCCGCACACTATTCCTAAAAACTCTCTCTCCATTCCTCGCTCCCACCCTTAACCCTTTAACCGCGGGTATTGTTTTGGTCTGACTGTCCTCTCCCGCGGGGGTTTCAGCCAAATGTAAACAAACATTTAAACCTTAATAACTCTGCACAGAATAAAGCTAGAGAAAAAAATAAGGTACCATTAGAAAGTACTAACCTTCAGCTTTCCATTGATGTAGGTTTCATGACTTCGTTGACTTTCACAGGACGGGCAGTGCCGTTAGAAGTGAGGAGTGTAAAATCACTATTTTTCGCTCACACACCATTACCTTCGCTCATACACCATTACCAAATGCCAACCTCATTCTGATAATAATACTATAAACATATATGAACACTGCACATACGATAAACACCCACTCTGTGTTCACTGAGGCAGGTAAAAGGCACTGTAATTACCTGCACTTCACTGCCACATCAGCGGTGTTGTAATCACTATTTTTCGCTCACACACCATTACCAAATGCCAACCTCATTCTGATAATAATACTATAAACATATATGAACACTGCACATACGATAAACACCCACTCTGTGTTCACTGAGGCAGGTAAAAGGCACTGTAATTGCCTGCACATCACTGCCACATCAGCGGTGTTGTAATCACTATTTTTCGCTCACACACCATTACCAAATGCCAATCACTTTCTGATAATAATACTGTAAACATATATGAACACTGCACATACGATAAACACCCACTCTGTGTTCACTGAGACAGGTAAAAGGCACTGTAATTGCCTGCACTTCACTGCCACATCAGCATGTGTTGTCACTCACACAGCTGGACAGATACTGATGCGTGCTTGGTCAGGGGTGGGGTGGGGAGCCCAGGGGGTGGGAGGTGGGGCCTCAGGGGGGGGGAAGAGGGAGGTGGGGGTCGGCTGGAGTGAAAGAACTTAATAGCTACTCTCCCTTGAAACAATTGGCACACGGAAAAAATGAGGGGTATTCAAAATATTCACAAACATTCGAGAATGACACCCGCGGTTTGGTCCAGTTTTTGCAACGTCATTCTGGAATGACACCCGCGGTTAAAGGGTTAAAGTCAAAATAAGAATCAGAGTTAATTGTCAAAGAATCTTCGCCAACAGAAAACAACTGAACTCCCTTGCTAATATCGGGCATCTCTAAATATTACCATAACTTTCTCCTCGCCGTTTTAAGTCACTCTCCGTGTCTCCCCTACCTCCTCCTGGTGGATCACCAACCCCCCCCCTCCCCTCACGCGCTCCGCGCGCACGGGTATTTACTGCACTCCTAGTACTAAGATTTGTTGTATTGTCATTAGTATCTAGAAAGCTAGTATCCTGCGAGATACACAATATTTTAGATAAGGTTTTTGTATTGCTCTATATTGTGATGTAATGTCTACTGAAGTGTCCTGTGTCTGACTGAAGTAATATACGTGTATGGTGTTGCCGAAGGTTTTTATGTCCTACCTCTCTTTATTGCACTAGCTCTGGTCTCAAAAGAGGACCCCGCTCCGCGTTGAGTTGAATTGGTACGAGAAGTCGAGCCTAATTCAACCGAGCATTACACTGAAGTTATAATTTAGTACTGCATGATCGCTTTTGCCGAGTGGAGGGTGATATATTAAACTGTCAATATCATTTTCTTGCCTAGTAAATATTAGATCTAGCACTGAAGGTACAGTCACTCATAAAAGAAACGACCCCCCCCGGCCAAGACACCTTTCAACCAATATGATATCGGTCCTGGTAACACTGTAAATGACGTCAGGTGTGGGGGTGTGAAGCTGCGTTTGGGGGAAGTTCATTCAAAGTTCATTCTAAGTGTGTCGAGCCCATTCATTTAACCCTTGAGGCCGGGGGTTTCATTTGCATCTTATTCCTGCCACCGGCTGACGATTTTATTCAGCTAATGATAAACTTTTTCAAATGTGATGGGTTACATACATACGCCTTGATAACAAGTCAGATATAATGTATGTTTGACTCGAATTGTGGTGTGAAGCAGTGTTTCGTGCAGATTAACTCCGCCTTCCTTTTCAACACCCCTCCTCATCCCCCCATATGACTGACGTCAAATACACTGTTACCAACACTGAATACCCCGAGTTATATTGCCTCTAAAGCATGGGGGGGTCTTTTCTTTTATGAGTGTACAGTCACTCATAAAAGAAACGACCCCCCAGGCCAAGACACCTTTCAACCAATATGATATCGGTCCTGGTAACACTGTAAATGACGTCAGGTGTGGGGGTGTGAAGCTGCGTTTGGGAGAAGTTCACTCAAAGTTCATTCCAAGTGTGTCGAGCCCATTCATTTAACCCTTGAGGCCGGGGGTTTCATTTGCATCTTATTCCTGCCACCGGCTGACGATTTTATTCAGCTAATGATAAACTTTTTCAAATGTGATGGGTTACATACATATGCCTTGATAACAAGTCAAATATAATGTTTGTTTGAAGATGTAATGTATGTTTGACTCGAAATGTGGATTGAAGCAGTGTTTCGTGCAGATTAACTCCGCCCTCCTCTCAAACATCCCTCCTCATCCCCCCATATGGCTGACGTCAAATACACTGTTACCAACACTGGATACCCCGAGTTATATTGCCTCTAATGCAGGGGGGGTCTTTTCTTTTATGAGTGACTGTACATCAAGTCCTCTTTTTCTGGTGGTTTCCCTCACAAGTTGCGTTAGGAAAAACTCTTCCACGAGATCCAGGAGCTTTTGGTCCCAACAGCTTTCTTGGCTAATTATATCTAGAGTATTCCAATTTATATTTGTATTAAAATCTTCAGTTAGTATAATTCTTTCCGATTTCTCTTCCATTTTATGTAGTAATGATCTTAAACTCTGAATTGTACTCTCTGCCAGGTCCTCATATTCGTCTCTTTCCCATGTGTTTGATCTGGGTGGCATGTACAAATTGGCTACAATTACTTTCCCTTCAGATGTGTTGATCTCTACTGCAATCAGTTCTACTTGTGATGGTATATCTAGTTTTAGTTCATTGACTTTTACATTTTTCTTAGTTAATATTATAATTCCTCCTCCCTTTTTTAAATTTCTGTCTCTTCTCCATATATTGTATTCCTCTAAGTTTAGTATGTCATTGGATATCCTTGGTGTTAATTTTGTTTCAGTTAGGCATATTATTTGTGGTTCATTTTCTCTGACATAATCATTCATCTCAAGTAATTTAGATACCATTCCATCCACATTTGAGTACATCAACTTTATCATCTTGTTTATATACTTGTCATTACATGGTTTTACTATCTTCCTCCTTTTTATTCCATCCTGTTTGTGTACCACTTTCATACCTGCAATCCAATTACTTTGTAAAAAAATTTCTTCTTCTCCTCTTCTGATCTTCCCTCATTTTTTGTTTTTGCTTCCTCCCATTTCTCTTTCAGTAATTCCAGTTCCTCTTGTGTTTGGCATCTTTTAATCCATACATTTTTGAACTCCTCTTTTTCCATTAGATTCTTTGCATTTTTTAGTATCTCCTCCACAGTGTTTACACTCTGGAAAGTCACCTTTAGAGGTCTTGTCCTGCTTTTCTCGTATTTCCCTAACCTTTTGTGTTCCTCTATGTCTTTATTACAGATTTCCTCTGATACTTCTTTCAGTAAGCTCATTACATTTGCCATCTCCTTTTTGTCTCTTGTGATCTTGTTTTTTACTTCTTCCTCTTCTATACCAGTGATTACTATAGATTTGTTTATATCTACTGAATCTCTGACTAACTTTGGATTGTTTTGGATCATTCTTTTCACTTCCTGTTTAATGCTTTTTTTTCCTCCACCCTTGTTTCTAAGTCTTTCTTTACTTTCACCATTTCAGCATAAGTGGTTTCCACATCATTTTTGTAGCTTTGCACAGCTTCATTCACCTGTGTTATCTTCTCCTCAATATCACTGCTTTGGTCTGTCAGACTGCTTACTTGCCTAATTGTCTCTGTGTCATTTTTTAACTCTTCCATAACACTCTCATGATTGACTACTGTACTTGCCATTTCACTCATTTTCTTCCTAAGTGTACTCAGTTCCACTGTTAGTTCACTGATGGTTGTGTCTTTCTTGTTGGCCTCCCTAGTTTTTCTATTTCTTCCTTTTGTAAGTGCATCTGCTTCTTTATTTCATCAATTTCATTTTTGAAAGCCATTTCTAGTTTGTGTACACATTCAACCAGTCTGTTGTGAGTCTCCACTTCAACCAGTTCTTGGTAGAAATCATCATTTTGCTTTCTACCTATATCTCTTTTCTTTTCCAAATTTGCTTTACTAAAGTATGTATCCATTTGCAATACTTTAATATCCTCACTGTTCATCACTACTGTTCCTTCATCATTCTTCACACACTGCTCACCTATAATATCCCGATTATCCCTCTTCACCTGACCTGCCACCCTAAATATCATATTTTTCCTTTCCCATGATTTAGGTTATCAAGTAATAGTCTCTGTGACTCAGACTTTGCCCTGTATACCTCTCTTCTAGTCGTACGCTTGTCAGCCAAATATTCCTCTTTGCTACCACCCTTCTTCCATTCCCGGAAAAGCCTTCTTTTCTCCTTAACTGCAGCTTCTACACCCTCATCCCACCACCAAGTTACTTTATGTCTTGGTGGTCCTCTTGTCCAACCACATGTTACATCAGTAAGTATCAAGAAATTGTTCTTGAGGGCTCTGTACTGATCATTAACTCCTTTGTCTACAGCTCCCTGTTCAGCCACCACTCTCCTCAACTCGCTATAGAAGGCATCTCTTACTACTTTGTTTTTCAGCTTCCATATTTTTCCTTCTAAATAAGAAAAAATTTCGGTAGGCTCCATGACTCCAAAAAAAGCGAACTCCGGTCTAGTGAAATCCATTGTAGAGAGGTCATTCTGTATGTATGTATTCCTGGGGGTAGGTTTTTTTTTCAAGAATACTCCCCCAGTATCCCTGCTTGTCGTAAAAGGCGACTAAAAGGGTTGGTGGAGGGTTAGTGCCCCTCCCCGGAAAACAACTAACTAAAAAAACAAACAACAAGCCTCGAACAAGGACTGACCAAATGATGACGACCAAGCACCGGACAAAGGACATGGTAATTGGAACTTGGAATGTAAGGGAAGCGAATGATGGGGTGAAAGAGAGAGAGATTGTCCAGGTGCTTGAGGGTGCGAAAGTGGATGTATGTGGAATAACTTAAACAAAATGGAGAGGAGAAAGTGTGAGAGAATGGGAATATGGATGGATTATATGTGCAGGAGTAGGTGAGAATGAGAAGGCAAAGGAAGGAGTATGTACAGTTGTGAGTAAAAGATGGAAGAGGAGCATAAGACAGTATGGATCAGTTGGGTCAAGGATTGTGTGGGTAAAGTTGAAAGTTGGAATACAAATGTGGGCGATTGTGTGTGTGTATGCATCGATGCAAGATCGTGCTAGAAGAGTGAGAGAAGAGTTCTGGACAAATGTAGAAGTGTGCATGGAAAAGTTTGGAAGGAATGAGAGAGTGTTTTTGATGAGTGATATGAATGGTAAAGTTGGGAATGTGAAGGTGGATGGAATAGTTGGTGAGTGGGGTGTGCCTGCTGAGATAGATGAGAATGGGAGTGCGTTAGTGGACATTTGTGCTGGGAGGGGGTTGGTGATAGCCAATACCCTCTTCAGGCATAAAATGATCCACAGGTATACATGGCGAGTGATGAGAAGGGTGGGTGGTGAACTGAATGAAAGGAAGGCAATGATTGATTATGTGAGTGTGGATGAGAGATGCGAAGATGTGTAATGGATGCACGAGCTTATAGAGGTTGGGGGAGTGGACTTTCTGACCACTACTTGGTGGTGGCCAGAATTAGAATTCAAGTAAGATGGAGGAATAGAAGAAGGAAAAGACAAGAGGAAGGAGTAGTTGCAAGGAGTGTGGAAAGGTTACAAGAGCATGAGAAAAAGGCAGAGTATAAGAGAGAAGTGGAGGAACGATTGGGCAAATATGAATTAGAGCAGATGGGAGACGTGGAAGGTGTGTGTAGGATATTTACAGAAGAAATATGTGCAGCATGTGATGTGGTGTGTGGAAGGAAGAGAAGACGGTGGGGAGTGCGAGGAACAGTGTGGTGGACTGAAGAGGTGAAACAGGCTTTGGCACAAAAGAAGAAAGCATACAATGAATGGATGAGAAATAGGGGCGTGGAAGAAGTTGAGAGATGGACGAGAGAGTTATATGTAGAAAGAAAGAGAGAGGTGAAAAGATTAGCAAGAGAGAGTAAGAAGAGAGTGGCTGAGGAATCTGGAAGGAATCTGAGTGTAAAATGGAGGGACTGTAAGAAAATGTTCTGGAGAGAGGTGAAAAGAGTAAGACCGGGTGGAAGTGAAGTTACCAGGGGAGTGAAAGATAAAAATGGTAGATTACGAGTGGAGAAGGGAGAAAAAGTGACCAGATGGAGAGAACACTTTAGGGAATTGCTGAACGTAGAGGATGGAAGTAATGCGAGTATAAGTGGCTGGGGAATGGCTGGGAGAAGGAGGGAGGTGAGAAGACAGGAAGAAATCAGTAGGATAGAAGTTGTGGAAGCAATGAAGAAAGTTAAATCGGGGAAAGCCCCAGGAATTGATGGAGTGTGTGGTGAAATGCTGAAGCATGGGGGAGAGATAGTAGTAGAATGGACGTGGAAGATGTGCAGATTGGCCTGGGAGGAAGGTAGAGTCCCAGCGGATTGGAAGTCAGGTATAATTATTCCCTTGTACAAAGGAAAAGGGGAAAAAGAAGTGTGTGGTAATCATAGGGGCATTTGTCTTCTTAGTATAATAGGAAAAGTGTATGGTAGGATACTTATTGACAGAGTTAGAGAAAGAACAGAGAAATTAGTTGGAGAAGAACAGGGAGGCTTTAGGAAGGGAAGAGGTTGTGTAGATCAGATATTCATTCTTAGATCTTTAGTGGAAAAGTTTCTAGAGAAGGGAAAGAAGTTGTATGCGGCTTTCATGGATTTGGAGAAAGCATATGACAGGGTGGATAGACAAGGATTGTGGAAAGTGTTAAGAATATATGGAGTAGATGGGAAGTTGTTGAATGCTGTGAAAAGTATGTACGATGGTGCGAAGGCTGCAGTAGGTGTGGATGGTGAACTAAGTGAATTTTTCTCTTTGAAAGTTGGTTTGAAACAGGGATCTGTCATGTCTCCATGGTTGTTCAATCTGTACATGGGTGGGGTAATTAAAGAGGTATAAGGTAGGGCAGTGGATGTTGGAGTGGCCCTGGTGAGAGAGGATAGTGTTTGGAAACTCCTTGTACTGTTGTTTGCATGTGATACTGTGTTGTTGAGTGAAGATGAAGGGGAGCGGCAAGGCTTGGTGGATGAGTTTGGGAGAGTGTGTAAGAAACGGAATCTAAAGGTGAGTGTAGGGAAGAGTAAAGAGATGGTCTTTGAGACAGGTGAATTTAGTGAATGTACAGCGAGGTTGGATGGTGAGGAACTGGAAAATGTGAGTACGTTTAAGTACTTGGGTAGTGTGATGAGTAAGATGGAGGTTTGGAGGGTGAAGTGCTTGAAAGGGTACAGCAGGGAAGAAAGGTTGCTGGTTCTTTGAAAGCAGTGATAAGAAACAGGGAAGTGAGCATGGAAGTGAAAAAGTTACTACATGACAGTATTGTGATACCAACTCTAACGTACAGAAGTGAAGCTTGGACATTGTTGGAAGGACACAAGTCAAGAGTGAGAGCAGTGGAAATGAGTTATTTAAGAGGAGCCTGTGGAGTCACATGGAGAGACAGGCTGACGAATGAGGATATAAAGAAGCGTTGTGGTGTGGATGTGGATGTGATAGGAAGGGTTATGAGGAACACACTGAGGTGGTTTGGCCATGTGGAGAGGATGGAGGGTGAAAGACTGATGAAGAGAGTGTATGTGAGTGAGGTGGAGGTGGGCAGAGGGAGGGGGAGGCTGAGGATGAGATGGAGGGATGGGGTGGAGAGGTATATGAGAGAGGGGGGTGTGAGTTGGGAGCAGGGCAGTGAAATGGCGGGGGACAGGACGACGTGGAGGCGATTTGTTTGTGGCCACCCCAAACGGGATTGAGGCGTCTGGCAATAGATATATATATATATATATATATATATATATATATATACAGTATATATATACCAAACCATACGCGCTCCCTACGTGTCAACAAGTGGGTTGGTGGAGGATTAGTGCCCCTCCCCATAAAACAAATAACTCATAGTCAAATGGCCACCCCTTACGGGATTGTGGCATCTGGCAATAGATAGATAGATAGACTATTGTGTCTTCTGTATCTATTCCACAACAAATCTCTTCTTTCTTTTGACTGTTTACATTCTGTATTGAACCATTTCTGTATTTTCTTATCTGCTTCTTTGTGCTGTGGGATGTACTTCTGGACTCCTATTTCATAAAATTCACAGAATTTTTTATATACAGCATTTAAATCTTGTCCTCTAAGCTCATTTTCCCAATCAACTTCTAAGAAATACTTCTTTAGGTCTTGATAATTTTCCTTTTTATAGTTTAGGCTCTTTTTGTAACTTTCATTGCTGTTAACTATGTCATATGCTATCCTGAAGTTGTAATTTAGTACTGCATGATCGCTTTTGCCGTGTGGAGGGTGATATATTAAACTGTTAGTATCATTTTCTTGCCTAGTAAATATGAGATCTAGCATTGAAGGTACATCGAGTCCTCTTTTTCTGGTGGTTTCCCTCACATGCTGCGTTAGGAAAAACTCTTCCACGAGATCCAGGAGCTTTTGGTCCCAACAGCTTTCTTGGCTAATTATATCTAGAGTATTCCAATTTATATTTGTATTAAAATCTCCAGTTAGTACAATTCTTTCTGATTACTCTTCCATTTCATGTAATAATGCTCTTAAACTCTGAACTGTACCCTCTGCCAGGTCCTCATATTCGTTTCTTCCCCATGTGTTTGATCTGGGTGGCATGTACAAATTGGCTACATTTACTTTCCCTTCAGATGTGTTGACCTCTACTGCAATCAGTTCTACTTGTGAGGGTATATCTAGTTTTATGTCATTGACTTTTAGATTTTTCTTAGTTAATATTATAATTCCTCCTCCTTTTTATAAGTTTCTATCTCTTCTCCATATATTATATTCCTCTAAGTTTAGTATGTAATTGGATATCCTTGGTGTTAATTTTGTTTCAGTTAGGCATATTATATGTGGTTCATTTTCTCTGACATAATCATTCATCTCTAGAAATTTAAATACCATTCCATCCACATTTGAGTACATCAACTTCATCATCTTGTTTATATACTTGTCATGACATGGTTCTACTACCTTCCTCCTTTTTATACCCTCCTGTTTATGTACCACTTTCGTACCTGCAATCCTATTACTTTGTAAAAAAATGTGTTCTCCTCATCTGATCTTCCCTCATTTTTTGTTTTTGCTTCCTCCCTCTTTTCTTTCAGTATTTCCAGTTCCTCTTGTGTGTTCTTACCTAATTGTTCTTACTTAATTGTATCTTTACAGGAATGAGTCAAGCTCGTACTGTCCTGTGTCTTAAACCATATTTATCGTACATATCCTTAAATTTGTGAATTGTTTTGGCACACACTATTTCATTCGGTAGTGCATTCCATTGATCAATTGCTCTGTTTGGGAAACTGAATTTCCTTACGTCTTTATCA
Source organism: Coenobita brevimanus (assembly GCF_032717465.1). Lineage (NCBI taxonomy): Eukaryota > Metazoa > Arthropoda > Malacostraca > Decapoda > Coenobitidae > Coenobita > Coenobita brevimanus. The sequence continues at coordinate 9,306,215 of NC_137064.1, forward strand.
CCTCTCTTCTTATGCAGTTTTTTGCAGTGTCCTCTTGCTGATGCTTCTCCATATGTCTATTTTCTCCTTTCCTGATATGCACTTATATAGCATTATCATGTCACCTCTTTTCCTTCTCTCCTGTAGTGTTGGTAGATTCAGTTTATTTGGTCTTTCTTCGTAGCTTAGGTCCCTTAAGCTTGGTATCCATCTTGTAGCGGCCCTTTGAACTTTTTCAATCTTTTCTATATGCTTTTTGAGATGAGGACTCCAGACTACTGATGCATATTCCAGGGTTGGTCTAATGAATGATGTTATTATCCTTCTTAGCATGTCTTCATTTATGTATGTGAATGCTATTCTCATATTTGCAAGCAGTGTATACATGTTCCGTACCTTCTCGCTGATGTAGTCACCCGGAGATAGTCTCTTATTGATAATCACACCTAGGTCTTTCTCTCTTTCTGATGTGTATAGGGTTTTATTTCCTAACTTATAATCCCAATCAGGTCTTTTTCCACTTTTACCAGACTTGATCACATGACATTTGTCCACATTGAATTCCATTTGCCATGTACTACTTCATTCATGAAGTTTATTTAATTCTTCTTGTAGCTCTTTACAAGACTCTGTGTTAGTAATTCTCCTTTGTATTTTTGCATCATCTGCAAACATATTCAGATAGCTCTCATTTCCAGTGTTACTGTTTATATCATTTATATACACTAAAAACATGATTGGTGCCAGCACTGAACCCTGTGGTACTCCACTAGTCACTTCTTTCCATGATGAGTAGTTTCCTCTTAGTACTGTCCTCATTTCTCTTTTTATGAGAGTCTTGCATCGAACAAAACAGTTTGCCTCAAATTCCTCCTTGATGGTACAGTTTCCATAAAAATCTTTGGTGTAGTACTGTGTCAAAAGCTTTCTTGAAATCTAAATAGATACTGTCCACCCATCCTTCCCTTTCCTGTATTGTGTTTGTTACTCTGTCATAGTAGCTCAACAGATTAGTAACACATGATTTTCCTTTTCTGAAACCAAACTGTCTTTCTGTTATCATACTGTGTCCTTCTAGATGATTTACCCAAGCTTTTCTTATAAGTTTTTCTAATACCTTGCTTACAACACTGGTCAGTGATACTGGTCGGTAGTTGAGTGGATTTTGTCTATTTCCTTTCTTGAATAAGGGGACAATATTTGCTTTTTTCCAAATGTCAGGTAGTATACCCTGACTCAAGGATTTCTTGAAAATTAAAAATAATGGTTTACTTAACTCCTTTGCACATTCTCGTAATACCCAACATTAAATTTCATCAGGACCACTTTCTTTTCCTCTGTCTAATCTACTTAACTCCTCCTGTATTACTTTTCCTGCTATTTGTATATCTGGTAGTATGTGTGGACATGCGTGTTCCACATAGTCCCTCGCAAAATTTTTTTTTTCTGTAAAAACTAATTGGAAATTCTTATTTAGTGCTTCGCAAATATCTTTCTCTTGTGTATAAGTGATTCTCTCGTCCGTAATGGATTGTATTATATCTTTACTTTGGTTTTGCTTCTGATATAGCTGTAAAACAGCTTTGGTTGATCACTACTTTTATTTATTATATCCTCCTCAAACTGTTTTTGGGCTTCCCTCCTTATTCTTGTGTAGTCATTTCTTGCCTGTTTGTAAGTATTATACGCCCTTTCACTATTGTGTCTTCTGTATCTATTCAACAACAAATCTCTTCTTTCTTTTGATTTTTTACATTCTGTATTGAACCATTTCTGTATTTTCTTATATGTTTCTTTGTGCTGTGGGATGTACTTCTGGACTCCTATTTCATAAAATTCACAAAAATTTTTATATACAGCATTTAAATCTTGTCCTCTAAGCTCATTTTCCCAATCAACTTCTAAGAAATACTTCTTTAGGTCTTGATAATTTCCCTTTTTATAGTTTAGGCTCTTTTTGTAACTATCATTGCTGTTTACTATATCATATGCTATCCTGAAGTTATAATTTAGTACTGCATGATCGCTTTTGCCGAGTGGAGGGTGATATATTAAACTGTCAGTATCAATTTCTTGCCTAGTAAATATTAGATCTAGCACTGAAGGTATATCAAGTCCTCTTTTTCTGGTGGTTTCCCTCACATGTTGCGTTAAGAAAAACTCTTATACGAGATCCAGGAGCTTTTGGTCCCAACAGCTTTCTTGGCTATTTATATCTAGAGTATTCAAATTTATATTTGTATTGAAATCCCCAGTTAGTATAATTCTTTCCGATTTCTCTTCCATTTTATGTAGTAATGATCTTATACTCTGAAATTTACTCTCTGCCAGGTCCTCATATTCGTCTCTTTCCCATGTGTTTGATCTGGGTGGCATGTACAAAAAATTGGCTACAATTACTTTACCTTCAGATGTGTCGATCTCTACTGCCATTAGTTCTACTTGTGATGGTATATCTAGTTTTATTTCATTGACTTTTACATTTTTCTTAGTTAATATTATAATTCCTCCTCCTTTTTTTAAATTTCTGTCTCTTCTCCATATATTGTATTCCTCTAAGTTTAGTATGTCATTGGATATCCTTGGTGTTAATTTTGTTTCAGTTAGGCATATTATTTGTGGTTCATTTTCTCTGACATAATCATTCATCTCTAGTAATTTAGATACCATTCCATCCACATTTGAGTACATCAACTTTATCATCTTGTTTATATATTTGTCATGACATGGTTCTACTACCTTCCTCCTTTTCCTTCCATCCTGTTTGTGTACCACTTTCGTACCTGCAACCCTATTACTTTGTAAAAAAATTTCTTCTTCTCCTCTTCTGATCTTCCCTCATTTTTTGTTTTTGCTTCCTCCCTTTTCTCTTTCAGTAATTCCAGTTCCTCTTGTGTTAGGCATCTTTTTATCCATACATTTTTTAACTCCTCTTTTTCCATAAGATTCTTTGCATTTTTTAGTATCTCTTCCACAGTGTTTACACTCTGGAAAGTCACCTTTAGAGGTCTTGTCTTGCTTTTCTCGTATTTCCCTAACCTTTTGTGTTCCTCCATGTCTTTACTACAGATTTCCTCTGATACTTCTTTCAGTAAGCTCATTACATTTGCCATCTCCTTTTTGTCTTTTGTGATCTTGTTTTTTACTTCTTCCTCTTCTATACCAGTGATTACTATACCAGTGATTACTATATGTGAAGCCTTGATAGATAAGGACTTTTTTTTTTTTTTTGAATAACAACTATACTTAAGTCGGCATTTGTAAGTTGGTGCTATAGAAAGTCAAGAAATCATTATTATATTGTGTTCATTATACTCAGGCTGTAAGCCTTAACAGGATATATATTGGCTATGAGTCTGTGGGATAATGTTTATACTGGCTGTGAATCTTTGGAAAATAATATATCTATCTATCTATCTATTGCCAGACGCCCCAATCCCGTTTGGGGTGGCCACAAACAAATTGCCTCCACGTCGTCCTGTCCCCCGCCATTTCACTGCCCTGCTCCCAACTCACACCCCCCTCTCTCATATACCTCTCCACCCCATCCCTCCATTTCATCCTCTGCCTCCCCCTCCCTCTTCCCCCCTCCACCTCACTCACATACACTCTCTTTGTCAGTCTTTCACCCTCCATCCTCTCCACATGGCCAAACCACCTCAGTGTGTTCCTCATAACACTTCCTATCACATCCACATCCACACCACAATGCTCCTTTATATCCTCATTCGTCAGCCTGTCTCTCCAAGTGACTCCACAGGCTCCTCTTAAATAACTCATTTCCACTGCTCTCACTCTTAACATGTGTCCTTCCAACAATGTCCAAGCTTCACTTCCATATGTTAGAGTTGGTATCACAATACTGTCATGTAGTACCTTCTTATAAATCCCTGATATGGAGAACTATTCTTTATTTCAGGAAGAGTAGCTGAATTTAGTTACAGAACCATTTCCTTTAAATAACAGGCATTTATTGCATTTTATTATGCTGCAGTGTTATAAGATGCCATAAACGGAACTGCGATAACTTTGTGTAGAAATCCATGTATTTTACAGCCATTAACTGAGGAGTAAATAAATGCCTATTTTTATTAATTTTGGTCTCTTTGGTTTTTCCCCTGTTATTGTATACAGTTACTGATCAATTTAAAAGCTGAAAATGGGTGCAGAAACACATTACAATGATAAAAATTTTGCAAAATGCTAATTCTGACCATTTTCATTTTTTGGAGGGTAACTGACACATTCTGAGAACCAACCTGAAAATAAATTTCACAGTGAAATGGGTAACATACCCCCTTTGCATACCAGGGGTTTCTTGTATATGGTCCTGCTACACTCCTGCACTCCCTCTCCCCATCCATCACAGCAGGAACTGGGTCATTTATTACTGCATTTTTACATACACAGCAGACATTGTAAAGTTCCCAATTTTCATGGTTGTAGGTCCCTCCATTTCCTTCGTATCCCCTCCTACCATTCATATCACATCTTGTGGAAGATGACGTATCTTGGCACTTGCAGCCATGCCACCCATGGTCTTGCACTCTTACATACACATCCAGCCTATGGTAAGTGAAAAACCTACTGATTTAAAGCTTGAATGTGGTATACTATCTTGTAAAAGACCACCAGGTGATATACTGACCACTAACAGTCAATGAATGGATCCAGTCTACTTACTGCAGATAGCACACGGGCATTAAGTTTGAGGGAAAGAGTGATTATGTGACTATAAGTCAATCCTTAAGAACCCATATGTGATACCAGAGGGAATATATTACAGTAGTATACAGGTACTAGAGTATTTCTACACCTCTGGGCGCAATAATTTTTAAAACAATCTGTAAAAGTGAAGCTGTGTTCATTTGTAGTGTTGGTAATTTAATTCTTTGTCTGTGTCATACTGTAACACATTGCAAAGGTGCACAATAATTTGTTAGTGCCTGTACATCCAAACAGGATGAAAACTACTAATACCTTTGGAGTTCATAAGTGCCTCACGTGCTGCATTCATCTCGGCTTGTTGTATAGAATGTCCAGATGCTTTAGCCAAGCGGCGCCCTCGGAAATACACTGCCACAGTGTATACCCGAGTGTTTGTTGGACCTTTGCACTCAATGACTCTGTAAGAGAAAATGATTCCATACAAATTCTGTTTAACAGTTAATAAAATACCATTAAAATGAAAAGCAAAAATCTAAATTCTTAAACTGTCTTTATTACTGGAACTTACAGAATTCAGTAAATGAAGCAAAAGAGTACCCTGTAATTATATTAATTTAACCCATCGCTTCCGGGTGTCATGTATACATGTCATCAGGGGGCCATCCGGATGACATATATACATGATCTAGTAATTCACGTCATTGTCTGAATATTCAGCTGGTTATTTCCACCACATGCAGCCACTGGCAATCCTCCGGCATGCATCCCAGTCATGCTCCAGTTGCCTGCATGCTTACTGTCATGGCTAGACCTACACAATAATTTTAAACCTACACAATAATTTTTCCCTGTGTCCGGATCCTCAGCTGAGCGCCTGCAGCCAATGACTTCAACACCAATGAAGTCTAAATGCCTCAAACGGAAAAGCCTTAGTGATAATGCGATAGGGAGAGAATTGGACCTGCCATTATTGCCAGTAGTGAGTGGGGAAAGTGACTCCTCCTCTGACGAAAGTGACCTAGCCATGCAGAGTGTGGAAATGTTCACGTTAGATGAGGAGGGTGGTCATGAGTTCTCCACTGTGCGGCGATCTCTTCCCCCTGCACGATCATCAGCCTTCTCTGATGATGGAAAAGGGTCAGATGATATCGATGATCCTGCTGAGGGAGATATTCGCCCAGTGGAGAAGATGGCAGAGGAGGTAGGGAGTAAAGAAAGGGAGGAGATGGAAGATGGAGGGAGGAGGAAACACCACAGGCTGAGCCTTGCACCAGTGCGTGATTCAAGGCCTACCATGGAAATTTCCACACATCCTACCACAACATTAGCCTCTCCTACACATCCTGCATCTTTACCTGTCTCATTATGTGCCTCACCACGCCAGCCTGCCGCATTATGTGCCTCACCATACAGGCCTGCCTCGCCACCTGCCTTGCAACATGACCTGGCCTCATCACTACAGCCAAGTACGTCAGGGTATGAAGGTGCAGGTGCACGGCAAAGATCAGTTTATGGCCGGCAGGCACGTGCCCATCCCTGAATTTCACCGTTGCCATCACCACCACAATCACTGTCACCAGCATCATCACCATCACCACCACCACCATCTGTCTCATCTAGTAAGTATACGGTGGACTCGCCACCACAGCGCCATGCTAGGTGCCAGGGCAGGACATGGGGCAGGCCACATGCACAGCAGGCAAGGCAGGGACCAAGGGTGGGTATGGTGGAAACATTTGCCTGGGAGAAAGGGATGGGGTTTCAGCCAATGTACCCGTGTTTGATGACAAATGCAGGTGTGCAGCCAGAATTTCCGTGCAATCCATCATCCACCACTGTTGATTTTTTCATTGCTTTTTTTTTTTTACAACAACAGTTATGGAATTCGTCATCAAGGATATAAATGCATTCAGGGAATTCTGCTGCAATTGGGGTGGAACCTCGCACATAAGAAAGAGAGCGCAAAAATGAAAGAATGGACAATGACGAATGTTAGCGAGATGTTTGGCTAGGATTGATCATGTTGATGTCTCACATTAAAAAACATAGTATTCATGATTACTGGCTAATGGATGACATCGCACCAACACCAATGTTTGGTAAGTACATGCCACGAGACAGGTACCTAGACATCCTCTGGTACCTGGATTTCTCCACCAATATGAGCCCACATCCAAATGACAGGCTGTGAAAATTTCGCTCGATTCTGGAAATGATGAAGGAGAAATTTTTATCTTATTTCAGGCCATTCCAGAAGGTCGTCACCGACGAGTCACTTGTTCTGTTCAGGGGACATATTGCCTTCATTCAGTACATTCCCTCAAAGAGACATCGTTTTGGAATTAAGTTTTTTGTTCTGTGTGATTGCAAGACTGGCTACGTATTAGATTTTACTGTGTACAGGCATACCCCGGTTTAATGATGCAATTGGTTAGGTAAAACCCCATCATTACACGGAGTATTGTATATCAGGGTACTTTTAACATGTATTTCAATGTGGACCATTTACCAGCCTTGGGTTTCTCCCCAGATGAGCCCAAAAACAAGTTTAATGCCAATCTAAATGGCCTGACAGCTGTCAAGGAAGCTAACCTAAGCCTAACACCTGTAAATAGCTCACTAAAGCCAACAAATACACAGTAAAACCTCTATAATTCGGCATCCTTCAAGTCAGAAACTTCAACTCGAGAAGGCTCCAAAATATTTATTAAAAAATCAAAATTAAAAAAGAGAGTGTATGTGAGTGAGGTGGAGGGGGGAAGAGGGAGGGGGAGGCCGAGGATGAAATGGAGGGATGGGGTGGAGAGGTATATGAGAGAGGGGGGTGTGAGTTGGGAGCAGGGCAGTGAAATGGCGGGGGACAGGGCGACTTGGAGGCGATTTGTTTGTGGCCACCCCAAACGGGATTGAGGCGTCTGGCAATAGGTAGATAGATAGATAGATAGATAGAAAAAATTTCCAAAAATGCACACGTAAGAGGAAGAGAGTAGGCAAAATCCTCCCAACTCAGTAAGATGCCGAGTTGTACCGAGATTCAGCAAGAGTAACCTGGCATCACGTGTGCATGGGGATGTAAACAAAGCCTGTTGTGTGCCACATGTGGGCCAGTTTGCCTTCGTCCGCGGCCCGTGTTGCATTCTCTCCTCACTCGCCCTGCTTGTGACTAAGTGTTACGCACTCTTAAATGGATTGTACCTGCAAAAGCTAACCATGGTGTCTCCCAGTGCTACCCCAGTGTTTAGTGAGTAAGTTCTGTACAGTAATGTTTAGGTGTTTAGTCTTTAGTTCCCCAGTATAGTACAAGTCACAAACACATTATAGTATGGCCTTTATAGTGTTAATTAAGCTTTACATAGTGTAGTGTGTCAAGTACAGTACAGTAAAAATGTGCCCAAAAGTGATCTTGAGCCCCCTCTAACACCTTCAAAAACTACCAAAAGTCCTCCTCCATGCCTGCAATACACCCTACAACTGCGTGGAATCATGGTATGGCAGCTTTTACTGTTTATTGTAAAAATGTTTAATTTTTTTCCATTTTTTTCAATTTTTTCCTTTTTGTGTGTGTGTGTGCCGGGGGGGAACTTAAAGTTCATCCCTACAACTCAGCAAATAGGCTAACTCGGCAAGGCTTGCACATGTATTATGCCAAATTGTAGAGGTTTTACTGTAATCTGAAATTCGTCAAATATGAGTCTGGAAAAAATCAAGCTTAGTAAACTGTACCCCAAAATCAGAATGTTCACCCCATCTATGGCTAAAACACATTAATCTAAGTCTAAAAACAGTTTATAAATCAATCTAAACACACAATTTTAGTCTAAAATATCATCAATATCGGTAAACAAATAAAAACCCATCATTAAACCAGGGTTTGACCATTGTTAGGCGGGGTATAGTGGTATTTCTACCTCCATCGTTAAGCCAGGGTATCGCATCTAGGGGTATCATATACCAAGGTATAAATGTATACAGCAAGTGATGGGGGGTTTTCGAAGGACGACCCCCAAGGCTTCTCTGGCTCAGTTGTGAAGAAGGTCATGGACAGGTACTTCGGTGGCAAACATATCCTGTTCACCGATAATTACTACACAGCGCCAAGTCTTGCAAAGTATCTGCAAGACCACAAAATTGGATCGTGTGGCACTGTCTGTGCAAAGAGGAAACACTGGCCATCCCTTTCCCAAGGGCACTGTGAAGGGGTAGTGCAGGACTCTGAAATCAGGTAAACTACTTGCTATTCATTGGCATGATAAGTGAAATGTAAATGTCCTCTCAATGGTCCATGAAGATAAGTTGGTAGACACAGGCAAGGTCGATAAGAGAACAAGGCAGCCAGTCTTCAAGCCTGATGCCGTTATCGACTATAACGTCAACATGCGACTAGTCAGTAAATGCGATATGCAGATTGGCACCATTAACTGTCTGAGGCGATGCTGTAAATGGTATAAGAAGGCATTTTTACATGTACTTGACATCTGTGTACTGAATGCCTTCATTCTGTACATGGATGTACTGAAACACAGTCATCCCTCAGGCAGTTTGAGAAGGATGTAATTTATTGCCTTCTGGAGAGATATGGCCAAGTAATGTCTTCTGTGAAATGGAGGCACAGTGTACAGCAACTGCCTGACTGGCTGCAGTGTACAGACTACCTCGCTAGGCATTACTTGGAAGCATTGCCTCTAACACCTGCTGGTAAAGAAGCCTTCCGACACTGGTGTGTCTGCGCCAATTCGTGGTGCAGACCACAGTAATGCCAAATGACGAGATGGTGGTGTGCTGAATGTGAGGTGGCACTGTGCACTACCTGTTTCTTTGAATTTCCCTCAAAGACCGAGTGGCAGAAGTCTGGGTCATGTGCACAGGTTAGTGTTAGTTTAGTACATACTGGTATGTTGGTTTTTGTGTAATCAGAAAAAATGATTTTACTGGCCTGTGTACATTTATATGAATAATGGAAGTAGAGGGTTTGTTTCAGACGAAGTCGGTGCCTTATTTTTTATTGAAAGCTTTCGTGTAAAGATATTTGTTATGATGAAAAAGTACAAATCACAGGGAATAAAAAAACTGTCATAGTGGTAAGTACTTTTGATTATGGACAGAACGTGAATAACTAATTTGTCCACAATATATATATTTTTTTTAGGTTTTCTGTAGTAGTAGTTGTAGTAGTAGTGGTACTAGTTTTAGTGGTAGTATGTGTAGTAGTTGTGGTAGTAATAATAGTAGTTGCAGTAGTGGTAGCTGTAGTAATAGCAGTAGTTGTACCAGTATTAGCTGTAACACTAGTAGTAATAACACTAGTATTTGAAGTAGCTGTAATACCCAGACTTCTAGTCACACAGAGACACTGTAAGCCAAACATACATGTGTGTGTGTGTGTGTGTGTGTGTGTTTACCTAATTGTATTTATCTAATTGTAATATACAGGAAGTGAGCTACGCTTGTGGGGTCCCGTATCTGTTTCACAGTAAGTCAAATTTAGCTTTAAACTCATTTAAGTTTTTAGACTGGACGTTCTCTTTGTCCAGGCTATTCCACAGGTCTACACATCTATAAGGAAAACTATATTTCTTGATATCCTTCAAGAAGCTTGGCTTCTTCAATTTCATTCCGTGTCCTCTTGTTACCATCTTATCCCATATAAACAAATCTTCTTTGTCAATTTTATCTACTTTCATCATGGTCCTGAACACTGCAATCATGTCACCCCTCTTTCTCCTTTCCTCTAAGGAAGGCAAATCCAGCTATTCCAGCCTCTCTCTGTACGACAGATCTGCCAGACTGGGGACCAACTTAATTGCTGTTCTTTGTATTCTCTCAATCTTGTTTATATCTTTCTTTTTGTGTGAGGACCACACTACTGCTACATATTCTAACCTGGGGCAGATCATGGCCACTATCAATTTTTCATTGTCTCCTCATCTATATAATGAAATGCTACTCTTATATTTGTCAAGAGTTTATATGTCTCTCTAACTGTCTTGTTAATATGTTTTCTAGGTGACAAACTATCCTGGACCAGCACTCCCAAATCTTTCTCTTCATTCGCTTTTGTGATTGGTTCATTACTGATCAAATAATTCAGTGATGGCCTCTTGGTACTTTTACTCATCCATCCATCCATCATCCAATCCTACATTGCCCCATGAGGAGCGTAGAAGCCTGGGGCTAGGCAGTTGGTCCTGACATTTAAGATGAGAGTGATTTAAGATGAAAGTGACCATTTCCAATATTTTACATTTCTTTGGATTGAATTTCATTTCCCACATCCGGCTCCAATCATGTATGCTATCCACGTCCTCCTGCAGCATTTTACAATCCTCTTCAACCTCTACCTTTCTCAAGATCTTTGCATCATCAGCAAACAGACTTGCATAACTGTTCACTCCATCTACCATGTCATTTACATAAATCAGGAACATTACTGGCATCAACACCAAGCCCTGTGGGACTCCACTTGTTACTTCCCTCCATCCAGACATCCTATCCTTTATTACTGTCCTCATTTGTGTGTATTTACCTAATTGTATTTACCTAATTGTGATATACAGGAAATGAGATACGCTCATGGGGTCCAGTCTCTGTTTCTCAGTAAGTCAAATTTAGCTTTAAACTCGTTTAAGTTTTTAGACTGGACGATCTCTTTGTCCAGGCTATTCCACAGGTCTATACATCAATAAGGAAAACTATATTTCTTGATATCCTTCAAACAGCTTGGTTTCCTCAGTTTCATTCCGTGTCCTCTTGTTACTCTCTTATCCCATACAAACAGATCTTCTTTGTCAATTTTATCTACTCCCACCATAGTCCTGAACGCTGCAATTGTCACCTCTCTTTCTCCTTTCTTCTAAGGAAGGCAAATCCAGCTTTTCCAGCCCTCTCTGTACAACAGATCTGCCAGACTGGGGACCATTTTGGTTGTTGTTCTTTGTATTCTCTCAATCTTGTTTATATCTTTCTTTTTGTGTGGGGACCACACTACTGCTGCATACTCTAACCTGGGGCGAATCATGGCCACTATCAATTTTTTCATCATCTCCTCATCCATATAATGAAATGCTACTCGTATATTAGTCCAAAGTATATACGTCTCTCTAAATGTCTTGTTAATATGTTTTTCAGGTGACAAAAGTATCCTGGACCAGCACTCCCAAAAATTTCTTGTCTCTCGCTCTTGTGATTGGTTCATTACCCATCAAATAATTCAGTGATAGCCTCTTGGTACATATAACCATTTCCAATATTTTACATTTCTTTGCATTAAATTTCATTTCCCACATCCAGTTCCAATTGTGTATCCTATCCAGATCCTCCTGCAGCAATTTACAATTCTCATCAACTTCTACCTTCCTCAAGATCTTTGCATCATCAGCAAACAGACTTGCGTAACTATTCACTCCATCTACCATATAATTTACGTAAACCAGGAACATTACTGGCACCAACACCGAGCCCTGTTGGATTCCACTTGTTACTTCCGTCCATCCAGTCATCCTATCCTTTATTACTATCCTCATTTGTCTGTCTCTCAAAAAGTCTCTCATCCATTCCAGGAGGCTGCCCTTCAGTCCTCCTATATGCTCTAGTTTCCACATTAGTCTCTTATGGGGTACCTTGTCGAAGGCCTTCTCCATATCTAAATACACAGAGTCCACCCAACCATCTCTCTCCTGTAGCACGTCAATTGCTCGAGTAAAAACTCAACAAGTTGGAAACACATGACCTTCCACTTCTATATCCAAACTGGCTATCAGCCAAACTATTCATCTCTTCCAAATATTTTATCCATCTATCTTTCAAAATTCTTTCGCACAATTTTGGGACCATGTTGGTTTGGGACACTGGTCTATAATTCAGGGGTTCTTCCCTGTTTCCTCCCTTATAAACTGGTACCACATTTGCCCTCTTCCATTCTTGAGGCACCTTCCCCTCTTCCAGAGAACACATAATTAAACTGTGAATCATATCCGCCAGTTGTTTTCTGCATGCCTTCTGTACCCAATTAGAGATTCCATCTGGTCCTGGGGCTTTCCTTACATCTTGAGTTTCCAGTCATTTATACACTTCCTATACTTCCACTTTTATATCTTTTATCACTACATTTCTAGTCACTCCCTCCCTTCCACAAACTCCTTTTCATTACTGAAAACTCATTGCAAACATTTGTTCATTACCTCTGCTTGCATTGCTGCATCTTAATAGACCTCTCCTACTTTCAGTTTGGTGATTCCTTCTTTTTGTTTCAGTTTGCCACTGACAAATCTATAAAACAGTTTGGGTTCATCCTTACATTTATCTATTATACATTTCTCAAAATTCTTTTCTTCCTCTCTATGTATTCTTGTGTATTCATTTCTAGTTCTTTTATATTCTTCCTTTGTTCTGTTGTTACCTCTCTTTCTCCAATTGTTCCACACCGTCTCTCTCTTTTTTTTTGCTATCATACACCTTCTATTAAACCACTCCTTTTTCCTGTTTTCTTTCCCCCTTACTCTTGGCACAAATTTTTCCACTCCCGAATTATAGAGGCCTAGAAAAATATCCCACTTCCTCTGTACCTCTCTTGTTTCTCTGAATTTTCTCCAATCTGCATTTTCAAAAAATTTTTCTCAATCCTGTAAATTTTGCTTTCCCAAAGTTGTATCTTCCCTGCCTATAAAGTTCGTCTCTTGGCTCCATGTTCCCTGTTATCATCTGGAACTCAATGACCACATGATCACTTTTTCCAATAGGACACATTTATTTCAAGGATTCTATTACATCGGGTTCTTTGGTAAACAGTAAGTCCGGTCTTGCTGGTGTGTCCTCACCTTGGAACCGTGTCTCTTCTTTGACCCATTGCGTCATCACATTGTTCATTGTTATATTTAATAATATAGTGCCCCACGAATCTTCGCTGTCCCCTGAGTTCCATTCCTCTCAGTTCACCTCTTTACAACTGAAAGTCACCCATTAAGATATTGTTGCTTTTCTCAATAATTTTCTGTAAATAACTAGCCATGTCTGACAACATTTCCTGGTATTCATCATCACTCTATGCTCTTGTCTTAGGGGAAATATACACTACTGCCATATCTCTCTTGCTATACTCTCCGGTTTCTAATTTCATATTTATCACTTCGGCCTCGCCTTCTCCCATTTCCACGGTATCTACATTTATGTTGTTCTTCACTGCTATCATCACTCCTCCTCCCGTTTTTTCTTTTCTGTCTCTTCTCTACAGTCTGCATTTACCATGTCCCATATGAACATTGATATCTTCTCTTAACCCCTTAACCGCGGGTATTGTTTTGGTCTGACTGTCCTCTCCCACGGGGGTTTCAGCCAAATGTAAACAAACCTTTAAACCTTAATAACTCTGCACAGAATAAAGCTAGAGAAAAAAATAAGGTACCATTAGAAAGTACAAACCTTCAGCTTTCCATTGATGTAGGTTTCATGACTTCGTTGACTTTCACAGGACGGGGAGAGCCGTTAGAAGTGAGGGGTGTGAAATAACTATTTTACGCCCCACACACCAGTACCAAATGCCAACCACTCTCTCATAATAGTAATATAAACATATATGAACACTGTACATACGATAAACACCCACTCTGTGTTCACTGAGGTAGGTAAAAGGCACTTCCTGCGTGCTGCGCCCGTTTCTTCACTGCGGCTGCGCTCACTTCACTGCGGCGGCACCCGCTCACTGACGTTTCCTGCGATCTTTTCATTCTTTCTAACTTCTAATATTATTTTACATATAATATGGGCAATGTACATTATATTTACAATGCACTTATTACTATATTGCGTCACTGGCGCATCACAGAATTACGTAAGTGCCGCAGAATTCCACAAGTGCCGCAGATTCTCTTATTACAATATCACTTATTATACTGGCCAATATTTCCTTTATTTTCTAGGCAAAATATCCCTTATTACTACATTATCCATTATACAATTATTGGCAAAGCACGTCACTGTCGCATCACTATATATCACTGTCACTTTCAGTATTTACTCAGAGAGTGGTACTCGGCAAAGCACGGAGTTACACATAGAGCGACTTGGCATTCAAGGCACTGGTGTGTGCTCATTTTTCTCGTCGTAGGCCTTCGTGTGGTGGTTGAACATACTCTTCAGCGGCCCTGTGACAACCTGCCGCCTGCTTTAGGAGGCAATTTCACAAGCTGGTGCCGGCTCATGTAATTGCGGCACTCAAGACGGTCAGGTTGTGTGTCAGAGTGTCGCCTCGGGATCAATGCCGTCACCTGACCAAATCGTTCAAGTAGCTGCTGAACGACAGTCTTGGAAAACTGTCTCAGTGATGGTTGCCTTATGCCCCCGACTTGTGTCTTGTAAAGAATGAAGGCATTGAGCATGCACATATCGAGCATGTGCAGGCAAGCCTTCCTGTACCATCGGGTGTTTCTCCTGAGACAGTCTATTTCGCCAATCATCATATCAGACTTATCAACGAGTCTCATATTTACATTATAATCAATGACGGCATCAGGCTTCATGATTGGCTCTCCCGTCCTGTAGCTGACCTTCCCAGTTCTCTTCATTTCCCCCTTGTGGATGGTGCTGATCATATTGACAACCTTCTTGTCATGCCACCTGATCGCAAGAAGCTTTTCTGACTTCTTCAGGTGAACATCTCCCCTGGATGATGATGATGCTTCGGGGAAACTAGGCCACTCTTTCCTATAGCTCCGTACAGTGCCAACAGTGCCAATGCCGTGTTCAGCAAGGTATTTGGAGAGTTTCGGTGCTGTGTAATAATTGTCTGTGTACAGCACATGATTACCACCAAAATACCTCTCCATCAGCACTTTTACAACGGAGCCAGAGAAGCCAAGGGGGTCTTTCCTGTTCACATCCATTGTGCTAGCCGAGTAAATGACAAAATCCATTATATACCCCGTCTCACAGCACAAAGAACTTTATCCCAAAGCGGTGGCGTTTGCTGGGGATGTACTGCCTGAATTTGAGACGTCCTCTGAACAATACCAGGGACTCGTCTATGACGACTTTCTGCATAGGCCTGAAAAATCGCATAAATCGATCCCTAATCTTGTTGAGGAAATCCCTCACTTTCCACAAAGGGTCAGTTTGGGACGGGTTGTCATTATCAGCGAAGTGCAGGTATCCAAGCAGCTGTCGGAACCGATCCCGTGACATATACTTCCCGAATATGGGGATAGTAGTTATGTCATCCACGAGCCAGTACTCCTCCAACTCATGTCTCTTTATATGGGGCATCAAAAACATGAGTGCAAAAAAACATACAGCTCTCTGATCCCGACAGGCAACCACGACACTTGCTTTGGCGAGCCAATAGGTCCCAGCCCTTGTGCTGCACACTGAGTTGCATACCTATTGGTCTCATCGCTGACATGCTGCACAATTTCATCATCAAGGAAGGCCAGGAAGTAATCAACAAACTCATCACCTGCGTTGCATGGGAAGGCAGGCTGTATTCCAGCATTTGTCATATCAAACGGTGGATTGTGTGGCTGGAAATCTCCACCGTCAGTCCAAACAAATGCATCAACTTGCCCTGTGCGTGGTTCAGTGGCAGGGGCAGGTTGCATTTCACTCAGCTTCCCGTGAGAAGGAGCTGATGTAGAGGCAATGGGTGAGGCAGGAGGTGAGGCAGGAGGCAAGCGGGAGGTGGGTGAGGCAGGAGGCAACGGGGAGGGGGGTGAGTGCGGGGGCGGTGAGTGGGGGGGTGGCGCGGGTGAGGGAACTGAGGGGGGGCGGGCGGGGGGGTTTCTGACCTGGTGCGTGGTGAAACTTGACCCTTTCTACCCCGCTTATCACCTCGCTTATCGCCCAGCTTTGCCCTCCAACTGCCACGCATCCCCTTTGTTCTAGGCCTGCCTGCACGGCCTGCACGGCCTGCCTTCCCTCGCTTTGCAGGCTTTGGTAATTCGTACTCCTCAGATGATGTAGACTGAGGAGAGGGCACGACAGATGATGATGATGATGATGTGAGGGCAATTGGGCTAGGGGAACGGGAAATTGATGGGAAATGCGTACTAGGGCCTGGTGTGGGAGACGTGAGCCTGCGCTTCACTCCCTTCCCACGTGAAATACCAGATTTGCCCATTGGAGCCTTTCCTTTCCCAGTGTATGTTGGGGGTGGGGGGGGGGAATCAACACGATCACTTTCATCACTGTCACTATCAATGGAAAATGGTTCACCACCAATCACTGCCAAATCATCACTGCTTGCTGTGAGTGTGTCACTTTCACTGCCACAATCAAGAGTAGTACTTACTGTTTTGTCCAGCTCAGTTCTAATTTCAGGAGTGCTCAACCCCTTCTGCCTCGCCGTCGGCAGTTCCTTTACCGGTGTAGAGGTAGAGGGAACACTAGCACTAAACATTGTAGAGGAGGAAGCGAGCGACGATGAGTCGGGACGGAGCGCCATTATCACGCACAGAGCTGGACAGATACTGACTGACGCGGGTCAGGGCAGGGGTGGGGGGGGTCCCCTCGGGGTTGGAGGAGGGAGGTGTGGGATGGCTGGCGTGAAAGAACTCGACAGCTACTCTTGCGTGAGAATATTTGCGCGCCGGGAAAACGCGCGGTGTTCAAAATATTCACGATCATTCCAGAATGCCACCCGCGGTTTGGTCCAGTTTTGTCGCCGTCATTCTGGAATGACACCCGCGGTTAAGGGGTTAATTTGGTCTCTACAAAGCACATGACATCAGGGTCATGTACCCTCAAAAAATCGTTGATTTCTAGCCTTGCTGATATTACACCATCAACATTAGTATATGCCACCTTCCAATTATTTTTGATGCTTTTTATACCCTCTTTTCTCCTCTCCACCAGTACCACTTCCTTAATTTCTGATCCATGAATCTCCAATAAAACACTGTCTTCTCTTTCTCTGTTCTCTGTTCGTTTTTTTACCTTTGCTTCCTTTACTAACTCCTTTATTTTAGCTCTTTCTTCCTCATTTGCATCTCTCCTTATCCAAACATTTTTGAACACTTCCTTGTCTGATAATTTCGTTTACAGTTGCCTGAGATTTAAACTTTACCTTCAATGGCCTTGCCCCTCCTTCCTCGTACTTTCCTAACCTAAACACCTCTTCAATCTCCTCTTGAGCTTCATTGTTTTCCTCCATGACTACTGATATTATTTCTTTAACTTTACTCAGTTCTTCTCTTTCTCTTTCTGATCTTATTGTCATACGTTTTTCTTTAACTCCTGAAATTATTACACATTTTTTTCATATCTGCTACATCCCTAACTAAAGATTCTCTACTTCTCAGCACCCTAACCACCTACCTCTGCACCTTTTCCTTGCTTTGTTGTTCAATAATCTATTTCAAATATACATTTCCCACTTCCTGAATTTTCTTCCACCCCTTATGTTGCTCCTTGATTTCTTTAATGTGCTCGTCCTCTATTCTTGATTTGGATTCATACTCATCTGTTGTAGTTTGCTTTTTATCCTGTCTCTTTCTTCTTCCAACCGCTTATTCTCCCTCTTAAGCTGTTTTATTTCATTTGAGGCTGATTCATTGCTCACTTTTAATTCAGTAACTTCTCTTTCTTGTTTGTCACTACGTGTACAATTGTTTTCTAGTTTATTTCGCAGACTTTTGATCTCATTTTCCTGCTCTTTAGTCTGTTCCTGTAACTCTTTAATTACTGCCCATACCTTTTTTATCTCGTGGACATTCCTCTCCACTGTTTTTTCTATACCTGCTAATCTTGTTTGGTTCAATTTAATAATTCCATTTGCCACATCCTCTTCAAAAAAGCCCTCAAACTCTCTCTTGCTGATAGTAAACAATGCACTGTCCCTTTCTGCCATGATGCAACCATATGGAGACTTTCTATTTTCAATGTATCTTGTTCTTTTTATGACAGAAACTGAGGTTTTTTAACTACTGTCCAACTGGACCACCACTCATGCACTCATTAACATAATCACAAATAGGCTGGTCTTCTTTTCGTCGATGATTCAGCGATTATTTCCCCACGATCCAGGACAGCTCTGTCTCTGTCGGCGACCTGAGTGTGTGTGTGTGTGTGTGTTCTTACCTACCTAATTGTTCTTACCTAATTGTATCTTTACAGGAATGAGTCAAGCTCGTACTGTCCAGTGTCTTAAACCATATTTATCATACATATCCTTAAATTTGTGAATTGTTTTGGCACACACTATTTCATTCGGTAGAGCATTCCATTGATTAATTGCTCTGTTTGGGAAACTGAATTTCCTCACGTCTTTATCACCTCTCTTCTTCTGCAGTTTTTTGCAGTGTCCTCTTGCTGATCCTTCCCCATATGTTAAGTAATCATATATGTCTATTTTCTCCTTCCCTGATATGCACTTATATAGCATTATCATGTCACCTCTTTTCCTTCTCTCCTGTAGTGTTGGTACATTCAGTTTATTTAGTCTTTCTTCATAGCTTAGATCCCTTAAGCTTGGTATCAATCTTGTAGCGGCCCTTTGAACTTTTTCAATCTTGTTCTATGTGTTTTTTGTGATGAGGACTCCAGACTACTGATGCATACTCCAGGGTTGGTCTGATGAATGATGTTATGATCCTTCTTAGCATGTCTTCATTTATGTATGTGAATGCTATTCTCATATTTGCAACCAGTGTATACATATTCCGTACCTTCTCACTGATGTGGTCAGGCGGAGATAGTCTGTTATTGATAATCACAAATAGGTCCTTCTCTCTTCTTGATGTGTGTAGGGTTTTATTTCCTAACGTATAATCCCAATCAGGTCTTTTTCCACTTTTACCAACTTGATTACATGACACTTGTCCACATTGATTTCCATTTGCCATGTAATACTCCATTCATGAAGTTTATTTAATTCTTCTTGTAGCTCTTTACAAGAGTCTGTGTTAGTAATTCTCCTTTGTATTTTTGCATCATCTGCAAATGTATTTAGATGGCTTTCAATTCCAGTGTTACTGTCTATATCATTTCTACTACTATCTATCTACTGCCAGACGCCATAATCCCGTAAGGGGTGGCCATTTGACTTTGAGTTAGTTGTATTACGGGGAGGGGCACTAACCCTCCACCAACCCACTTGTTGACACGTAGGGAGCACGTATGCTTTGGTTATATGGTTACCACCCAGCGTTGTAAATGGTTTCTTGACTTACAGGAAACCATTAGGCTTGTCACTCAATGTAAAGCCACCTGTAAAGGAAAGAAAAACAATAAAAAGTGACAGGAAAGATGGGAGAAATAGGAAGAGAGGAGGGCAGGCACAGAAAAAGAATGATAAAAGCTAAGGAAGGAGTAGGCAGCACTACATCAAGTGAGTGGATGATGGTCGCCACCACCTATATCATTTATATACACTAAAAACATGATTGGTGCCAGCACTGAGCCCTGTGGTACTCCACTAGTCACTTCTTTCCATGATGAGTAGTTTCCCCTTAGTACTGTTCTCATTTCTCTTTTTTTGAGATAATCTTGCATCTAACAAAACAGTTTGCCTCGAACTCCTCCTTGATGGTACAGTTTCCATAAAAGTCTTTGGTGTGGTACTGTCAAATGCTTTCTTGAAATCTAAATAGATACTGTCCACCCATCCTTCTCTTTCCTGTACTGTGTCTGTTACTCTGTCATAGTAGCTCAACAGATTAGTAACACATGATTTTCCTTTTCTGAAACCAAACTGTCTTTTTGTTATCATATTGTGTTCTTCTAGTTGATTTACCCAAGCTTTTCTTATAAGCTTTTCTAATACCTTGCTTACAACACTGGTCAGTGATACTGGTCGGTAGTTGAGTGGATTTTGTCTATTCCCTTTCTTGAATGAGGGGACAATATTTGCTTTCTTCCAAATACTGTATCAGGTAGTTTACCATGACTCAAGGATTTCTTGAAAATTAAAAATAATGGTTTACTTAACTCCTTTGCACATTCTCGTAGCACCCAACATGAAATTTCATCAGGACCATTTGCTTTTCTATCTATCTATCTATTGGCAGACGCCTCAATCCCGTTGGGGTGGCCACAAACAAATCGCCTCCAAGTCGCCCTGTCCCCCGCCATTTCACTCCCCTGCTCCCAACTCACACACCCCTCTCTCATATACCTCTCCACCCCATCTCTCCATCTCATCCTCGGCCTCCCCCTCCCTCTTTCCCCCTCCTCATAACTCACATACACTCTCTTCGTCTGTCTTTTTCCCTCCATCCTCTCCACATGGCCAAACCACCTCAGTGTGTTCCTCATAACGCTTCCTATCACATCCACATCAACACCACAACGCTCCTTTATATCCTCATTCGTCAGCCTGTCTCTCCATGTGACTCCACAGGCTCCTCTTAAATAACTCATTTCACTGCTCTCACTCTTGACTTGTGTCCTTCCAACAACGTCCACGCTTCACTTCCGTACGTTAGAGTTGGTATCACAATACTGTCATGTAGTAACTTTTTCACTTCCATGCTCACTTCCCTGTTTCTTATCACTGCTTTCAAAGAACCAGCAACCTTTCTTCCCTGCTGTACCCTTTCAAGCACTTCACCCTCCAAACCTCCATCCTTACTCATCACACTACCCAAGTACTTAAACGTACTCACATTTTCCAATTCCTCACCATCCAATCTCGCTGTACATTCACTGACTTCACCTCTCTCAAAGACCATTCCTTTACTCTTCCCTACATTCACCTTTAGATTCCGTTTCCTACACACTCTCTCAAACTCATCCACCAAGCCTTGCAGCTCTCCTTCGTCTTCACTCAACAACACGGTATCATCTGCAAACAACAGTACAGGGAGTTTCCAAACACTATCCTCTCTCACCAGGGCCACTCCAACATCCACTACCCTACCTTGTACCTCTTTTATTACCCCATCCATGTACAGATTGAACAACCATGGAGACATGACACATCCTGTTTCAACCCAACTTTCAAAGAGAAAAATTCACTTAGTTCACCATCCACACACACGGCAGCCTTCGCACCATCGTACATACTCTTCACAGCATTCAACAACTTCCCATCTATTCCATATATTCTTAACACTTTCCACAATCCTAGTCTATCCACCCTGTCATATGCTTTCTCCAAATCCATGAAAGCCGCATACAACTTCTTTCCCTTCTCTAGAAACTTTTCCACTAAAGATCTAAGAATGAATATCTGATCTACACAACCTCTTCCCTTCCTAAAGCGTCCCTGTTCTTCTCCAACTAATTTCTCTGTTCTTTCTCTAACTCTGTCAATAAGTATCCTACCATACACTTTTCCTATTATACTAAGAAGACAAATGCCCCTATGATTACCACACACTTCTTTTTCCCCTTTTCCTTTGTACAAGGGAATAATTATACCTGACTTCCAATCCTCCGGGACTCTACCTTCCTCCCAGGCCAATCTGCACATCTTCCACATCCATTCTACTACTAACTCTCCCCCATGCTTCAACATTTCACCACACACTCCATCAATTCCTGGGGCTTTCCCTGATTTAACTTTCTTCATTGCTTCCACAACTTCTATCCTACTGATTTCTTCCTGTCTTCTCACCTCCCTCCTTCTCCCAGCCATTCCCCAGCCACTTATACTTGCATTACTTCCATCCTCCACGTTCAACAATTCCTTAAAGTGTTCTCTCCATCTGCTCACTTTTTCTCCCTTCTCCAATAGTAATCTACCATTTTTATCTTTCACTCCCCTGCTAACTTCACTTCCACCCTGTCTTACTCTTTTCACCTCTTTCCAGAACATTTTCTTACAGTCCCTCCACTTTACACTCAAATTCCTTCCAAATTCCTCATCCACTCTCTTCTTACTCTCTCTTACTAATCTTTTCACCTCTCTCTCTCCCTTTCTATATATAACTCTCTCTTCCACTTCTCTACTTCTTCCACGCCCCTATTTCTCATCCATTCATTGTATGCTTTCTTCTTTTGTGCCACAGCCCGTTTCACCCCTTCAGTCCACCACGCTGTTCCTTGCACCCCCCTCCGTCTTCTCTTCCTTCCACACACCACATCACATGCTGCACATATTTCTTCTGTAAATATTCTACACACACCTTCCACGTCCCCCATCTGCTCCAACTCATATTTGCCCAATCGCTCCTCCACTTCTCTCTTATACTCTGCCTTTTTCTCATCCTCTTGTAACCTTTCCACTCTCCTTGCAACTACTCCTTCCTCTCGTCTTTCCCTTCTTCTATTCCTCCATCTTACTTGAACTTTAACTCTGGCCACCACCAAGTAGTGGTCAGAAAGTCCACTCCCCCAACCTCTATAAACTCTTGCATCCAATATACATCTTCGCATCCTTTCATCCACACACATAATCAATCATTGCCTTCCTTTCACTCAATTCACCACCCACCCTTCTCATCACTTGCCATGTATACCTGTGGATCATTTTATGCCTGAAGAGGGTATTGGCTATCACCAACCCCCTCCCAGCACAAATGTCCACTAACGTACTCCCATTCTCATCTATCTCAGCAGGCACACCCCACTCACCAACTATTCCATCCACCTTCACATTCCCAACTTTACCATTCATATCACCAATCAAAAACACTCTATCATTCCTTCCAAACTTTTCCATGCATACTTCTAGATTTGTCCAGAACTCTTCTCTCACTCTTCTAGCACGATCTTGCGTTGGCGCATACACACACACAATCGCCCACATTTGTATTCCAACTTTCAACTTTACCCACACAATCCTTGATCCAACTGATCCATACTGTCTTATGCTCCTCTTCCATCTTTTACTCACAACTATACACACTCCTTCCTTTGCCCTCTCATTCCCACCTACTCCTGCACATATACCCCATCCGTACTCCCATTCTCTCACACTTTCTCCTCTCCATTTTGTTTCAGTTATTCCACATACATCCACTTTCGCATCCTCAAGCACCTGGACAATCTCTCTCTCTTTCACCTCATCATTTGCTCCTCTTACATTCCACGTTCCAATTGCAATGTCCTTTGTCCGGTCCTTGGTCGTCAACGTTTGTTCAGTCCTTGTCCGAGGCTTATTGTTTGTTTTTTTAGTTAGTTGTTTTCCGGGGAGGGGCACTAACCCTCCGCCAACCCTTTTAGTCGCCTTTTACGACAAGCAGGGATACTGGGGGAGTATTCTTGACAGACTCCCCTACCCCCAGGGGGTATTACTTTTTCTGATATTTGTATATCTGGTAGTATGTGTGGACATGCATGTTTCACATAGTCCCTCTCAAAATTTTTTTCTTCTGTAAAAACTGATGGGAAATTCTTATTTAGTGGTTCACAAATATCTTTCTCTTGTGTATAGGTGATTCCCTCATCTGTAATGGATTGTATTATATCTTTTACTTTGGTTTTGCTTCTGATGTAGCTGTAAAATAGTTTCGGTTGATCACTACTTTTATTTATATCCTCCTCAACCTGTTTTTGGGCTTCCCTCTTAATTCTTGTATAATCGTTTCTTGCCTCTGTGTGTGTGTGTGTGTGTGTGTGTGTGTGTGTGTGTGTGTGTGTGTGTGAGAGAGAGAGAGTGACAGTGTCTGTCTGTCTGCCTGTAAGATGGTGTGGCGGTGAGGTGAGCAGCCAGCCTGCCTCAAGGTTGTTGGTATGGTTACTGGACTCCCAGCAGCAATTGTGCCCAATTATGGAAAATTTTTCACGTAAATAGTGTTTGTGGTGGATTGCAGTCTTCTGGAAGTGCTATGAAGTGTTATTTTTGTGAAGGGCTAGCCTAAGCTTTATTTGTGTCACCACGCCTCTGCCATGCATACGGACACGGACAAGAAAACAACAAAAATTGCCCCCTTTCCCCACTCACTCACTCTCCCTACATGCACTTCACGGACCATTTGATGCAATCAGCTTGAAGTCAAAGAACTGATGAGTAAAATGAAAATTTGTTTTTTATTTGTGGTTAAGTATTAACTGAGATATGAAGGTTTAAAAACAGACGATCTTCTCAGGAATGCCTGGCTGTGGGAAGGGTTAGCGGGAATATGTGCCAGATGCATGGGCTAAGGTGTGGTTACTAATGCTTCAGGCATCCTAAGCACTTGATATTCAGAACCATGGCTTATTCACAGTGCAGGCATAGCACTGCAGGTTGATAATCTTTTTTTTCTTATGCATGGAGAATCAAACCAAACGCTAGGAGACTGCAACTTGTTCCGTAAAAAAATAAACATATACTGTAAATAAATAAATAAAAACAAGATAATAGAGACCCAAATTCAAGAGAAATTCATTCTGAGATCTCTGGACACACTGCTATTAAAAAACTGCAGATCACAGGGAGTAGGAAACACAGACAGAGGAAGACAGTTTCAGCGTTAGACCTTTTGCATTCATGAAGGACTGGGAGTAATGGCTAACTCCTGCATTAGAGAACTGGCATAAAAGGGATGAGAATTTGCTGCTTGACAAGTGCTATGTGCCCGCCGTAGTGGTGGAGTGATGCAAGCAGGCAGTTCAGAGGAGCAGTGACCAATGACGTAGCAATAGAAAAGACCTTAAGATGCAACAGCGCAGCAAAGAGACATAAGTTGAAGGGAGCCAGTAGGGGGAGGAGAGTTAATGAGATGAAAAGCCTTTGACTCCACCTTGTTGAGAAGAGCTGTATGTGGGGAGCCTCCCCACACATGAGAGCTGTACTCTACACAGGCAAATAAAACCTGTGTATAAAGTCAGCAACTGTGCAGGGGTAAAGATGGCACAGAGTTGGCTAAACATACCTAATCTCTTGGAAGCAGATTTTACATGAGAGGTAATATGATCTTTCCATGATAAATCCTGAGAGAATGAAACTTCAGGTATGTACAAAGATGATGCCTGACTGAGTTGGGTCTAGTTAAAAATTAGAGGATATTTCTGTGGTAGATTCTGACAGGTTGAATGATGTAAGAACTGAGTTTTTGATGCATTAACAATAACAAGATTACTTTTACCCCATCCAGAGATATGAGTCAAGTCAGACATTATGTGTGCCATTGCCCCATCCCTTGTTTTTTGGGATAACTGCTGAGACGGATGCTGCAGGAAGTGGATGGAAATTTGAAAGGTGAATTAATCAGAGTATGAGTGAACAGGGTTAGATATACAGCTTAGGACACTGATGAACACAAGGAAAGGAGTTGGTGACTGGGCAGAGCCCTAAGGAGCTCCACTACTGACTGCCCTAGAACTGTTGCCATCTACAACATCTAAAGACTGACCAGAAAGGAAGTTAGAGATAAAGACAAAGACAGAATGACAGAAACCATAAGAGGGTAGTTTGAAAATTAAAGAGCAGATGGAAAGGTGAAGGATGGAGTCATCAGTGTATTAGTGAATAGGGTTTGATGTACAGCTTAGATCGATGATGAATAGATGGAAGAGAGTTGGTGATAGGACTAAGCCCTGAAGAACACCACTACTGACAGCCCTAGGAGAAGGATGGTGAAAGTCTACAACAGCAGCTATAAAACGACCACACAGGACACTCAAGATGAAAGCACACACGGATAAGACAGAAACCATAAGACGGCAGTTTGGAAATTATAGATTTAAGTCAGACTGATCAAAGGCCTTCGGGATGTTAAGTACAATAGAAAAACTTTCATTGAAGTCCCAAATGGAGGATGATTGGAGTCTGGATGGATGATGAGGAGATCTCCACTGGATTGTCCCTGGCAGAAAGGTTATGATAGGAAAGGTGCTTAAAAAATTCTTTGTTAAGAACAGATTCAAAAACTTTAGAAAATACAGGATGTTAGCTCAACTGGGCAATAGTCTGAGGGCTTGGAATGATCACCTTTCTTTGGGACAGGCTGAATGAGAGCAAACTTCCAGGAAGAAGGAAAGGTACAAGTTGACAGACAATGGCGAAAGAGTTTACCTAGGCAGGGTAGTCTTGAGAACAACAGGAGAGAACCCACCAGGCCCATATGTCTTATCAGTACTGAGACCTGTGATGGCACAAAACACATCAGTTGAAGAAATTTTAATGTTAGCCATGAGGAAGTTGGAGAGGGAAAGTGATGGAGGAACAGCATCAGAATCACCTATGACAGAACTGGAGGAGAAACTCTGAGTGAAGAGTTTTGTTTTATCTGTAGAAGAAACAGCTTCAGAGTCATCAGAGCAGAAAAGAGGGGGAGGATAATGAAGTAAAGTTGTTAGAAAGGTTTTTGGCAAGGTGCCAAAAGGAGTGCAAAGTTTCTGAGTTGGAGAGTTCAGAGCATTTAGTAGGGTTGAAATTATTTTTAGCGGAGCGAAGGGCAGGCTTAGCACAATAATCTCGGCAGAAACATAAAAGAGATGAGATTTGAGGGTGGCTACCCTTTGATGGCTATCTCCTTGTTGTGGACTGCATCAGAACATGTGAGATTGAACCAAATTTTTTTGCATTAGTCACAGGAAATAAAGGAAGAGGATATTCTTAGGCTCAATCATCATCATCATCATCATCAGTGGCATCATCAACATCATCATCCAAGCCTGTGTTGCCCCATGAGGAGCGTGGAAGCCCGAGACCAGGCAAGTTGGTCCTGCCACTTAAGAAATGGCAATGATTAGTTGGATGTTCACTGCGTCCCTGAGTGTGAGAAAAAGGATGGGACTGGAGTGTATTGGTGTTGTGATGGTGAGAGGATGAGAGATGGTTTGGGCATGTGGCGAGGATTCGTTCGTTTGTTTTTAAAGGCTCCAACATGCTTGCATGTGTCGGCCTTGGTCACCTAATGGCAGCTCTCCACACTGCACGATCCATTGCAGCCTCCCTGTTCAGTCCCTTAACCCTGAGGTCACACTTAATGACCTCGTCCCATGTCTTTCTCGGTCTACCCCTCATAACCCCACTCCCCAATATTAACACTTCTCACCTTCCTCACCCGATTATCATCCCCCATCCTCTCCACATGTCCAAACCATCTCAATCTACCTCTCCTCATCACAACACCAATACACTCCAGTTCCATCCTACCTCTCAACTCTTCCATCAAAAACCCAGCCCCTCCAGGCCTTGGACGCAGGGACGCAATGCATATCCACCTAACCATTGTCATTTCTGTACATCTGAGGATGGGGGATAATAACTGGGTGCAGAAATTAAGAAGTCTTAATGTTGGGGATAGGGTGGCAAGAGGTAAACCGAAAAAGACCTGGGACAAGGTCACTGAGTGTGACCTCACAGATAAGAAACTAAACAGGGAAACTGCCAAAAATCGAGCAGCATGGAGGGACGCTGTTAGGTGACCAAGGCCGATGCATGTATGCTGGAGCCTTCAAAAATTAAACGAAACAAAACAAAACAGGATAATACAAAAGAATGCATGCTTCCATGCCTAAGAGAATAACCTCTGTAATGCGTGAGGCACACTCAGATGACTCTCAGCAATACAAGCAATCCATCCATCCATCCATCATCCAATCCTACATTGTCCCATGAGAAGTGTAGGAGCCTGGGGCTAGGCAAGTTGGTCCTGACATTTAAGATGAGAGTGACCAGCCTCACTCATCCCTCAGTGGCATTACATGAGCAATCAACCCCAATCACCCCTTGGATATAAACCTTCACCGGCTCAATCTGACTGGTGCGCAATAATTACCCACTAAACCACCAGGCACCAAAAGTTGGTTATATGGTTACCACCCAGCATAGTAAATGGTTTCCTAGTGTACAGGAAACCACTTGGCTTGTCATTCAGTGTAGAGTCGCACACAGGCAGAAGCAAGAGGAAAGAATGAAGGAAAGAAAGACAAAAGAGGGAGTGTAAAGTCACCCGTGGGCAGAAGGACAAGGAAAGAACGAAGGAAAGAAAGACAGAAGAGGATGGAAGGAAAGAAGGATGGAGGAGAGGAAAGGGCAGACGCACGACAGCAGCACAACATCGAGTGCGTGGATGGTAAGCGCCCCCACCCACCACACCAAAGAAGCAATAATTAATTACTGTATAATCATTCATGGGAAAAATCAAAGTACTGCCTGTCGGCCTCCCATTCAGCAGCTCCAAAGTGCCAAACCTGCCAATTCTTGGGAGGGTCCAAAGGCCTTACTGGAGCGAAAGGACAGGTTATGTGATGAGGTTGTGACTGGAGTTGTCGAACAGAGAAAAAAGAGTAACAGCATAAGCAGCAAAGATTAGTTGTAAGGAAAATGTGAAGTACGTTGGAACTCCCTCCAAGGCAGTCACGGATATGAGCAGGGTACTGCACAATCTGTTCTAGGTCACTAAGGACAGAAATGATGTGGGCTTGTTCACCCAGTGGATCAGTGAAAGGAAGGGTGTGCAAAAAGTGGTGGTGAACATTGAAATCACCAAGAATGGAGATTCTTGAGAAGGGAGAAATAGATAGGACGTGTTCCATCTCAGATGTAAGACGGTCAAAGAATTTTTCATAGTCAGCAGAAACAGGGATAGGTAAACAGCACTGATATATTTGGTCAGAGAATGACAGGATATCTGAAGCCAAAGGGTAGAGAATTCTAAGGAATCTAAGTTCAGGAACACAAGAGCACAATATGCTGTTTCAGCCACCTTTGGCTTTGAACTGTATATGGAAAACAGAATACAGAGAAGAGTGTGCTATCAGTTGCCTCAGGCGGCTAAGTCTCTGTAAGGAAGAGAAAGTAAGGTTTAAATGAAGAAAGGTGATGTTCAGCAAAGAGAAAATTAGATGAAAGGTTGCAAATATTGCAGAAACGAGGAAGTGAGTCAGACAGCAAGCATCTCTCTTGGCTGTCAGCAGGAGAGGGACAGATGGTGGGGATGTTTATGGTCCCCCATTCCCTCCCCCCCAGGGAACTCTGCGGCTGGGTGATGAGAAGCCTTTTTTTTTTTTTTTTTTTTTTTTTTTAAACCGTGGGGCGTCACTTTCGTGACGCTCGGCCACAATGGATCATACCACGGGGCGTCACTTTTGTGATTCTGTGTTATTTTGAATTATCCCGGGCTCTCAAGTAGTGGCTTGTATCATCTATCAGTACTGCCAATGTCCAACACTAGTCAGCACTCCAAATCTCATCTGTACTCCCATCCATTGTTGACAATTTAGCGATTTTACTCCCTTCGTGACTTCCCTCCCTACCTGCCCTCCATTACCCTCTCCTCTCACCTCCCACGCCGCGCTGCGCTACGCAAATTTCCCCCTGATTTTTCTACAGATTTCATCCATTGAAATAAGCCCTATGCCCTATACTTATACAAAATAATATATACCAAAAAAAAAACAGGTAAGTGATAGTGTTATACACCAGAAATTGGCTAATTATCACCTGACAAAACCTCACGTGCATTCATTCAGCACATGCCACATTACCACGGTAATTTCCCCTTTGATTTATGCCTTGTAATCGATGTCTGTAATAAAAATATATATCAGAAAGGAAGGGAGAATCCTAACTGACATTTACATTCACCTGGAACTACCTATTTCTTTATTTATTGCCGAGATTTTCTACCTATAAAAAATTAGCCTGTAAGTTAGCAGCAGTCAGCCTAAAGTGTCACTGTCAACCCTTCCCTTCTCAGATAAGCCGCGGCATTTATTCCTTGTCCTCTGCTGTAGAGAAACCATGTCGCACTCGCGCCCCGCCATTCCTGCCTCTTCTGTGCCCATTGCAAAGGGCCCCGTGACCTCTACTCCTAAGAAAAGTGGTGAGGGAAGCAGGAAAGGCCTTAGTGACTCTGCAGTGGCACGTGAACTGGCAGAATTGTCCATGATAATGATGGACAGTGACTATGACGATTCAGGTGAATCGTGTGATGAGCCGGGTGAGGTTATCGCGCCAGAAACAGCAACAACGAGTGCTACAGTAAGTGAATCAGTGTCTAGCTCCAAGGGAAAGGAGCCTTTAGTGCAGCAAGGACAAGAATTTGGGAAGGGAGTGAAAAGGCGGCATGTTAGCCCCAGAACAATGCCCCCACGTGACCCAGCCTGCCATGAGTCACGAGTGCATTCACCTCCCCGTTCCCCAAGCCCCACTTTAGTCATCTCTTCATCATCGTTTGCTGAGTTATCTCCGGAGTCTTCGTCGTCGGAGTCACCACCAGCATCAACAGTGAAGGCAGGCCGTAGAGGTAGAGGTAAATCAAGGAGAGTGAAAAGTAGTGTAGCTAGCAGGGTAAGGGCTGCTAGTGCTGTACGGCAACCTAGGGTCAGTGAGAGTGACCTTGACCGAGATAAACCTCCCTCACATCCAACCTCCACCACCACCACCACCACCCGCCCTACACCGCCACGACAGGGAATCCTGGACGCCTTTGCGTGGACGGAAGGGTCAGATTTTGTCCCCGAAAATCTAGTTTTTGATGAGAGCTCCTCAGGAGTTCAGCCTGCCTTCACTATGGACGAAAATGCTGAGTGTGTCGACTACCTTTTGGCCCTCCTAGATGATGAAGTCATGCAGCACATATGTGATGAAACCAACAGGTATGAATCACAACGTGCTGCAAGTGGTACAGGTGCAGCCAAGATGCAACATTGGTCCATGCTGGGAGTGCAGGAGCTGTATGTGTTGTTTGCCCTCATGCTTCTCATGCCACACTCCAAGAAGCATGAGTTGGAAGAATACTGGTCCTTGGACCCCTTTCTACCCTCACCCACCTTCAATAAGTACATGGCCAGAGATCGCTTCCGGAACATCATGGGAAACCTGCACTTTGCCGACAACGATGTACCTTCACAAACCGACCCACTCTGGAAGATCCGGGAGATTCTGAGCAGAATGAAGGATAAGTTCATGTCATTCTTCCACCCCTTTCAGAAGGTTGTCATTGATGAATCCTTGGTTTTGTTCAGAGGATGTCTTCGGTTTGTTCAGTACATTCCAAGCAAACGCCATCGCTTTGGAATTAAGTTCTTTGTACTGTGCGACTGTAAGACGGGGTACATCCTTGACTTCGTCATATATTCAGCCAGCACTGTCGATCTCGATAAAACACACCCCCCTTGGCTTCTCAGGCTGTGTAGTGAAAGTGCTCCTAGAAAAGTATTTTGGTGGGAATCATGTGCTGTATACAGACAACTACTATACAGCACCGAAACTTGCCAAATACCTTTCTGAGCACGGCATTGGCTCCTGTGGCACTGTGAAAAGTAATCGTGCCAACTTCCCCAAATTCCCAGAGGCGGGAACCTCGCAGCGAGGAGACGTGCACCTACGCAAGTGTGAGAAGATGCTGGCAATACGGTGGCATGACAAGAGGGTCGTGCACATGCTCACCACCGTACATAAGGGGGAGATGAGAGACAGTGGGAAGGTCGACCGTAGGACAGGCGAACCTGTGATGAAACCTGATGCTGTGTTGGACTATAATATCAACATGCGGCTGGTGGACAAGTCCGACATGATGATTGGTGAGATCGACTGCCTCAGGAAGAATACTAGGTGGTACAGGAAAGTTTTTCTGCATCTCATAGATATGACGATGCTGAACGCCTTCATCCTGTACAAGATGAAGGTCAAGCCACCCAAGTCCTTCTCCCTGAGGTTGTTTGCCAGGACTTGTGTCCAGCAGCTGCTGGAAAGATATGGTAGGGTGCAAGCAGCAACTCCAAGGCGCCATCCAGTAACACTTCCCGACCGACTTGAGCAGAGGGCATATATGGATCGGCACAGACTTGAGCTAATGCCTGCCACAGGGAAAAGGAAGGCTGCGATTCGCAGGTGTCAGGTATGTGCACATACCACACGCCGCACACCTGAGCATAAACGCACCTCTTGGCAGTGCGCTGAGTGCCAGGTTCCCCTCTGTGTTACCTGCTTCTTCGATTACCACAGCCAGAAGCAGTTCTAACAGTGCAAGTGTGGAAGCAGAATTATTTGGAAATAATGTGTAAATAATGTGTAAATAGCAGGTGAAAGCAATGGATGTTCAGTTCATATGATTGAACAGTGTATTATAGTTTTATCTTACTGAATGTGACAGTGAATAACATAGTGTAAGTAAAATAGCAGGGTAAATATTGAAAATAGAATAGAAAATGTAAATAGTAATGTAAAGTAACCCCTCCAATATCCGGATCAATAGAGCCATCGGTAGGTTCGGATATTGGTTTCGTCCGGATATTGGGCCCCAGCTTATGGACTTGTACTTATGGACCCTAACTCAGAGAAACACCTATACAACTCCCTCCGGACATGCATAGCACCTATTTAACACCCAAATCACACCAATAAGGCACATAAATGACTGAAATAAATGCAAAAGAAACATAAAATGTGGGTTTAGAAGTATGTTCATACATTAATAAACATTCTGGTACTTATGGACTCTAACCGAACCTAACTCTGAAAAACACATTCCAACTGCACATGCATGAGGTAAGTATAGTATGGAAAGAAGTACAGTATGATACATTATGGTAAGTATAGTATGGAAAAAAGTACAATATGAAACATTCTGGTAAATATAGTATGGAAAATAGTACAACATGAAACATTCTGGCTACTTACAGCAAGTCCCTGGCCACCTCGATGAATAACCGCCTCCTCTCGGACTCTGACAGTAAGAACGATTTCCTGAAGCACTTGCACTACACTCTTCCTGAAGTCTTGCACTGAACTTAGTCACTAACACACAGAAGTCCGTTCTTTTCACAGTGTTCACTTTAGTCCAAATAATGTTCCATTTTACTTTAAGTGTTGCACATTAACTTTTCCCAAGTTTTTTTAATTTTCCAAAGCCAAAACAAAGAAGGTTAGTTACGTTAAATTTCTTTTCTACTGAGTCTTTTCCCCCAACCTGAAAACCTTAACACAACACACCGTTTTTTTCACTGCACAACACTCAAAATTCCCGTGTGGTCTAGTGGAGAAGTTCTTGCTGTTTATTCACTGTCAGAGTCCGAGAGTATCACTGGCAGGCGACCAAGGGGTGCATCGGTGGGTCGTGGTGATGGCGTACCGACTACAGAAGACTCTGAAGATAGCCGCAAACTCACATCGAGCGGTGACTCCACTGTAGCTGATGTGCTGGGCTGTGGCTTGGAGCATGAGGGCCTGTCTTGGGGAGGCAACGGAGTGGAACCAGGGCTTGGCACAGCGGGGGTCACGGGCCTGAAAAAACTGTCAATCGTTGACTGACGCAAGGACCGACGATTCTGGCGATTGATGATGCGCTGCCGGAAAGCATGCACTTCCTCCACGAGTCCCAAGGGCCCCATCTCCCTGTCGCAGTCCGGGTGTTCCAGGTAGTCTAGGACGAACTCTAGATGTTCCCGGAGTGTGCTCAGCTTGGGGATGGCTGGAGTAGTGTCCTGTTGAGAGGAATCCACATCATCGTCGACTTCCTCGTCGGAATCTTCAAGTTCGGTACTGACACCTGCAACTGAAGACGCAATCTCGATATCAGACAACGTCTGATACCCAGGATCGCCCTCGTCGTCACCCAACCACTCACGAACATCGTCCACATCAACATCGTCGCCGTGCATACATAGCCGTGCATGGAAGTCACCCACATCAAAGCCTAGAAAATCGTACTCCACATCCGTTCTGAGAAGCAGACGAGAACAACCATTTTCCAGAGTCTTCACAGGGACTTCCTTCCATGCCCTAGCCCAGTTGTACAGCGCAGACTTGATGTTGTAGCGGCGAAGGTTTTCCAAAGTCCGCTTGCCTCGAGTGTCACGTCCTTCCCTGCGCTCGTCCTCGTCCTCGAGGACAACCATCACCTCGTCCAGGAACTTCCGACGGT
The DNA here is from genome assembly GCF_032717465.1 of Coenobita brevimanus. Taxonomy (NCBI): domain Eukaryota; kingdom Metazoa; phylum Arthropoda; class Malacostraca; order Decapoda; family Coenobitidae; genus Coenobita; species Coenobita brevimanus. Next base: position 9,340,531 of record NC_137064.1, read on the forward strand.
ACAGGTGCTTTGTTGCCACGATCACTCCTTGGTCCATTGGTTGAATGAGAGCAGTCGTATTAGGTGGCAGAAACATGCACCTAATACGGCCATTTTCAGCAACCAAGTCCTTGTCGCACGGGTGGGCAGGTGCATTGTCGAGGAGAAGGAGAGCCTTTACCTGGTCGCGAGGAATTCCCAGTGTCTTCGTCTGGTACTGGATGACCTCCTTGACGAAGTGATGGTGAAACCAGTCTTTGAAAATCACAGCTGTGAACCATGCTTTCAAAGAATGGTACCATATGACAGGAAGGACATCCATCACCCCACGAAGGCACCGAGGCTGCTTTGCACGGCCAACAATAACGGGCTTAAGCCGGTGCATGCCGTTAGCACTGGCACAACACAAAGCAGATATCCGTTCCTTAGAAAGCTTGCGGCCAGGTACACACTTCTCCGTCTCATCGGCTAGAGTGTTCGTTGGCACCGAGCGATAGAATAGGCCAGTTTCGTCAGCGTTATAGACTTGACCGAGAGTGAGGCCCTCCCTGTCGATCAAGCCTTTCACCTTGTGCCGAAACTCGTCCACTCCATCCTCGTTAGTGTCCAATGCTTCGCCATGTGCTTTACGGTTAGTAAGGCCATGTTGTAACTTGAACGCGAAGAGCCAACCCTCGGATGCCTTGAAGTCAAGGGCGTCGTGAAGCCTTGCAAACTTCTCAGCAGCAGCCTTCAGCTCCGTTCCACGTACCATCACACCAGCTGCACGTTGCTGTCGATACCAAATCAACGTGGAGCGGTCGATCTCTGCATACTTGGGGGTAAACATAACCTTCCTCTCCACGTTGCGTTTGCTTCTCGACGAGAAGTCAGCCGCGTACTGCATGAGCTTGTCTCGGGAACGCTTGATATCGAACAAAGTCGACTGGGCCAGGTTGAACTCGCGGAGAATGCGTGAGGAAGACCAACCCGCATCAACCTTCTCCAATATCTCCCGTTTCTTCTCCAGAGTCAACACCACTCTCTTCCTTTTCTCAGGAGGCGGGGCCATCATCACACACACTAAGAGTAGGGCAGAGAGCAGCAGGAGGCCTTGCAGCAAGTACGGCACCACCACAAAAGCGAGCACGTGGGCAGCCATGGCGAACAGCGTAGGTCTTGTCGCGGTGAGAGACAGGCAGGAAGTGGGGAGGATGCAGCGGCGCTCTATCGGACGTCGGAGGAATGACGAACCAAAACAATGCTCTTACGCGGCGCGCGCGGCAAGTTCAAATTACGGACGGCAAAAAAAAAAAAAATCGATTTTTTTTTTTTTTTTTTTTTTTTTTGATTTTTGGACCATTTTGGGAATGTTTGATCCCAGGACGATAAGGTTCGGTTAGTGGGGATGTTCGGTTATTGGGCATCCGGATATTAGAGTGATTACTGTAATTAGTAATATAAGAATATGAGTACAAATAATTTATGTTATAACAGTGAAAGTGAATCCGTGGCTCTCTACGTATTTTACCGAATGAAAAATTGAATGACTTCAGTGACAATAAACTAATACGACTGAAGGAAACTTATGGAGAAAGACTCCAGATATATATAAGTGTGATATAGTAATAGAAATATAAAGTGTGAGGGGTTTTATGAATAATAAATGACAGAGTGCCTAGAGCGAACTAGCGCATGTGCGACGATCAGACGCGCTCGTAATTTCCATTGCTTTCACAGTGTTTTTTTTTTTGAGTATGGATTCCAAACTACTTGAAAATTGTAGAATAGTGTTTATAGTGTTTGTATCTGGCTGTGGTAATCATATTACGGGTTGTCGGGAAGTGTAAAGTGGAGACTTCGTTACCCTACTTCAGAGGTCTCCACAAGTCCTACGGTAACCGATGAAGGCTCAACAATCATTCCAGGAGAAAGCTGAAGGTATGTGCCATAAGCATATGTAATTTTATTATTCTAGGACTAATAACTGATTTTTGGCAAATATTTTTTGAGAGTCTGTCGGAGCCCAAATAACCCCGCGGGACACGCAAGTCATTGGTAAACAAGCCCGCGGTGTAGGGGTTAATGAAGAAGTGTGATGTGACAATTTGAGGAACCTGTATAGAAGAGTATGCTGGCCTACTCTTTGTGTTACTGAAACACTGAAAAATGTTCAGTAATAGGGGATAGTCAGAAGCTAGTCCCGAGGGCTGATGATATGGGAGCTCCAGGTCTCCCTAACATCAGCTTTCCATCCACATTAAGAGTACTGCCCTTTTTGACTGGTGCTACAGTCTACTCCCTGTATATCATTATGGATAAAAGGCATGTGATTTTATTCAGCTTTGGGATATCTTGACCCTCCCAACTGACAACAAAACTAATTCCAACATGCCAGACATACTTGTATATGGGTATGTCGGGTTCACCTCCATCCATGGTACGCAGGGTCAGGCAACATTGCTGCAGTTTGCTCTTGGGATCATTCCAGTCCTGGTTCATAATAAACTGATGCAGTCGTGGGAAGAAACACACTTGACAGAAAGTCCGACAGTGCTCCAGGCCCTGAGTTGTGGGGGATAAGAACAAGTGATTTAATCAGTCATTAACTCATTACTTTTATGCATGTTAATGTGACTTAATACACTGTATGGTATATGGACAAACAAAACATATACTGAAGGAAAAATGTAAATTACATGAAGTTTAAAGCAACCTGTTCATAATTTCCATTATTACCATATCCAGCTAATCACTCACCCTGTCAATATAAAGAGCTCCTAAAAATGCTTCCAGCAAGTCAGCCCGATCTTTGGTTTTCAGCTCAGTTTTGAGATGCGAGTACATTGCATATGATGTCATTCCCAGATCATCACATACAACAGCTTGTGTGCGGTTGTTTACCAGGGATGACCGTAAAAGCTGTAATAAAAGTTACAAACTGTTTTATGCTGGTACGAACACACAGTGTATGAAGGAAAAAATAAGTTAACTGTCACTTCAAGAGATTACTCCTTACACACAATGAATATGCATGATGTAACATTAAAACAATTCTTCATTAAACTCTAGAGGTTACTGGACATAGTTTCTAATCACTTCCATCCAAGAAATCAATGCTTTGATACATAAAATTATTTGGTAAGTGTCCTAATATAAATAAAAAGGTAATATGAACAACACTGAGCCAAATGGGGATATATGAACTTCTGTTTGGAAAACTATATTTTCATACAACACCCGAGCAAGCTGGTACAATATCTATCTATCTAGCTATTGCCAGACGCCATAATCTCATAAGGGGTGGCCATTGACTTTGAGTTATTTGTTTTACAGGGAGGGGCACTAGCCCTCCACCAACCCACATGTTGACACGTAGGATTTGGTTATATGGTTACCACCCAGCATTGTAAACGGTTTCTTGGCTTACAGGAAACCATTTGGCTTGTCATTCAATGTAAAGCCACCTGTAAAGGAAAGAAAAGCAATAACAAGTGGCAGGAAAGATGGGAGAAAGAGGAAGAGAGGAGGGCAGGCACAGAAAAAAAAAAAAGATAAAGGCTAAGGAAGAAGCACGCAGCACTACATCAAGTGAGTGGATGATGGTCGCCATCACCTACCACTATCATTAATGTAAAGCTGTGTCCTCTCATTCTCCCCTCATCCCTTATCATATAACCTTCCCTATCAATGTTTTCTATACAATGCGTAAACCTATAAAAGTACTGTATAATCATATCTCCTCTTTCTCTTCTATCTATCTATCCATTGCTAGACGCCTCAATCCCGTAAGGGATGGGCACAAACAGATAACCTCCATGTCACCTGGTCCCCTGCCATTTCAGTGCCCTGCTCCCAGCTCATACACCCCTCTCTCATATACGTCTCCACTCCATCCCTCCATCTCATCCTTGCCCTTCCCCTCCCTCTCCTCCCATCCACCTCACTCACATACACTCTGCTCATTGTTTCACTCTCCACAAGGCCAAACCACCTCAATGTACTTCTCCTAACTCTTTCTATCACATCTACATCCACACCACAATGCTCCTTCACTTCCTCATTTGTCAGTCTGTCTCTCCATATAACTTCACATGCTCCTCTCAAATAACTCATTCCCACTGCTCTGACTCTTGAATTGTGTCCCTCCAACAAGGTCCATGTTTCACTTCCACACATTAGAGTTCATATCACAATAGAGTAAATCCTTGATATAACGGACTTCAATAGACCAGAACTCGCTTCTATCGGAATCGAGGAGCTAACGGACTAAATTCCTATATATCGGAAAATGTCTGATAAAGCCAGAAGCTGTCCGGACTGCCTGACCACTTCAGCTATGCTCACCATAATGTGATAAATAAAAGACATGTTTATCAATGCACAGTACAGTATTACTATATATATTATACCATTCAATTAATGTAGTGAAGGTATAACACAGTACAGTACTGCAATGGTAGTGAAAACAGTTTAAAAACCCGGGCTAATGTCTGATGTAACGGAAAAAGTCCAGATTAGCAGGGGGAAGTCCAGATGTCACTTTTATCGGAATTTAGCTTTTTTTTTAAATTTTTTGGAATGGCTTGGGCCCCAATTAGTCCATTACAGCGAGGTCTTACTGTACTGTCATGCACTGACATTTTTACTACCATGCTCGCTTCTCTGTTTCTTATAACTGCTACCAAAGAACCAGCAACTTTTCTTCCTTGTTGTACCCTTTCAAGCACTGCACCCTCCAAACTTCCATCCTTACTCACCACATTACCTAAGTACTTAAATGCTCTCAACTCTCCAACTCGAATTCTTCTCGGTCCTTCTAGCACCCTGCTAAAAACCTTTCTAACAACTTTACCTCATCATCCTTCCCTCCTCTTTTCTACTCTGATGGCTCTGTAGCTATTTCTTCTACTGATAAAGCAGATCTCTTCGCTCAGACTTTCTCCTCCAATTCCACCTTAGATGAATCCAGTGCTGTTCCTCCATCACTTCCCCCCTCTGACTTCCTCATGGTTGAATGAAAATTTCTTCAGCTGATGTGTTTTCTGCCATCACTGGCCTTAATACTAACAAGGCATATGGGCCTGATGGACAGTGCCAGTTCTAGACTGCTCCACTTGGAGGGGCAGCTACATATATTGATGGGGCACAAAGGCATAGCTAGGGGGTATATCATATACTGATAAGTTGCATTTGGGGGGGGCAATCGAAAAATTTGGTGGGGCATTGCCCCCCCCTGCCTCCCTCTAAAACCGGCCCTGCTGATGGAGTCCCTCCTCTTGTCCTCAAGAACTGCATTTCTGTGCTTACACCCTGCCTAGGTAAATTCTTTCGCCTTTGTTTTTCAACTTGTACCTTTCCTTCTTTAGTGTGGGGGCCAATGTATTTCCATAGTTTTGAAATGTTAATTTTAGGAGAGTGGTTGGACTGTCTTCTGGAGTGATTGAGGTCTGAGAAAAAATGATGTCCCCATTTTTTCTGACTAGATTCTCATACCTCTTTCTCAAATTTGACATTTTGTACCAAACTGGCACCATAAAATTCACTTGCAATGCCAGGATGACTAGTGTTGTTAAATATGCTTAACAGAAAGTCCTCTTTACATGTGTGATTATGTTTATTACCATTTTACGGATATCTTTTAACATATTTTGTATGATTTCTTTTGAAAACTGTTAAAAATGGAACAAAACAGTTTTGATTTTGCTTTTGAAAAACAGAAAGAACTCTCGTCATTTTATTTCTGGCCTTGAAACTTGCAAAGTTTTACAGTGCTGTGTTAACAGGCCCAGGAAGCCTACTATCATGTATTCAGACCTACCAGCATAATCAACATGATAAAATGAAGACCAAACAACAACACACAAAAAAGGAATCACAAACGAAACTAAGTTGATGGCACCGAAATAATCCCAGCATCTTCTGCGAAAGTTTCGATAAAAGTATGCAAGTGTAAGAATCTCCATCATCCTCATCATCACTGATCCCTACCAGATGCCCCTGGCTAACATTTCCATACACCTCTTCATCTGTTCCACACAGGCACATCTCGGAGCAGTTGAGATTCTGAGACCTGCAAGAATAGTGTGACGTGCAATTGGTCTTCTTGCAACCGCATTTGACTAGATGTGTAATGGTGGTAGGGGCTGGGGGATCCCGTGTTGTAACTGGTACCAGTCAACCATCCTCTGCCTCCCATCCATACTCTGTTGGTAGTGGTAACTGTGGGTTAGGTGTGTGATCCTGATCCCATATCATTGCCTGGAAATATGCACGAGCCAAAGCTTCATGTAAGGCTCCTTGTGTTGGTGGCAGATTCTGGCCTTCCAGATGTTTCTTGGTAAATAATCTTCATCTGAGATCACTGATGTCTACCAGAGTGGTACCAGGCTCATTCAGCTCGCAAACAATGGCTTCAATGCTTTTTTCTGTGTCAGGACTCAGCTTTTCTGTACTTCCCAGAGCAGCAAATGCAGATACTACCTTCACATGACATCTGTTAAGTGCTTGCCAAGAGGTCTGCTTTCCCATGCCTGGAAAGTTGCCTGTCTGGTCAGCTCCAGAGAAGGCATGGAACCCCGGTAAGGCTGCAGCCATCCCCTTACCAAGTGCATGTACTACTGGTCCCAGTGAGATCATACGTTTCTTGTTCCCCACACCAGTGATGAAGCAGGTGTCCTTGCATAGCTGATGGTACCGTCGAACTGCAAGAACAAAAACAGCAGTGTCAGGGGACTCAATGCAGAGTTGTGTTGCCCCTCTTCAAACAGCATCCAGGCTATGCAGGATTATCTGCATGTCAGCCTCTTCTTGTGAGCTGTGGAGATGTTGTACATCCATGCAGTTTGAGTGGACATTCTGCCTTGAAGTGACAATGAAAATTTTGGATTTTCCCTGAAAGTGTTGAGGCTTTCTTGATGAGGTAGACAGTCAGCTCATCTTTAGTGCTGGTACTTAATAAAAACTGTTTAGCTGACACCTTCCCCACTGGTGTGTTGTCTTCCACATGGTAAGCAGTTGGGAGCTTTCCACCCTGGCGCCTTTCCCATGTGGCCTCCTTCAGTGAAGATGGAAGATCATAACGGTCAAACACTACATGGATCTCATTGTACTCCCAGGTCTTGCAGTCCAGTATGGTTGTAAAATGGTCTGCCCACTGGGCACATGTCTTGATCCATGGTGGCATTCCCATTCCCTGTATTACTGCCAGTCCATCAATGACAGTTACCTTCTTGGCTGGCAGGGGACAACCATCAGTTACAGGATTCTGTGGTAGCTGTTTAACTTCACCATAGTCATCATCAGTCCCCTTCTGGTTGGGCAACTCCTCAAGTATGGTCATGAGCTTGCTCTTGTCTGTGCACTGCAGAAGGTCACCGGTTACAGTGAAGAGGGCACGTGGATGGGCAGTGAACTCATAAAGGACAATGGCTTCTTTCAGGCTGATCTCTGATAGTGATCAAGCAACAATCAGCATGTGAGCAAACAGTGATCTGTCATCCTTCATTTGCAAGAGAGGTATACTGTATGTAGTAAGAAGGCTTACTGGCATGATTTTCTGGAAGAGAAGTTATCAGCCTATACTTCACAGTATCATATTATGTAGCTGAACACCTGTTGTATGCTAGTTTATTGTATGTCTGTCATCAAACCCCAAGGCACTACTAGCAAAAATGCCAAAATTGAGGCCAAACACATTTCTGCTTTTCACCTACAATTAATGCCACTAAAACAAAACGAAAAAAAATGGAGACATATTTATTTGACTTTCTAGGAACCCAAAGCATACAGATATAGCAATCTCCAAAAATTAACAAGCGAAAACCACAGACACAAACTCTGATACATTGGCCCCTACACTACTTACTGGAAGTTTGCTCATTCAGCCAGTCCCAAAGAAGGGTGACCATTCCCAACCCTTTAACTATCATCCAATTGCTTTAACATTTTGTGTCTCAAAAGTTTTTGAGTCTATTCTTAACAGAAGAATTTTAAAGCATCTTTCCTATCACAACCTTCTTTCTGATCACCAATATGGGTTCTGTCAGGGAAGCTCCACTGGCAATATTCTCACCTACCTTTCAGACTCCTGGTCATCCTCCTTTCGAGACTTTGGCAAAAGCTTTGCCATCGCACTTGACATCTCAAAGGCTTTCGATTGTGTCTGGCATAAATCTTTAATTTCCAAACTGCCCTCTTATGGTTTCTGTCCTTCCATCTGTGCCTTCATCTACAGCTTCCTGTCTGGTCGTTCTATAGCCACTGTTGTAGATAGCCATCGTTCTTCTCCTAGATCTATCAACAGTGGTGTTCCTCAGGGCTCTGTCTTATCACCAACTCTCTTCCTTTTACTCATCAATGCACTTCTAAGCTGTACATCTAACCCTATCCACTCATATGGTGATGATTCCACTCTTCACCTTTCCATTCGGTTCCCGCAACGTCCATCTGAGGAGATACTTCAACAAACACGGGATGAGATTATGGTGCACCTAATTTCTGACTTGGCTCATATCTCTGACTGGGGTAAAAATAATCTTGTTGTTTTTAATGCATCAAAGACTCAGTTTTTACACCTATCAACCCACCGAAATCTTTCACAGGAGTACCCACTAATGTTTAATAATATCCAGCTCAAGCCTGCATCATCCTTGAACATGCTTGGAGTTTCATTTAATTGGGACTTATCTTGGAAAGATCATATTGCATCTCTTGTAAAATCTGCTTCCGAGAGATTATGTGTGCTAAGCCGATTCCATACCTTCTTTACCCCTGCAAGTTGTTGACTTTATACATGTGTTTTATTTGCCCCTGCATGGAGTACAACTCTCATGTGTAGGGAGGCTCAGTAGGGTGGAGTCAAAGGCTTTTCATCTCATAAACTCTCCTCCTCTTACTGGCTCCCTTCAACCTCAGTCTCTTCGCCGCAATGTTGCATCTTTATCTCTTTTCTATCACTACTTCAATAGTCACTGCTCCTCTGAACTGTCTGCTTGCATCCCTCCATCTCTACGACGGGTGCGTAGCCCATCTAGCAACAAACTCTCATCCCTTTTCTGTCCAACTCTCTAATGCAAGAGTTAAGCATTACTCCCAGTCCTTCTTTTATAAAACAGGTCAACTCTGGAACTGTCTCCCTCTGTCTGTATTTCCTACTTCCTATGATCTCCAGTCTTTCAAACGCAGTGTGTCCAGGCATCTCAAAATGAATGGATCTTGAATTTGGCTCTCTTTCGTATTGTTTTTGTTTTTTTCTTGAAAGGAACGGTTTGTGGGCTCCGTCCTTACACTATAAAAAAAAAAAAAAATCCATTTCCTCATCAACCAACCTCACTGTACAACGAGTTACTTCATTTCTCTCAAAGACCATAACTTTTCTCTTCCCTACATTCATCTTTAGATTTTCTTTTTTACACACACTTCCAAACTCATTCACCAAGCCTTGCAGCTCCCTTTCATCTTCGGTTAACGATACAGTATCATCTGCAAACAACAATGATGGTAGTTTGCAAATGCTGCCCTCGCTCATTAGGGATGTTCCAACATCCACTGCCCTACCTTGTACAGTAGAACCTCTCTCATTCGGACTATATGGGGGGAAGGGTTGTCCGAATTAGCAGATTGTCCGGACCATCAGGGTAATCTCCAGTTCATACCAAACTCTATCTACATATGGTATGTTTGTTAATTATTAACATATGTGGCATATGTCAACCCTACATAACTGCAAAAGATGAAAGGATACTAAAATAACAAAACTAATCATGTACGATAGTTTTGTATTGCGTAATTTACAGGTAAGGGCATGACAAGAAACTAGCCTATATTTTAAATTGTAGTAAGTGACTAAGGCCCGTGTAGGCAAAAAAATAAATTAATTAATTAACTGTAATATTTGGAATAAAAATAAAACTTATGTAGGCAAAAAATACACTGTCATCTTTGGCATATTGATAATACCCATATGGGCAAGAAGCTAATGTTTGATGTACAAGTAAAGCACATTTAAGTAAAAAAATAACCTACAGTAATCACTAAACACTGCAGAATATTCTGACCCATTTTTGTGTAAGCAAACTCCTCCTTTTAACACCTTTATTACAGAAGCTACACTTGCATTAAGGGGCATGGTAAGGAGGATTAACTTTTGAAATACAGCATAAAAATATAAATGGTTGGTGAACTAGTTGATGGAACGAATGCTAGCGTGTGTTTAAACAGGCGCCCATGTTGCGACCTAGCGTGATTCGAGACTAAATGAATGACAATCGCTTTCTGCGCCGATACTGAAAATTACTTTAGAATTACTTTCAACATATTTTTGGAGCTTATTATTTATAAATTTTGTCCAGACTAACAGAAATCCGGATTAAAGGGGTCCAGACCAAAGAGGTTCTACTGTATCTCTTTTAAAACTCAATCCTGCGTGGAGGCGGTGGCTCAATCGGTAGAGAGTTGGCCTGCAGTCCTGACGGACCCGGGTTCAAATCCCACTGAGGCAGGGAACAGTTTAAGGATTTGAATTTCATAAAATCAGACTTTACTGTTCTACCAGAAGACCCGCCAACATGTCGTAAAAATACCCCCGCTAATACCAATACATCAGTCCTATATGAGACAGCCCTAGCATGTATTCAGTATGGACGATGGGTGTTAGCGCCGAAGTGGTGACATGTAGAGGTGTGCGGTACATAGGAGGACTACTGGGCCTTGAAATCAGGCTATGAAGCCTATGCCCAGAGTCAGTCACATAAAAATATATATATATATATATATATATATATATATATATATATATATATATATATATATATATATATATATATATATATATATATATATATATATATATATACACAGACTGAACAACCATGGAGACATGACACATCCCTCTTCCAATCCAACATTCAGATAGAAAAATTCACTCCCTTCACTATCTACGCACACTGCAGCCTTAGCCCCCTCATACATACTCTTCATGGCATTCAACAACTTTCCATTTATTATGTATATTTTCAACATTCCTTGTCTATCCACTTTGGTATATGCTTTCTCCACATCCATGTAGGCCCTTCTCTAGGAACTTTTCCATTAAAAACCTAAGAATGAATCTCTGATCTACGCAACCTCTTCCCTTCCAATAACCTAGCAGTTCTTCACCAACTAATTCATTTGTATTTCCCTAACTCTGTCAGTAAGTATCTTACCATACACTTATCCTACTGTACTAAGAAGATAAATGCCTCTATGATTATCACACACTTCTTTTTCCCCTTTTCCTTTGTACAATGGAATAATTATACCTGACTTCCAAACCAATGGGACTCTACCTTCCTCCCAGGCCAATCTGCACATCTTCCATATCCACTCTACTACTATCTCTCCCCCATGCTTCAGCATTTCACCACATACTCCATCTATTCCTAGGGCTTTCCCCATTTTGACTTTCTTCATTGCTTCCACTACTTCCATCCTACTGATTTGACTCTCTTCTCACCTCCTTCCTTCTCCCAGCCATTCCCATGCCACTTATCCTCGCATCAGGTTCATTCACTATGTTTAACAGTTCCTGAACATGTTCTCTCCATCTGCTCACTTTTTCTCCCTTTTCCACTAGCAATCTACCACCCACATAGTATAGTGGTACCCTATTTTAGGGTAGCTCTACAATTAGTGGCAAGCCAAATGATTTCCCATAAACCAGGAAAGCATTTACAATGCTGGATGGTAACCTTATAACCAAATCAACACGTGTTCCCTAAGTGACATCAAGTGGGTTGGCGGAGGGTTAGTGCCCCTCCCCAGAAAACAACTAACTAAAAATACAAACAAGAAACCTCAGATAAGGACTGATCAATAGGTGACAACTAGGGATCAAACAAAGGACATGGTACAGATTGCAACATGGAATGTAAGGGGTGCGAATGATGAGGTGAAAGAGAGAGAGATTGTCCAGGCTCTTGAGGATGCAAAAGTAGATGTATGTGGAATAATTGAGACAAAATGGGAAGGTGAGACTGTGGGAGGATGGAGGTATGGACGGGGTATATGTGTGGGAGCATGTGAGAATGAGGGGGTAAAAGAAGGAGTTTGTAATGTTGTGTGCAAGAGATGGGAGGAGAATGTAAGCAAGTATGGATCCGTCACCTCAAGGATTTTGCGGGTAAGACTGAAAGTAGGACTATAAATGTGGGTGATTCTGTGTGTGTATGTGCCAACACAAGATCATGCAAGTAGACTGAAAGCAGGGTTCTGGACAATTGTGGAAGCATGCATGGAAAAGTTTGTAAGGAATGTGAGAGTGCTTTTGATTGAAGACATGAATGGAAATGTACGGAATGCATAGGTGGATGGAGTAGTTGGTGAGTGGGGGTGTGCCTGCAAAGGTAGATGTGAATGGCAGTGCTCTAGTGGACATTTGTGCAGGGAGGGGGTTGGTGATAGCCAATACTCTCTTTAGACACAAAATGATCCACAGGTATATGTGGCAAGTGATGAGAAAGAACGGTGATGAACTGCATGAACAGAAGGCAGTGATTGATTATGTCTGTGTGGATGATAAAAGGAGAACGTGTGTAATGGATGCAAGAGTACATAGAGGCCTGGGGGAGTGAACTTTCTGACCACTACTTGGTGGTGGTGAAAGTCAAAGTTCAAATGAAATGGAAGTGGAAGAGAAGGGAAGGAAATGAGGAAGTAGTCCATACAAGGAGGGTAAAAGATTGCAAGAGGATAGAAAATAGGCAGAATATAAGAGAGAAGTGGAGGAGTGATTGGGTAAATATGATTTGGAGCAGACGGGGGATGCGGAAGGTGTGTTCAAGATATTCACAGAAAAAATCTGTGCAGCATGTGAGATGGTGTATTGGGTGAAGAGAACATGAAAGGGAGTGCAAGGAACATCATGGTGAAATGAAGAGGTGAGACAGGCTGTGGTGTTAAAGACAGCATACAGTGAGTGGATGAGAAAAAGGGGTGTGTAAGAAGTTGAGAGATAGAAGAGAGAGTTATCAGTAGAGAGGAAGAGAGAGGTGAAAAGATTAGTGAGAGAACGAAGAGAGTGGATGAGGAAATTGGAAGGAATCTGAATGTTAAGTGGAGGGAATGTAGGCAAATGTTCTGGAAAGAGATAAAAAGAGTTAGACAGGGTGATTAAGAAGTAAGCTGGGGAGAGAAAGATAAAAATGGTATATTGCTAGTATGGGGCACAGGGGATTAAGAGTAAATGGAGATAAAACAAAAGTGATGGTGTGGTAATATCAAAAAAGATGGAGTGTGGCCATATGCGAGTTGTCACAAGGGTGTGGGAAGTACTTCCATCTTGTGCAGTGTTTGTGATAAGTGGGTGCATAAGAGATGTGGTGATATTTGAGGTACAGTACAAGATAATACTGATTTCATGTGTGCAGTGTGTCAGGGAGAGCATTTGGATATTGCCAGGCATGAAAGGACTGAACTTGGTGAGTTTCTTCAGTGTGTGGAAGAGTTTTGTTATTTGGGAGACATGTTATGTACTGGAGGTGGGGCAGGAGCTAACTCTGTAGCTAGAGTGAGGAGTGGCTGGGAGAAGTTCAGGGAGCTATTGCCTCTCCTGACATCTGAGAGGGCTCTCCCTCAGTGCTAAGGGATCTATGTATGAGGGATGTGTTAGGAGTGAAATGCTGTATTGTAGTGAATCCTGGGCAGTAAGGAAGACGATATTTGCAGGCTCAAACATACAAAAATGGCAATGATTAGGTGGATGTGCAGTGCGTCCTTGAATGCAAGGCCTGGGGGGACTAGGTTTACGATGGATGAACTGAGAGGTAGGATAGGACTGGAGTGTATTGGTGATGTGATGAGGAGAGGTAGATTGAGATGGTCTGGGCATGTGGAGAGGATGGGGGATGATAACTGGGTGTAGAAAGTAAGATGTGTTAATGTCGGGGATAGGGTAGCAAGAGGTAGACTGAAGGAGACCTGGGATGATGTCACTGAGTGTGACCTCACGGTTGAGGGACTAAATAAGGAAGCTCCCAGAGATTGAGCAGCACGGAGAGCCGCCATTAGGTGACCAAGGCAGATGCATGCAAGCATCGTGAAGCCTTTAAAAATGGAAACGAAAATGAGAAGGAAGAATAAGTGAGCAGATGGAGAGAACACTTTAACCCATTCACTGCGTCAGTGTTTGTTTGCATCTACATCCCGTGTGTGGCAGTTTTCAAATATTTAGAAAACAATGTTAGAAAAAAAATAATAATGTCAAAAGATAGAGAAAAAAATGCCAAGTTCAATGGTATATAACACAATATAGCAAACAAAAAAATAACCCCTGAAACAGGTCTGTGAAGTATATTCCCTGTGTGGTGGTGCCAGGCGAACGATGTGTTATGGTTGCACTGTGTCGTCAGTGTCAATCTTGTGATCTGATAAGTTGTAAATCAGCATCTGAACCATCACTGTCATCACCTAACAGCGTATTACTATCATCACTACACTCATCCAGAGATTTCATCCAATATTTGCTTGGGCTACTGCTAGCGGCGGCATGGAGAAGATTTCGTACCATTACCTTCGTCATTTTGTAGGTAATGAGCTGAGCTTTGCTCCTCGTAAAAATGCAAGATCTATGTGTGGCAATACTCTATAGGGTGCTATGAGTTGTTAGCTGATTTATTTCGTGCCATTTCTGACGGAGGAATTTCCGAAAGCAGGAAATCATATATGATACAGCCGCAGTCAGAGCCATTTGGACTCAGATATCATATATGATACAGCCGCAGTCAATGGGTTAAGGAACTGTTGAATACAAAGAATAAAAGTAATGCGAGTACAAGTGGCTGGGGAATGGCTGGGAGGAGGAGGGAGGTGAGAAGAGAAGGAGATGAGAAGAGAGGAAGGAATTAATAGGACAGAAGTAGTGGAAACAATAAAGAAAGTAAAAATGGGGAAAACCCCAGGAATTTATGGAGTGTGTGGTGAAATGCTGAAGCATGGGGGAGAGACAGTAGTAGACTGGATATGGAAGATGTGCAAATTGGCCTGAGAGGAAGGTAGTTCTGGAGGATTGGCAGTCAGGTATAATTATTCCCCTGTACAAAGGAAAGTGAATCTTGGACGTTGTTGGAAGGACACAAGTCAAGAGTGAGAGCAGTGGAAATGAGTTATTTAAGAGGAGCCTGTGGAGTCACATGGAGAGACAGGCTGACGAATGAGGATATAAAGGAGCGTTGTGGTGTGGATGCGGATGTGATAGGAAGCGTTATGAGGAACACACTGAGGTGGTTTGGCCATGTGGAGAGGATGGAGGGTGAAAGACTGACGAAGAGAGTGTACATGAGTGAGGTAGAGGGGGGGAAGAGGGAGGGGGAGGCCGAGGATGAGATGGAGGGATGGGGTGGAGAGGTATATGAGAGAGGGGGGTGTGAGTTGGGAGCAGGGCAGTGAAATGGCAGGGGACAGGGCGACTTGGAGGCGATTTGTTTGTGGCCACCCCAAATGGGATTGAGGCATCTGGCAATAGATATATAGATAGACAAAGGAAATGGGGAAAAAGAAGTGTATGGTAATCATAGGGGCATTTGTCTTCTTAGTGTAATACGAAAAGTATATGGTTGGATACTTATTGTTCAAGTTAGGAAATAACAGAGGAATGAATTGCAGAAGAACAGAGAGGTTTAAGAAAGGGAAGAGGTTGTGTAGATCAGATATTCATATTTAGGTCTTTAACAGAAAGGTTTCAAGAGAAGAGAAAGAAGTTGTATGCAGCCTTCATGGATTTGGAGAAAGTATATAACAGGGGGGACAGACAAGGACTGTGGAAAGTATTAAGGATATACGGAGTAAATAGGAAGTTGTTAAGTGCCGTGAAGAGTGTGTATGAAGGTGCTGAGGCTGCAGTGTGTGTGGATAGTGAACTGAGAGAATTTTTCCATTTGAACGTTGGATAAAAACAGTGATGTCATGTCCCCATGCTTGTTCAATCTGCATAAGGATGGGGTTATAAAAGAAGGTACAAGGTAGGGCAGTGGATGTTGAACTGACCCTAATACGAGAAGGCATTGTTTGGAAACTCCCTGTACTGTTGTTTTCAGATGATACAGTATTGTTAAGTGAAGATTAAGGGGAACTCCAAGGTTTAGTGAATGAGTTTGGGAGTGTGTGTGTAAGAAACAGATCTAAAGGCAAATGTAGGGTGGAGTAAAATTATGGTCTTTGAGAGATGTGAAGCCACTGAATGTAGTGAGGCTGGATGAGGAGGATATGGAAAACAGAAGTAAGTACAGTACAGTACCCTAGCGTCCAACATGGTAATATTGTCATGCATGGGTCCCGTGTTGGAGAAACAACAGAGCTTATGGGGAAAAATGAATTATGTCAGCAACCCTAGGAAAAGTCACCCTAAATACCTACCATATACCTATACTGTACATATATTGGTACTACTGTAATTATAATAAATGGTACTGTGCTATGAATGATACCTAACCTTTTAGGATAGTGTTGGTGGGCTTGCTGGGAATGGAAGGTGGTATCCAAGGCTGTAGGTAGTCCTACTGGGTCCCCGGAGGATGGCTGCTGGCGTCACTAGCGGGTAATGGCTGCTGCTCCTCCTCAACCTTCCTCATAAATCCTTCGAAATCACACTCAGAATCACTATCTTCGTCCACAGCCATGGAAGGTCCTGCTTCTGCCTGTCCTTGCACTCTGTAAGCCTTCACTGCTGCCAGGATCTTGTCTTGGTTTTTTATTATGGTCCTCACGTTGGCTTCATTCATGTCGTAGGCCTTGGCAATGTCAACTTTCCTCTCCCCTTTCTTCTTCCTCTCGATGCTTTCTAGCTTGGTGGCCTCAGGGAGGTGCCGCCGCTTCTTGGGGTTCTCAGAAGGCTTCCTAGGCATCGTGAGCAGGGTAAAATGCAGTAACAAGGGCAGAAAATGCGGCAAGAAAAAAGCACCTTCCAATGCGAATTATGCGATTGAGTGGCGCTGTGGCGGGAGAAATTTAAACAAAACATCACGTGAGAGCAGAAGTGTTTTTAATTGGGCGACATCACGATCACCTCACGATAGTGGGCAGGGGAGGCTACTTGATCAGAAGTTTTTATTGGCTGTCAGCATCACGGGAATGTCCAGTATGACCGTGTTGGACTGGGGGTGATCGTGCTAGAGGCGAACTCTGCGGATTTCGCCCACTTCTCAGAGCTCCGTCCGTGTTATGCTAATGCACCCGTGTTACAGTAATTAAATCGAATTAAATCTTACTAATTATCGCTCTCCGTGCTGGACACGAATCGTGCTGGACAAACGCGTGTTGGACGCGAGGGTACTGTATATCCTTCATAAGTCGAATGATATGGGGCTCTAGGGTAGTTCAACTTACTGGATTTTCTGACTAACCAGAAATAATTGCAAAATAACCTATATTACCCCCCACAACAGTCACAAATTATATGTGATTGCTTGTTTATCAACAATAAACATCATCATCATCATCATCATCATCATCCGGACCTCCTTTCCCACCCAAGGGCAGGGTGAAGAAGCACAAAAAAAAAAAAAAAAAAAAAAAAAAAAAAAAAGCAATAAATATAAACAATAAAAATAATTCTGTGCATGTCAAAGGCTAGGCTAGGATAGGAGGTGCTTTGCCTAGGCTAGGTTAGGTTAGGTTACACAGGTAGAGCTGGGGAGGTACTGTACTGTATGTGAATTTTTGAACACAAACCAACAGTATAAGCTATTAGCATGTATAAAGTAACGTTGGGTCTGGTTAGTACTTGGATGGGTGACCGCCTGGGAACACCAGATGCTGTTGGCATCCCTACGTGTCAAGTGGGGTTGGTGGAGGATTAGTGCCCCTCCCTGTAAAACAATTAACTCTGAGCCCTTGGCCACCCCGTTTGGGATACATGGCGTCTGGCAATGACTGAATGAATGAATGTATAAAGCAATAGAAACAAACAATACAAAACAAATAAGTGCATTTCATTTCTTAAACTGGTGAATGACTGTGCAAAGACCTTTCATAGGTTAGGAAGCCTTTGTTGGAGAAAGAGGTGGAGGGGCACAACAATCACTTAATTATATAGAAGTTCTGCACTTATTTACTTCACTGTATATAGTGGTACTCTGATTTTAGGGTAGCTCTACATTGAGTGGCATGCCAAATGATTTCCTGTAAACAAGGAAAGCTTTTACAATGCAGGGTAGTAACCTTATAACCAACCAACATGTGTTCCCTACATGAAAAAACAAGTGGGTTCATGGAGAGTTAGTAACCCTCCCCATAAAAAAACTAACCAAAAATACAAAGAAGAAGCCTTGGACAAGGACTGACCAAAAAGTGACGACTAAAGACCGAACCAAAGGACATGGTACAAATTGCGACATGAAATGTAAGGGGTGCCAAAGATGAGGTGAAAGAGAGAGAGATTGCCCAGGTGCCTGAGGATGCAAATGTGAATGTATGTGGATTAACAGAAACTAAATGAAAAGGTGAGAGTGTGAGAGAATGGGAGTATGGATGGGGTATTTGTGCGAGAGTACGTGAGAATGAGAGGGAAAAAGAAGGAGTGTGTACTGTTGTGTGCAAGAGATGGAAGGAGAATATAAAAGAGTATGGATCAGTTGGATCAAGGATTGTGTGGGTAAAATTGAAAGTTGGACTACAAATGTGGGATTGGGTGCGAGTATGCACCAATGCAAGATCGTGCAAGCAGAGTGAGAGATGAGTTCTGGACAAATGTGGAAGAGTGCATGGAAAAGTATGAAAGGAATGAGAGAATGTTTTTGATCAGAGATATGAATGGAAAAGTACGGGATGTGAAGGTAGATGTAGTTGGTGAGTGTGGTGTGCTTGCAAAGATGCATGAGAACGGCAGTGCTTTAGTGGACATTTGTGCCAGGAGGGGGTTGGTGATAGCCAATACCCTCTTCAGGCACAAAATTATCCACAGGTATACATGGCGAGTAATGAGAAGGGTG
This sequence comes from Coenobita brevimanus, assembly GCF_032717465.1. Classification (NCBI taxonomy): domain Eukaryota; kingdom Metazoa; phylum Arthropoda; class Malacostraca; order Decapoda; family Coenobitidae; genus Coenobita; species Coenobita brevimanus. The sequence goes on from NC_137064.1 coordinate 9,359,454, forward strand.
GGTGGTGAACTGAATGAATGGAAGGCAATGATTGATTATGTGTGTGTAGATGATATGATAAAAAGGTGTGTAATGGATGCATGAGCATACACAGGTTGGGGGAGTGGACTTTCTGACCACCAATTGGTGGCAGTGAGAATCAAGGTCCAAATGAATTGGAGAAATAGAAGAAGGGAAGGACAGGAAGAAGTAGTTCATACAAGGGTGGAAAGGTTACAAGGGGATGGAAAATAAGGCTGCATTTAAGAGGGAAGCGGAGGAACGATTGGGTAAATGTGGATTGGAGCAAATGGGGGACGTGGAAGATGTGTGCAAGATATTCATAGAAGAAATATGTGCAGCACGAGAGGTGGTGAGTGAGGTGAAGAGAAGACGAAAGGGGGTGCAGGAAACAGCATGGTGGAATGAAGAGGTGAGAGAGGCTGTGGCACAAAAGGAGAAAGCATAGAGTAAGTGGATGAGAAATGGGCATGGATGAAGATGAGAGATGGAAGACAGCATGGATGAAGTTGAGAGATGGAAGAGAGAGTCATATGTAAAGAGGAAGAGAGAGGCAAAAAGATTGGTAAGAGAGTAAGAAGAGAGTGGATAAGGAATTTGGAAGGAATTTGAGTATAAAGTGGAGGGAATGTAAGAAAATGTTCTGGAAAGAGGTAAAGAGAGTTAGACAGGGTGTCAAAGAAGCAAGTTGGGAAGTAAAAGATAAAAAATGGTAGATTACTAGCGGAGAAGGGAGAAAAAGTGAGCAGATCGAGAGAACACTTTAAGGAATTGTTGAACATAGAGAATGGAAGTAATGCGACTATAAGGGGCTGGGGAATGGCTGGGAGAGAGAGGGGGGTGCGAGAAGAGAGGAAATCAGTAGGATGGAAGTTGTGGCAGCAATGAAGAAAGTTAAAATGGGGAAAGCTCCAGGAATTGATGAAGTGTGTGGTGAAATGCTGAAGCATGAGGAAGAGATAGTAGTAGGATGAATGTGGAAGATGTGCAGATTGGCGTGGGAGGAAGGTAGAGTCCTGGATGATTGGAAGTCAGGCATAATTATTCCCCTGTACAAAGGAAAAGGGGAAAAAGAAGAGTGTGGTAATCACAGGAGCATTTGTCTTCTCACTGTAACAGGAAAAGTATATGGTAGGATAGTTGATTATATGGTTACCACTCAGCGTTGTAAATGGTTTCTTGGCTTACAGGAAACCATTTGGCTTGTCACTCAATGTTAAGCCACCTGTAATGGAAAGATGAGCAATAAGATGTGACAGGAAAGATGGGAGATATAGGAAGAGAGGAGGGCAGGCACAGAAAAAGAATGATAAAGGCTAAGGAAGAAGTAGGCAGCACTACATCAAGTGAGTGGATGATGGTCACCACCACTTTTCAGCTTTTCTAATACCTTGCTTACAACACTGGTTAAAGATACTGGTCGGTAGTTGAATGGATTTTGTCTATTTCCTTTCTTGAATAAGGGAACAATGTTTGCTTTCTTCCAAATATCAAGTAGTTTACATTGTCCCAAGGATTCCTTGAAAATTAAAAATAATGGTTCATTTAACTCCTTTCCACAGTCATGTAGCACCCAGCATCAAATTTCATCAGGACAATTTGCTTTTCCTTTGTCTAATTTACTTAACTCCTCCTGTATTTCTTTTTCTGATATATGTATATCTGATAATATGTGTGGGGATGCATGTCCCATATCATCCCTCTCAAGATTATTTTCTTCTGTACACTCTGTTTGGAAATTCTTATTTTGTTCTTCACAAATATCCTTCTCTTGCGTATAGGTGATCCCTTCATCCATAATGGATTGTATTTTATGTTTTACTTTGGTTCTGCTTTGGATGTAGCTGTAAAATAGCTTCAGTTGATCACTACTTTTAATTATGATGTTCTCCTCAAAGTGTTTTTGGGCTTCCCTCCTTATTATTGAATAATCATTTCTTGCCTGTTTATAGTTGTTATATGCCCTTTCGGTATTGTGTCTTCTGTATCTGTTCCACAACAAATCTGTTTTTTCTTTTGACTGTTTACATTTTGTATTACGCCATTTCTTTATTGTCTTTTCTGCTTCTTTGTGCTGTGGGATGTACTTCTGGACTCCTATTTCATAAAGTTCATAGAATTAGGTCATGGTAGTTTCCCTTTTTATAATTTAGGCTCTTTTTGTAACTTTCATTGCTGTTAACTATGTCATATGCAATCCTGAAGTTGCAATTTAGTACTGCATGGTCGCTTTTGCCGAATGGAGGGTGATACATTAAACTGTCAATATCGTTTTCTTGCCTAGTAAATATAAGATCTAGTACTGAGGATACATCGAGTCCTCTTTTTCTGGTGGTTTCCCTTACACGTTGCTTAGGAAAAACTCCTGCATGAGATCCAGGAGCTTTTAGTCCCAACAACTTTCTTGGCTTATTATATCTACAGTGTTCCAATTTATATTTGTATTAAAATCTCCAGTCAGTATACTTCTTTCCGATTTCTCTTCCATTCTATGTAGTAATGTTCTTAAACTCTGAATTGTACTCTCTGCCAGATCCTCATATTTGCCTCTTTCCCATGTGTTTGATCTGGGTGGCATGTATAGGTTTGCTACAATTACTTTCTCTTCAGATGTACTGATGTCTACTGCAATCAGTTCTACTTGTAAGGGTACATCTAGTTCTATTTCTTTGGCTTTTAGATTTTTCTTTGTTAATATTATAATTCCTCCTCCTTTTTTTTAAGTTCCTATCTCTTCTCCATATATTGCATTTCTCTAAGTTTAGGATGTCATTTGATAACCTTGGTGTTAATTCTGTTCCAGTTAGGCATACTGTATTATATGTGGTTCATTTTCTCTGATGTAATCATTCATCTCTAATAATTTAGATACCATTCCATCTACATTAGAGTACATCAATTTAATCATCATGTTTACATACTTGTCAGGACTTGGGTCTACTACCTTCCTCCATTTTATTCCCTCTTGTTATGTACCACTTTCGAACCAGCAATCCAATTACTTTGTAAAAAAATGTATTCTTCTCCTCCTCTGATCTTCCCTCATTCTTTATTTTTGCTTCCTCCCCCTTCTGTTTTAGTAATTCCAGTTCCTCTTGAGTTAGGCATCTTTATATCCATACATTTTTGAATTCCTCTTTTTCTCTAAGTTTCTTTGCATTTTTTAATATTTCCTCCACAGTGTTTACACTCTGGAAGGTTACCTTTAGGGGCCTTAACTTATTTCTCTCATATTTCACTATCCTTTTGTGTTCCTCTATGTCTTAATTATAGATTTCCTCTGATATTTCCATCAATAGTGCATTACATTTGCCATCTCCTTTTTGTCTCTCGAGATCATTTTTATTTCTTCCTCTTCTATGCCAGTGATTAGTATAGATTTGTTGATATCTGATGAATCTCTGACCAATTTAGGACTGTTTTGGATTATTCTTTTCACTTCCTTTTTAACCCCTAAACCGCGGCCATGGACAGCTGACCCCCCCCCGGGTGGCAGGGTTTGATTGCGGTCTGAGTACCTGTAGGAAAATATTTGCCAAAAATCAGAGATTAATCCAAGAACATTATACTTGGTAAGGCAGATAGTACTTACATTCAGCTTTCTCCAGAGACAGGTGTTGAGCCTTCGTGGACTACCCAAGGACTTGTGGAGACTTGCAAAGTTGGGTAACAAAATCTTCACTTTCGCACCTCCAGCAACCCGGTTTCCCCTCTACCACAGCCTCATTCTGTCACAGTAAACTTTATACTACAACGTACAGATAGTTTGGAATCCGTATTTGTACAATAAGCACTGAAAATAAGGCTAAAATCAACGAAGCGTATGGCCGACATGCAGCGCGGCGGTGGTCTTCCCGTTACTCAACAAACATTTCCATTTTCACAGCTAAAAACACGTATACTACATTATTTTCAATCATATTACTTCCCAAAAGATCACCGCGGCGCGCTTTTTATTCTGCCTTACGCCCGTCACTTTATTCTCGTTCCTGTCAGCCGCTCGCACTGACTCGGAAGAGCTAGAACTCGCCATAATGTCACTTTGAAAGCCTCCGGTAAAATGACGCTAAACAGGGGCACACCACGCGAAAAAAAGCTAGTGTGACAACTGGGGAAACAAGCGTTTCCTATTAGCATAAACTGCTTGTGAGAGGAGAGCGCAGATTTACAGTTCTGAGCAGTCAGAGCGCTGCCATGTATCACAGCCAGGCTGGCCGGGCCGTGGGGGGGGAGGGGGGAAAAACGCGATACTTGGCAACAACGGAGGTCAGTAGTACAAAGGTAAAGTATGCTAATTGTAGCTAAAGGGTGGTGGTACTGATAGACAATACCAGCTGGAACATCCTTGCCCGCGTTTATTCAAAATTAACTCGAATCGCAAACGCGACGATCCGCCGTTATGTCCTTTTTGGAGAGCGTCGCAAACGTGACGACCCGAGCTTCAGAGGTTAATGCTTTTTTTCTTCCACCCTTGTTTCTAAGTCATTCTTTACTCTCACCATTTCAGCATACAACTAAGTGGTTTCCACATCATTTTTGTAGCTTTGCATCGCTACATTCACCTGTCTTATCTTTTCAATATCACTGCTCTGATCTATCAGATTGCTTACTTGCTTGATTGTCTCTGTATCATTTTTGAACTCTTCCATAATACTCTCGTGGTTGACTACTGTACTTGGCATTTCACTAATTTTCCTTCTAATTGAACCCACTTCTACTGTCAGCTCATCTATTGTTTTGTGTGTGTGTGTGTGTGTGTGTGTGTGTGTGTGTGTGTGTGTGTGTGTGTGTGTGTGTGTTCTTACCTACCTAATTGTATCTTTACAGGAATGAGTCAAGCTCGTGTGTGTGTGTGTGTGTGTGTGTGTGTGTGTGTGTGTGTGTGTGTGTGTGTGTGTGTGTGTGTGTGTGTGTGTGTGTGTGTTCTTACCTAATTGTTCTTACCTGATTGTATCTTTACAGGAATGAGTCAAGCTCGTACTGTCCTATGTCTTAAACCATATTTATCGTACATATCCTTAAATTTGTGAATTGTTTTGGCACACACTATTTCATTCGGTAGTGCATTCCATTGATCAATTGCTCTGTTTGGGAAACTGAATTTCCTTACGTCTTTATCACCTGTCTTCTTATGCAGTTTTTTGCAGTGTCCTCTTGCTGATGCTTCTCCATATGTTAAGTAATCATTTATGTCTATTTTCTCCTTTCCTGATATGCACTTATATAGCATTATCATGTCACCTCTTTTCCTTCTCTCCTGTAGTGTTGGTACATTCAGTTTATTTAGTCTTTCTTCGTAGCTTAGGTCCCTTAAGCTTGGTATCCATCTTGTAGTGGCCCTTTGAACTTTTTCAATCTTGTCTATATGCTTTTTGAGATAAGGACTCCAGACTATTGATGCATATTCCAGGGTTGGTCTAATGAATGATGTTATTATACTTCTTAGCATGTCTTCGTTTATGTATGTGAATGCTATTCTCATATTTGCAAGCAGTGTATACACGTTCCGTACCTTCTCGCTGATGTGGTCAGCCGGAGATAGTCTGTTATTGATAATCACACCTAGGTCTTTCTCTCTTTCTGATGTGTATAGGGTTTTATTTCCTAACTTATACTCCCAATCAGGTCTTTTTCCACTTTTACCAAACTTGATTACATGACACTTGTCCACATTGAATTCCATTTGCCATGTACTACTCCATTCATGAAGTTTATTTAATTCTTCTTGTAGCTCCCTACAAGAGTCTGTGCTAGTAATTCTCCTTTGTATTTTTGCATCATCTGCAAACATATTCAGATAGCTCTCATTTCCAGTGTTACTGTTTATATCATTTATGTACACTATAAACATGATTGGTGCCAGCACCGAACCCTGTGGTACTCCACTAGTCACTTCTTTCCATGATGAGTAGTTTCCTCTTAGTACTGTCCTCATTTCTCTTTTTATGAGAAAGTCTTTCATCCAACAAAACAGTTTGCCTCTAATTCCTCCTTGATGGTACAGCTTCCATAAAAGTCTTTGGTGTGGTACTGTGTCAAAAGCTTTCTTGAAATCTAAATAGATACTGTCCACCCATCCTTCCCTTTCCTGTATTGTGTTTGTTACTCTGTCATAGTAGCTCAACAGATTAGTAACACATGATTTTCCTTTTCTGAAACCAAACTGTCTTTCTGTTATCATACTGTGTTCTTCTAGATGATTTACCCAAGCTTTTCTTATAAGTTTTTCTAATACCTTGCTTACAACACTGGTCAGTGATACTGGTCAGTAGTTGAGAGGATTTTGTCTATTCCCTTTTTTGAATAAGGGGACTATATTTGCTTTTTTCCAAATATCAGGTAGTTTCCCTTGACTCAAGGATTTCTTGAAAATTAAAAATAATGGTTTACTTAACTCCTTTGCACATTCTTGTAACACCCAACATGAAATTTCATCAGGACCACTTGCTTTTCCTCTGTCTAATCTACTTAACTCCTCCTGTATTACTTTTTCTGTTATTTGTATATCTGGTAGTATGTGTGGACATGCGTGTTCCACATAGTCCCTCTCAAAATTTTGTTCTTCTGTAAAAACTAATTGGAAATTCTTATTTAGTGCTTCACAAATATCTTTCTCTTGTGTATAAGTGATTCCCTCGTCCGTAATGGATTGTATTATATCTTTTACTTTGGTTTTGCTTCTGATATAGCTGTAAAACAGCTTTGGTTGATCACTACTTTTATTTATTATATCCTCCTCAAACTGTTTTTGGGCTTCCCTCTTTATTCTTGTATAGTCGTTTCTTGCCTGTTTGTAATTATTATACGCCCTTTCACTATTGTGTCTTCTGTATCTATTCCACAACAAATCTCTTCTTTCTTTTGATTTTTTACATTCTGTATTGAACCATTTCTGTATTTTCTTATCTGCTTCTTTGTGCTGTGGGATGTACTTCTGGACTCCTATTTCATAAAATTCACAATATTTTTTATATACAGCATTTAAATCTTGTCCTCTAAGCTCATTTTCCCAATCAACTTCTAAGAAATACTTCTTTAGGTCTTGATAATTTCCCTTTTTATAGTTTAGGCTCTTTTTGTAACTGTCATTGCTGTTTACTATGTCATATGCTATCCTGAAGTTGTAATTTAGTACTGCATGATCGCTTTTGCCGAGTGGAGGGTGATATATTAAACTGTCAATGTCATTTTCTTGCCTAGTAAATATTAGATCTAGCACTGAAGGTACATCAAGTCCTCTTTTTCTAGTGGTTTCCCTCACATGTTGCGTTAAGAAAAACTCTTGTACGAGATCCAGGAGCTTTTGGTCCCAACAGCTTTCTTGGCTATTTATATCTAGAGTATTCCAATTTATATTTGTATTGAAGTCCCCAGTTAGTATAATTCTTTCCGATTTCTCTTCCATTTTATGTAGCAAGGATCTTATACTCTGAATTGTACTCTCTGCCAGGTCCTCATATTCATCTCTTTCCCATGTGTTTGATCTGGGTGGCATGTACAAATTGGCTACAATTACTTTACCTTCAGATGTGTCGATCTCTACTGCAATCAGTTCTACTTGTGATGGTATATCTAGGTTTATTTCCTTGACTTTTAGATTTTTCTTAGTTAATATTATAATTCCTCCTCCTTTTTTTAAATTTCTGTCTCTTCTCCATATATTGTATTCCTCTAAGTTTAGTATGTCATTGGATATCCTTGGTGTTAATTTTGTCTCAGTTAGGCATATTATTTGTGGTTCATTTTCTCTGACATAATCATTCATCTCTAGTAATTTAGATACCATTCCATCCACATTTGAGTACATCAACTTTATAATCTTGTTTATATACTTGCCATGACATGGCTCTCCTAACTTCCTCCTTTTTCTTCCATCCTGTTTGTGTACCACTTTCGTACCTGCAATCCTATTACTTTGTAAAAAAATTTCTTCTTCTCCTCTTCTGATCTTCCCTCATTTTTTGTTTTTGCTTCCTCCCTTTTCTCTTTCAGTAATTCCAGTTCTCTTGTGTTAGGCATCTTTTTATCCATACATTTTTTAATTCCTCTTTTTTCCTAAGATTCTTTGCATTTTTTAGTATCTCTTCCAAAGTGTTTACACTCTGGAAAGTCACCTTTAGAGGTCTTGTCTTGCTTTTCTCGTATTTCCCTAACCTTTCGTGTTCCTCTATGTCTTTACTACAGATTTCCTCTGATATTCTTTCAGTAAGCTCATTACATTTGCCATCTCCTTTTTGTCTCTAGTGATCTTGTTTTTAATTTCTTCCTCTTCTATACCAGTGATTACTATTGATTTATTTATTTCTACTGAATCTCTTACTAACTTTGGATTGTTCTGGATTATTCTTTTCACTTCCTTTTTAATGCTTTTTTCCTCCACCCTTGTTCTAAGTCTTTCTTTACTTTCACCATTTCAGCATACGTGGTTTCTACATCATTTTTGTAGCTTTGCACAGCTTCATTCACCTGTGTTATCTTCTCCTCAATATCACTGCTCTCGTCCATAAGACTGCTTGTTTGTCTAATTGTCTCTGTGTCATTTTTTAACTCTTCCATAACACTCTCGTGATTGACTACTGTACTTCCCATTTCACTCACTTTCTTCCTAAGCGTACTCAATTCCACTGTTAGTTCACTGATGGTTGTGTCTTTCTTATTGGCCTCCCTTCCTAGTTTTTCTATCTCTTCCTTTTGCAAGTGCATTTGCTTCTTTATTTCATCCATTTCATTTTTGAAAGCCATTTCTAGTTTGTGTACATGTTCAACCAGTCTATTGTGAGTCTCCACTTCAACCAGTTCTTGGTAGAAATCATCATTTTGCTTTTTACTTTTATCCCTTTTCTTTTCCAAATTTGTTTTACTGAAGTATGTATCCATTTTGTAATACTAAATGAACAGAGTATGTACTTACAGAGTATGCACACTTTCCCCATCTTGCTGTAGTATAAACAAACCCAGCTGACTCAACGCATCGTGGTTCTATGTTCTGTTTGAACCAGTCTTATTTAAACTTATTATTTCTTTTCCTTTTAATAATGAAAAATCATTTAGTCTAACCTGGTACAGAGCTTGACTCATTCAAAGATACTTATTTAGGTAATGCCTCTGGCCGTGTTGGTCTGGTATGGAGCGCCGGTAACGGACGTCTACCTCCGATGATGCCCTGTGTGTGTGTGTGTGTGTGTGTGTGTGTGTGTGTGTGTGTGTGTGTGTGTGTGTGTGTGTGTGTGTGTGTGTGTGTGTGTGTGTGTGTGTGTGTGTGTGTGTGTGTGTGTTCGTGTGTGCGTGTGTTCTGGGGGTGGGAAGGGCTGCTGATCTAAGTGTAAGCAAACAATTTCATGTCCCATAATTTTAGCCCTGCTGACTCATGACATTCTGTTTTAGCAAAATCCTACAAAAAGATAATGTTTTGTTTATTCTAAGTGGTTTGACAGTGGAACTTTGGAAGGAATGGCCATGGATGGGGGACAACTGGGATTTTCCCATGCATCCTTTTTTTTCTCTGCCTTTACTGAAGCATATTAAGGTTTATCTTCCCACGGAACGTGTATTTAGTGCAAATCGGGTCCATGTAAATGAAGGGTTTACTGTATCTGGTTCATGATTCAGAGTACAATCATCTGAAGGTAACACTATATGATGTGAGAAGATAAGGCATCCCTCATTTTATTAAAAATAAGTAAATAAAAAAAATATTAATAATATTCTTCATTCATTCATTACCCAAACTAGTGTTACCCCACAAGGAATGAAAGAGCCCGGGGCTAGGCAAGTTGGTCCTGACATTTAAGATCAGTGACCAGCCCCACGCATCTGTCTATCTATCTATTGTCAGATGCCTTAATCCTGTAAAGGGTGGCCACAAACAAATCGCCTCCATGTTGCCCTGTCCCCCGCCATTTCATTGCCCTGCTCCCAGCTCACACCCCACCTCTCTCATATACCTCTCCACTCCATCCCTCCATCTCATCCTTGGCCTCCCCCTCCCTCTCAACCCCTCCACCTCACTAACATACACTCTCTTCATCAGTCTCTCATTCTCCATCCTCTCCACATGGCCAAACCACCTCAGTGTATTTTCCTAACACTTCCTATCACATCCCTATCCACACCACAATGCTCCTTCACTTCCTTATTTGTCAGTCTGCCTCTCCATGTGACTCCACATGCTCCTCTCAAGTAACTCATTTCCACTGCTCTCACTCTTAACTTCTGTCTCTCCAACAAGATACAAGCTCCACTCATCCCTGAGTGGAATTATGTGAGCAACAGACCCCAACCATTCCTTGGATATAAACCTGCTTTGGCTCAATCTGATTGGAGTGCCTTAATTACCCACTAAACCACCAGATGCCATAATTTGGTTATATGGTTACCATTCAGCATGGCAAATGGTTTCCTGGTGTACACGAAACAATCTGGCTTGTTGCTCAGTGTAGAGTCATCCACAGACAGAAGAGGATATAATGATGGAAAGAAAGACAAAAGAGGAAGGAATGAAGGAAGAGTGAAAAGGGCAGGCATCTGAGAGCAGCACTACATCAAGTGAGTGGATGGCCCACCTACCACCTTATAATATTTATAAAAATAATAATATGACTGTAATAACAGGAAAATTAAGAGAAATAAAAATCAGGCAATCCATGCACTCACTGACAGATGTCCCTCATGATGTTCAGGGAAGTAGCGGTACAGGTACTCTGAGGAAACTAGCTGTAGGACAGTGTCACCTAGGAACTCAAGGCGTTGGTTGGAACCAAGGGTGAGGTTGTTGAAGCCAATGCTACGGTCGGTGAAGGCACGTGCCAGCAGTCGGATGTGCTGGAACTGCACACCAATAGACTCTTCAAACTTTGCCAGCTTCTGTATGGAGAATTAGGATATAAGAGTTAGCCTAACAGACTCAGACTGCCAACTTCTTTATGGCGAGTTTGGATATTTTGCATATAAGACTAAGATTTTCCTGTCACTTGATATTCTGGAAATACAAATAGAGTCCTCATTATTAGTCACCATCTTTTGTGTTCTTTTTTGCTAATATGTACACTGTAAATTACATAAAAACTAACAATTAATATTCCATTGCTACCAACAAAACTGATTCAACAGTTTTCCTCCATTACTGTAGGAAAAAGAAGTGATATTTTGGACCATATCTCTGACTTATAATAAGGACTGACTGTATTTTACTGGCAATAAAAAAAAAGAGGTAAATGAATTTTTTTCTAATGAAACTTTTCCAGTTGCTGACACTGGAAGAAAGAAATTAAGAAAAAAAAAAAAAAAACACACATTACTATCTATCTATCTATCAACTGCCAGATACCTCAATCCCTTATACATGGTGGCCACAAACAAATCGCCTCCACATCACCCTGTCCCCAGCCATTTCACTGCCCTGCTCCCAATTCACACACCCCCTTTCTCATATACCTCTCCACTCCATCCCTTCATATCATCCTTGGCCTTCCCCTCTACCCCCCTCCACCTCACTCACATACACTCTCCTCATCAGTCTCTCACTCTCCATCCTCTCCACATGGCCAAACCACCTCAGTGTGTTGCTTCTAATGCTTCCTAACACATCCACAGCCACACCACAACATTCCTTCACCTCCTCATTGGTCAGTCTGTCTCTCCATGTGAATCCAGAGACTCCTCTTAAATAACTCATTTCCACTCCTCTCACTCTTGACTTGTGTCCTTCCAACAACGTCTAAGCTTCACTTCCATTCGTTAGAGTTGGTATCACAATACAGTAATCCCTGTACTTTCCAGACGCCCACTTTCTGGACATCCCCACTTACCAGATATTGTGGGCCAGAACCTTCGGAACCCAAAAATGGCCAAAAAAAGAAAAAAAATCCCCCCCAAAATCCAAATTTTTTCCCACCCGTAATTTGAAATTGCCATGCGGCGCCGAGCAGCTGTTACACCATGGACCCTTCACCCCTTCCTTCCTCCCTCCTCCCCCCTCCCCTGTCAGGATTGCCATTTGGTATTTTTCATTACCAAGGTGGGCCAATTTGGTAAAGAAAAATTTGTTTGGTAATGAATCAGAATAATGCAATACCAAAAGGATTTTTCACATGTATGAGGATACACAGGATGGAGATGGTGGATTGTTTGCTTTCTCTGATTAATCTGCTAGCCAACACAGCGTGAAAATAATCAACATGCTGTTAATTATAAGAAGAGTGATTACATGTGTTTCCACTTGTATATATAATTAGTGAAGAATAAATGCCAGCTTTATGAATTTGGTACTGAAAAGTTAAATTTGGTAATGAAAATTGAGGAGTTTGGTAATGTGGCCATTGCGATCTGGCAACTCTGTTTCCCCGTCATCAACAGTTACAGCCTAACTCCGATCGAGAGCAGATGCTTATCGCAATGATAGCCACACATGCTCATTTTTTGTGAATAAACAGTGAATAAACTGCAATACCTTCCCACTAGACCACATGGGAATTTACAGTATTGTGCAGTGTTAAGAAATTAGAATTCAGAGTGCAAAGGATTAGCTGTGGAGTGCATATTGGTGGTTGAGACTGGTGGTTGAAAGTGGTGTGGTGCAGTTAAGAACAATGTGCAGTGTTAAACAATTATAACACACAGTGCAAAGAATTAAGTGCAGCACAACAAAGGATTACTGTACGTGCTTCAAGAGCATTTTCACCAATGACAAAGCCAGAGAAGGCAGCCACAGACGTCCTGTAAGTACCCTGACTGAGGTACAGCCACTTCTAATTCCTCATTCTTTGGTTCCTTTTCATTTATTTCATGCTTTATGTCCATTATTGGTGTTAATAGGGTCTTAAATAGGTTTATATAGGTGCTATGCATGTCCAGTTGGGAGTTATTTAGGTGGCTTTCAAAGTTAGGCTGGGTTAGGGTCATTAATTACCAGTCCAGGAGGCAGGGGCCCACTTTCCGGACGGGACCACTTTCCGGACATATCATCAGATAGTAGAGGGATTACTGTCATGTAGTAACTTTTTCACTTCCATGCTCACTTCCCTATTTCTTATCACTGCTTTCAAGGAACCAGCAACCCTTCTTCCATGTCGTACCCTTTCAAGCACTTCACTCGCAAAACTTCCATCCTTACTCATCACACTCCCCAAGTACTTGAACGTACTCACATTTTCCACATCCTCCTCAACAAACCTCACCGAACATTCACTGACATCCCCTCTCTCAAAGACCAACACTTTAATCTTCCCTACATTCACCTTTAGATTCCGTTTCTTACACACTCTTCCAAACTCATCCACCTAATCTTGCAGCTTCCCTTCGTCTTCACTTAACAACTGAGTATCATCTGCAAACAACGGTACAGGGAGTTTCCAGACACTGCCTTCTCTCACTAGGGCCACTCCAACATCCACTGCCTTACCTTGTATCTCTTTTATAACCCCATCCATATACAGACTGAACAACCATGGACACATGACACATCCCTGTTTCAACCCAACCTTCAAATAGAAAAACTCACTCAGTTCACTACCCACATGCACTGCAGCCTTAGCACCCTCATATATACTTTTCACAGCATTCAATAACTTCCCATCTACTCCACACATTCTTAACACTTTCCACAATCCTTTTCTATCCACCCTGTCATATACTTTCTCCAAATCCATGGAGGCTGCATACAACTTCTTTCCCTTCTCTACACAATTTTCCACTTAAGATCTAAGAATGAATATCTGATCTACACACCCTCTTCCCTTGCTAAAGCCTCCCTCTTCTTCTCCAACTAATTCCTCTGTTATTTCCCTAACTCTGTCAATAAGTATCCTACTGTATACTTTTCCTATTACACTGATATGACAAATGCCTCTATGATTGCCACACGCTTCCTTTTCCCCTTTCCCTTTGTACAAGGGAATAATTATACCTGACTTCTAATCATCCTGGACTTTACCTTCCTCCCAGGCCAATCTGCACATCTTCCACATCCATTCTACTAGTATCTCTCCCTCATGCTTCAGCATTTCACCACACACTCCATGAATTCCTGAGGCTTTCCCCATTTTGAATTTCTTCATTGCTTCTACAACTTCCATCCTACTAATTTCCTCCTCTCGTCTCATATCCCTCCTTCTCCCAGCCATTCCTCAGCCACTTATATTTGCATTACTTTCATTCTTTATGTTCAACAATTCATTAAAGTGTTCTCTCCATCTGCTCATTTTTTCTCCCTTCTCCACTAGTAATCTACCATTTTTATCTTTCACTCCCCTACTAACTTCATTGCCAGCTTCTCTGACTCTCTTTACCTCTCTCCAGAACATTTTCTTACATTCCTTCCACTTGACACTCAGATTCCTTCCAAATTTCTCATCCACTCTCTTCTAACTCTCTCTTACTAATCTTTTCACATCTCTCTTCTTTTCTACATATAACTCTCTCTTCCACTTCTCAAATTCTTCCATGCCCCTATTTGTCATCCATAAATTATATGCTTTCTTCTTTTGTGCCACAGCCTGTCTCACCTATTCATTCCACCATGCTGTTCCTTGCCCCCCTTTCGTCTTCTCTTCACCCCACACACCACCTCACATGCTGCACATATTTCCTCTGTGAATATCTTGCACACACCTTCCATGTCCCCATCTGCTCCAATTCGTATTTACCCAATTGTTCCTCCACTTCTCTCTTATATTCTGCCTTTTTCTCATCCTCTTGTAACCTTTCCACTCTCCCTACATCTACTCCTTCCTCCCGTCCTTCCCTTCCTCTATTTCTCCATCCTAATTGGACCTTGATTCTGAAAACTACCAAGTGGTGATCAGAAAGTCCACTCTCCCAACCACTATATGCTTTTGTTTGCATTACACATCCTCGCATCCTTTCACACATAACCAATCATTGCCTTCCTTTCATTCAGTTCGCCATCCACCCTGCTCACCACTCGCCATGTATACCTGTGGATCATTTTGTGCCTGAAGAGGGTATTGGCTATCACCAACCCCCTCCCAGCACAAATGTCCACTAAAGCACTGCCGTTCTCATCTATCTCAACAGACACACCCCACTCACCAATTACTCCATCCACCTTCATATTCCCTGCTTTTCCATTCACATCACCAATCAAAAACACACTCTCATTCCTTTTAAACTTTTCCATGCACACTTCCACATTTGTGCAGAACTCTTCTCTCACTGCTTGCATGGTCTTGCGTTGGCGCATACACGCACACAATTGCCCACATTTGTATTCCAACTTTCAGTCTTACCCACATAATCCTTGAACCAACTGATCCACACTCTCTTATATTCTCCTTCCATCTGTTACTCACAACAATACACACTCCTTCTTTTGCCCTCTCATTCTCACCTACTATTGCACATAAACCACATTCATACTCCCATTCTCTCACACTCTCACTTCTCCATTTAGTCTCAATTAATCCACATACATCGACTTTTGCACCCTCAAGCACCTGGACAATCTCTCTCTCTTTCACCTCATCATTTGCACCCCTTACATTCCAGGTCGTCATCCGTATCATGTCCTTTTTTATGGTCCTTAGTCATCATCTTTTGATCAGTCCTAGTCCGAGGCTTCTTGTTCGTAATTTTAGTTAGTTGTTTTCTGGGGAGGGACCCTAACCCTCCGCCAACCCACCTGTTGTCACACAGGGATCACACTTTGATTGGTTATAAGGTTACCACATTACCAATTCATATTAATCTAGGATAGTATAACTCCAATAGCCTTTTTCTTTTTTAACCAGCATCATACTGTGTTTCACTGCATGAAAGTCTGAAAGATCCATAAAGCCTTTACAATAAATATCTAGATTGGATTTTCAAAGTCTTGTAGTCCATGACACTTAGTAGGAGATACGTTCACTTACGACCTCATACACAGCAATCTTGTGTTTTAGCATTCTCCCTCTGACATTCACTTATGTTTGTCCAACTGCAGTCAATTATATATACAGTAATCCCGCATTTTTTGCGGATTTTTTGTCTACGGTTTTGCCCTCTCGCGGATTTTCTTAGCATTAATAAGTTCAACAAAAATATCCTTGAATATACAGAAAACAAAAAATTTGAAATTCCCGCAGCTTCCAATTGTAGCGCGGTAAACTCACGCCACCCTCTGTCCCTTCCCCGTGGCCCCTCTGCCAGTGTTACCATATCTAGCATAATTTTATTCTTTTAGCATAATTTTGATCAAATTTTCGAGTCTGGAATATTTTTTAGCATATTAGAAGTTTTAGAATCATTCTAGCATAATTTAGAATGGAATGGAATATTTTTGGAATAATTTTATAAAAGCTATAAATCAGAGAGAGAGAGAGAGAGAGAGAGAGAGACGAATAAGGTAAGATGTTTGAATAGTTGGTTACTTTCAGTTTGGGCTTGGTTGGGTTGGATTAGGTTAGGTTAGGTTAGGTTTTAGGTTAGGTTCGGTTTGGTTATGTTAGGATAAGTTTGAGCTTTGTACTTTACCCATGAAACCTAGGTTTTTCCGATGGATTTTGGTATGATTCATTCGATTTTCAGCTTCATTTCAGTCGGAAATGACCATTTTCTGTGTTTCCCCCCCTCCCTATAACCCCCGATTCCCCAAAGATCCCTCATTGTTGCAGGGGGATGGGGGGGGTCATATCTCAAAATCTGGTTATTTCCGAAGGAAATGATGCTCAAAATCGAATGAATCACATCAAAATCCATCAGAAAAACTTAAGTTTCGTGGGAAAAAGCAGTATGGGCAGATACCGATATTTATCCTCTTACAGTATGTAGGTTCATTTTAATATTTTCATAGTAAACAATACATAATTAATATGTTGCACGAATATGTATAGAATTTTATCATTTAGCTTCAAGTTAGCATAATTCATTTTTTACTTGGAACAAATTTGCTCAATCTAGCATAATTTTTTCATTGCCCTAGCATAATTTCGTTGTTTGGATATGGCAACACTGCTCTCTGTCCCGCATTCCTCAGTCGGACCAGTCCACGCCTGACTGTCTTAAGTGGCTGGTGTGCTTGTAACCACACTATGATATGAGCCTCTTGCCTCCCACTTGCTTTCCACATGGCCCCAGGACGTAAGCCAGCCTCACCAAAGGCTAATAATACAATTAGTAAGAACTCCAAAGTGACATAACGATCAAGAAAAGTTATGACCTTAGCAGAGAAAATTGTGTTACTGGACAAGCTAAGAAACGACTGTGCGAGTGTTTGCTATCACCAGTTAATGCATCGTTTTATTTTGTACTGTTTTGTGAATAAATGTGTAGATAATTGTGTATTACAGTACGGTGTTTACGTTTTTCCTTCATAATGGAGTATGTGCTTTCAATCTTGTAAGAAGGTATTTCGGGATGAGTATGGAGGTTTCGGGACAATTCGCAGTCACAACAAACACAAAACAATTCGCCTTCATTAATGAAGATAGCTATGGGTGACGCTAGAATATAATTCAAAGGCGACTACAGCGAGGAAGAAACAAGTTAATTATTGACTAAAGGTGCAACTAATAAGTAATATCCAGAACCTACGCCACTGAACATAGACTTTGCTGGATCCCCCTGAAATATAGTTATTAAAGTATTGATTAATTAATAATAAGTATATTGATGAAAGTATTGATTAGTATATTTATAGAATGGCGGGGAATCGTCCAGGGTGCGAATTGTTCTGAAGGGGAATCGTCCATGTTTTGACGGGGAATTGTCTGACGGCGAATTGTCTCGCAATCAGTATGGACGTGGACTGTGTGATGGGCAGCATGGTGGATACAAGTGTAAGATTCAATTGTTAATAGAGTATTCGCGGAATTGAATTTTCGCGGGGGTTACAAGAACGTAACTACCGCGAAATATGCGGGATTACTGTATATATATATATATATATATATATATATATACCCTATTTCGCGGCATGTAAGACGCACTTTTTTGTCTCAAAGTTACCTTAAAATATCCCCATGCGTCCTGCACGCTAGATTAAGGCAGGTTAGTTTGGCTCCATTGAGAAGAAACTCTTATAAAGATGATCATCTCACTGCTTATCAACCACAGGTGTTTTCTACAGTATGCAGACTTGATTTTATTTTTAAAAATAATATACACTAGTGTGTATATGCAGCAGATTTAAGAAATACGCAAGATCAGAAACACACAAAACTTTCGCAGGTTTGTTTACAGCTCAACTGGCTAACATCATGAAGATATTTAGCGGTTTAGCAATTTAGCAGTTCAGCATCCGCACTATTCCAGCAAGCTAACGTACATGATCACTGGTGAACTGTCTGCTAACCTTCTGAAAGGCAATCATGACCACTTTGCTTGCCATCCATTCACTAACTAGCAAAGCAATCATACTGGAGAGATGCTAGCTAGTGATACTGCCAAGTCATCAAAACAGACTTTCGTCACGTATGGAAATTCAGTAACCCTAATTAGGTCAGTTACTTTTGTGACATTTTGTGAGTGTATATATGCAGCAGATATTAAAACACACAAGCTCAAGAACACAAAGCATTAACAGTTTGTTTTCAGCTCAACTGGCCAATACCGTCAAGGGGTTTAGCAACTTAGCAGTTTAGCGTCCAGCGTACACCCTACTCTAGCAAGCTAACATGCTCTCTGGTGAACTGTCTGCTAACCTTCTGAAAGGCAATCATAACCACTTTGCTTGCCATCCACTTACTAACTAGCAAAGCAGTCATACTGGAGAGATGCTGGCAAGGAACCTGACAAGTCATCAGAACTGATTTTTGTCGCATATGGAAATTCAATCGCCCTCATATGGTTGGCTTCTCTTAGTGACATTTTGTTTCATGCCTGACAAGAGTATCATAGAAGTGAACAGTCTTATTATACCAATAGCGAAAAACAGGAAGAACAGTTGTAACGTTAAACAGTACTGCCTGAAGTTACAGCTTCACTTTTTCAGCCAAGTGAAGTACTTTAGCATGTCTATGCAACTCAGGGCACAGCCAATTACAGTATTTTGTTATGAAAATGGGATAAAATTCACTGAGTAGCATAATTGATACAATATCTGAAATAGCAGTGCCTGACGGGCATTCATATCAGCGTCCGCCATTTCTGCTGTATTCTTAGCAGACGAAGCGATCAGAATGATTGACAACGTTCACTCTCTGCATCTCTGCTGCCTAAGCAAAGCTCTCATGATCGGCAATGGCGATCATTTAGGCCGTAACGTCCAAATTGGTTAGGTTAGGTTGTAAAGTTGTTTGCCATTTTGGACGTTACGGCCGAAACGACCAGAATCCTAAGGTGTGGGTGAGAGTTTGGTGTGGGTGTAGTTAAGGAAGTAGGAGTGGGAAGAGTCAGGCTAGGGAACTGATAATCTGCTTATTATAATCCTTTCAGCCCAGCAATGTATTTTATAGGGTAGTTTATTCATGCTCGCCATATGATTTTATTCAGTTCAGGAAACATGTACTGAGGAGGTTAATGTGGGCTGTATCAAATGCCCCAAGTCTGAATATCGCCTGTGCTCAGTTAAAACGATTGCCAAGTTAAAGTCGTGTGAAGTGTGGTATAAGCAATTCAATGGATGGTACTGAGGACTATTTACTGTATGACAGTGACTGAAACAGTGATGATGACCGTGGTGATGACTTCCAGTGATGCTCCAGGACTTGAGGAAAGTAGTGATGAATTCTCAGGATTTGAAGACGAGTGATATTCACCATGTCAGTAATATGAAGTGAATATAGGTTTTAGGTGATCCTGACAGATGCAACCATGGAAAATTTAGGATCAATGGTGCTGTACACCTTTAGTCTTGCACTGACGATGTTTGGATGAATAAATTGTTTGAGATGTTTCATGTCCTTAAGTGATGATATTTATATTGAACAACCAAATACATTTTGATGTTTTTGGCATATAATAAAGCCACTGGGTACTCCAAAACTGACTGATGTAAATGTTTCAGAGGTGAGCGAATGTTGCATGTGGTGTGTACTTATATGCGTGTGTGTGTGTGTACCATAGCAACTAGGAGGCAGCAGTGTTAAGACCAAAAATGGAAGTTTTCACAGTACTCGAATGTTTTGAGATGGATGTCTGTTTTTAGCAAATTCTGATAAGAGAAATATGCATTTTTAATTGTTGATGCTGCAAGGAAAACAGCTGACAGTAAGGGAGTGACACTGGGAGAAGAGGGTAGAGACAGTTGTCTAGCGCTTGGGATGCAGCAGTATTGCTAAGGGATAGTTTCACCATTCTTGACATGTTTTGAGATGATTGTCTGTTTTTAGTAAATTGTGATCAGTGAAGAACGTATTTTTAACTGTTGATGCTGCAAGGGAAACATCGCTGACAGTGAGGAAGTGATACTGAGAGGAATGGGTAGAGACTGCTGTCTAGCGACTGGGAGGCAGCAGTGTTACTAAGGTGTAACAATGGATGTTTTCACCATACTCAGTATGTTTTCAAATGAATGTTTATAGTAAATTATGATCAGTAATGCATGCATTTTTAATTGTTGATGCTGCAAGGCAAACATAGCTGACAGTGTAGGAGTGATACTGAGAGAAGAGAGTAAAAACAGCTGTCTATCCTGTTCCCAAGCAGCCTTGCTATATTGAACTTTGGTTGTAAAACATTGTAATTTGTGTATTTACAAGTGCTACCTTTTTATATTATTTGTGGAGGTAATTAGAGGTTAGTTAGAGTGCATGATTAATGATGGTAGTAGTCTGATATTGTGCTTGAGTCAGGGCAATATGAGGAAATTCCGTAAACAGGTGTGGAATATGACAGGGTTCTTTTAGGATAAATGAACTGATATGAACATTCATTGTACTTTATGTTTTCGTCAGTGAATGAAAGAACAGAGTTTATTGACTTCATTTGTGGTTTTAAATTCATAAAATATTAAAAACAGTGTTTATATCAGTTTACTGATACATATTTATCAACAAAGTTGAGATGGCCTTGTGGTTTGAAGTCATGTTTTGTTAAGACAGGGTTTTGTTTTCTTTTCTCTTTTCCTGTATCATTCTTTGTACATAAAAGAAGAAACTAAAGGATGATGAGCAGTACTGAATAGATTCTGAAAGGTGAGTTTGTATCTAAGTGATAGTGGCTCATATCAGTCACGTTTTGTCAAGAAGGGGCATTGTTTTCTTTTCCTGTACCATTCTTTGTATATAAAAAAAAGAAACCAAAGGCTGATGATCAGTAATGAATAGATTCTGAAAGGTGAGTGTGTATCTGTGTGGTAACGGCTCTTATCAAGAAACCTTACTGCAGTCTTGGTTGGGGCAAACTTTTTTTTCACAGAACTGCCCTGCCAGAATTAGGGTGCGTCTTTCACAATGCTGCGTCTTACATGCCGCGAAATATGGTATATTTATATGTTTTATAATATATATATATATATATATATATATATATATATATTTATAGATATATATATATATACATATATATTTATATGTTTATATAACATATATATATATATATATATATATATATATATATATATATATATATGTTTATATAATATGTATATCTATCTATATAGATATATATATATATATATATATATATATATATATATATACACACACACACACACACACACATAAAAACTGCCCCAGGAAATCGTACATTATCAGTTCTGAAACACTCTCTATCTATCTATTGTCAGATGCCTTAATCCCATAAGCGATGGCCACAAACAAATCACCTCCATGTCGCCCTGTCGAACGCCATTTCACTGCCCTTCTCCCACCTCACACACCCCCTCTCTCATATACTTCTCCACACGATCCCTCCACCCCATTCTCGGCCTCCTCCTCCCTCTCCCACCCTCCACCTCACTCACATACACTCTCTTCGTCAGTCTCTCACCCTCCATCCGCTCCACGTGGCCAAACCACCTCAATGTGTTTCTCCTAACACTTCCCATCACATCAACATCCACACCACAGTGCTCCTTCACTTCCCCATTTGTCAGTCTCTCTCCACATGACTCCACATGCTCCTCTCAAATGACACATTTCCACTGCTCTCACTACTGACTTCTGTCTCTCAAACAAAGTCCAAGTTCCATTTCCATTATTTAGAGTTGGCATCATAATTCTGTCATGTAGTAACTTTTTCACTTCCATGCTCACTTCTCTGTTTCTTATCACTGCTTTCATGGAACCAGCAACCTTTCTTTCTTGTTGTACCCTTTCAAGCACTTCACCCTCTAAACTTCCATCCTTACTCATCACACTACCCATGTACTTAAACCCACTCACATTTTCCACTTCCTCCTCAACAAACCTCACTGTACATTCGCTGACTTCACTTCTCTCGAAGACCATAACTTTACTCTTCCCTACATTCACTTATAGATTCTGTTTCTTACACACTCTCCCAAACTCATCCACCAAGTCTTGCAGCTCCCCTTTGTCTTCAATTAACAACACATTATCATCTGCAAACAACAGTACGGGGAGTTTCCAAACACTGCCTTCTCTCACTAGGGCCACTCCCACATCCACTGTCCTAACTTGTATCTCTTTTATAACCCCATCCATATACAGATTGAACAACCATGGACACATGACACATCCCTGTTTCAATCCAACCTACAAATAGAAGAATTCACTTAGTTCATTATCCACATGCAGTGCAGCCTAAGCACCCTCATACATACTCTTCACGGCCTTCTACAACTTTCCATTTACTCCATATATTCTTAATACTCTCCACAATCCTTGTCCATCCACCATGTCATATGCTTTCTCCAAATCCATGAAGGCTGCATACAACTTATTTCCCTTCTCGAGAAACTTTCCCACTAAAGATCTAAGAATGAATATCTATCTACACAGCCTCTTTCCTTCCTAATACCGCCCTGTTCTTCTCCACATAATTCCTCTGTTATTTCCCTAACTCTGTCAATAAGTATTCTACCATATACTCCTATTACACTAAGAAGACAAATGCCCCCATGATTACCACACACTTCTTTTTCCTCTTTTCCTTTGTACAGTAGAATAATTATACCTAACTTCCAATCCTCCAGGACTCTACCTTCCCCCCAGGCCAATCTGCACATCTTCCCCATCTATTCTACTACTATCTCTCCCCCATGCTTCAGCATTTCATCACACACTCCATCAATTCCTGGGGCTTTCCCCATTGTAACTTTCTTCATTGCTCCCACAACTTCCATGCTACTGATTTCTTCTTTGTCTGCTGATTTTTTATCTTCTTTACTTTGTTGTTTTATCATTTCTGTCAGTTCTGACATCTCTTCATGCCCTTTAACCATCCATCCTGTTTGTTCTTGCACTTGTTCCAGAGCTGTACATACCGTCTCGGTCTTATGGTCAGTTTCATTCAATTTCTTTCTCAATTCTGTATTTACCTCTTCTAAATCACTTATTTTCTTCTTGACTGCTCTCTCCCTGGCAGTACTCAACTCCTGCTAATCTTTTGTTTCAGCTTTCTTTGTCTTCAACCCATGGCATCCCGATGTCATGTACAGATGACCACCTGGAGACGTCCAGATAGCATGTACAGTACAATCCCTGATGTCCAGTATCCAAACAAACGAAATACTCAGAAAAACAGGAAAATTCAAGGGCTGGTAAAAATGTCAGCAAGTTATAACTGTACGCCAATTTGAATGGACCGCCAAACTGCCGTTTTATCGTGTCACGCGAGGCTGGGTGAAGTCGGACAAAGTGAGGTGATGGCATTTCCGGCCAATGTAAATCCCTAGTAAATCCTCTTAACCACACCTCCTCTCCCCCTCTCTCCCCTACTTGAATTCAGTCATCCTCCACACCCTCCACAAATCACCAGACTGCTTTTTACCACCAGACAGTAAACAAGCTCTCTTGCTGCTGTGCTGCTCTGATAGATGGTAATTTCTACACTCCAAAATGTCTAAAAAGCAAACTAAACGTAAGCATGTCGTGCATACCTTGAAATAGAGGCTGGACATATGCAATACATTTGAAAAAGGTGAACATTATAAAACACTGATGACTGAATATAATGTAGGAAATTCAACGATTTATGATATGAAGGCCCAAGCATCCAAGCTCAATGAACTTCTCATGGAAAGCAAAACAAGTAAGTCCATTGAAAAAAGACATACTCTTCATCATACGAGTGGTTTTGCTTAGAAAGATCTAAAGGAGCACATATTTCTGGTCCTCTTATACAAGAAAAAGCGAAAGAGTTTCACAGAAAAATGAATATAAAAGTCGAGTGTGATTTCAGCATTGGATTGTTAAATCGTTTCAAAGACAGGCATGGAATATGTAAACCAGTCACCTTGGGAGAGCAAATCAGCAAACAGCAAATGCTGGTGCATTTTTCTTCCTAACCGACCGACTCTAACTTGCACCACATTAAATCAACTTGGAATGCATATGCACTGGCAAAGTTGAAAAAACAAATTTATTAATAGGAATGAATGTTTATTTTATTGGAAGAAAAAAAAAAAAATGCTTGCACTTTGTACATCATTGATTTATTTTGTGCAAAACAGTTCATTGGTGGGTGAGAGGTGGAATGGTGGTGGTCAGGTGGGGAAGAAATACAGTCGATGCTGGGACCATAAACAAAGCTCATGTGGGGGCACAGGTGTCATGATAATTCTACAGTACAATCTTAACATCAGTTCACCAGTAAATGTTCAAGATTTTATTTCTTTATTTTTCCCTTTTTATGAGTACAGTACACTCAATCCTCGTAAATCGTGGCAATTTGGGTCTGGACCACTGCTGCGGTTTACAAAATCCGTGGTTTATAAATAATAACTCGTGAAAAATTAATTAGGGTCTGGACTTTGGCCAACCACCCCCCAAAGCACCCTACCTACACCTATCTAGGCACCATCAAACACAAACATACAAATTTAGGAATATTCAGTGCATACATTTAATAGAAATAAGCAGTGTTAAGGGATCTCACCTTAATCCTATGCCTAAGTGAATGAAGTGGGGTGGTGTTGGGAAGAACTTAGAACCTCTCAGCATGAGGTGGGCGTGTTCCCTCATGCTGTTCTTCCTTCTCCAGCTCCTCAGCCTCCCTCAGGAAGCCCTCAAAGTCTGCCTCAGAGATGACTGATGCTACGTCATCCACGTCCTCAGTGTGTGAAGGGCCAGGCTGTGGTTCAGTCTCAGCTTCTGCCCTTACCCGGGCAAAATAGTGGGTGATGAGTTCCTGATGTTTCTCATTAACTCTGCAGCATTAGTATGCACACTTGCCACCAGGGACAGGTGGTGATTGGTTGTTGGGTCGGGATTTTCAAATTGAATGCCGTGGTTTACGATTTTCCTCGGAAAAGGCCCACTTCGGTGCCTAGATCCGCGATTTTACCAATACATGTTCAAGATTTTATTTCTTTATTTTTCCATTTCTATGAGCATAGTACATACACCAAATAATTCGGTAGTTAACAGAACAGACGTGCATTTTGCAGTACTGCTAGGTATTGCATGCACGTGCGTTATGACCATGCTGTGTGTTCACGAGGCAATTTTTCAGGTGGAATCTCTTACTGTGACCCCTGATGTGAGTGGTAAGTACCTGAATTGTATTTACTGCTGTGATAATTACAGCCTCTGTATAGACTTGATTTGAATATCAGAAATACGGGAAAAATCTGTAACCGGGAAGGTAAATTCCCCAAGCCTCCGAGTTGACTGGGATTGTACTGTATATATATTCTAGTGTTGCACAGCACTGTTTGAAAATTTTGCAGGTAATTACCACCACAGGCAAACACTGGCAACACTCCTGCATGCATCCCAGTCATGCTCCAGTTACCTGTTTATCTCCGTCATGGACAGACCCACTCAAAAAGTTTTCCCCTGTGTCTGGTGAGACATCAGCCAGCCTGTCTCAAGGTTGTTGCCATATTGACCACACTTCCATGCTCAAACCACCACACACTAACACCAAACTTCTCAAAACCCACCACCACCACCACCACCCGCGGCGGCGGCGGCATTGGCAGCAGCAGCAGCAGCAGCAGTAGTCGCTGTTCCCTAAGCAGTCTGGCTGAACAGCCCCTAGTCCCTTCGGAAGGCCATGGCCAAGAGCGGGCTTTCTCACAGAACTCTCAAGGAGTGTATGTTGTTTTGCTGGCATAGGTGACTGTGTGCAATGCAGTCTTCCTTAATGTGCCTAATAGTATAGGGTGCCGTGTTACATTTTGGACAGGCATCAGCGACAGAGTCATCCAGCCTCTTCTGGTAGCTTAAGAGGGCTGGATGATGCCCACATCTCAGCCTGGCCAGATGGACCCTATCCTCACAAGGGAGACAGAATTCAGAAGGGTTAATATCAGGAGACCGTGCATGCTGCTGTGTGTTGTCTTTATGTGACTGAATGGAGCGGTGAGTGATTTGAGTATGGATATGCTTCTGGAAGCTGGTCTGCAGTGGAAGTGGTGTTTATGGCTGACTGCAGTATTCTGAAAGTGTTTTTTTATGGTGAAGGCTAGTATAAGCCTTACTTGTGCCAGGCATATGGACACAGTCACAAAAAACACGGAAAGTTACCTCACGTCCAAAGACTCCCTCTCTGACTCTACACACTACCCGGACAATCTGAGGCCCTCAGCTTAAAGTCAAAGGAATGTTGAGTATTATGACATTTAGTTTTTTATTTTGGGGGGGCTAAGTGTTAGCTGAGATATTATGGTTAAAAAAAAAATGGTAATTTTCCAGAAATCCCAGGCTGGAGGAACAGAAATAGAAACCGGACGCCATGGGTTAAACTATCACTTGTCATGTTCTCGATTACTGCTTCCATCTTTGAAATTCTAATCATTAATGTCTTTATTAGCACACATGTAAGTCTGATGGTCAAATCCCTCAAAATCACCACATTCGTTAACT
Source organism: Coenobita brevimanus (assembly GCF_032717465.1). Lineage (NCBI taxonomy): Eukaryota > Metazoa > Arthropoda > Malacostraca > Decapoda > Coenobitidae > Coenobita > Coenobita brevimanus. Next base: position 9,386,327 of record NC_137064.1, read on the forward strand.
TCATGCAGTTCTTCCCCCCCAATCATACCCTACAGTACCACACAATTACTCTCCACAGATACACCACATCACTAACATACCCAACATCATCCTGGGTGGTGATTTCAACACCAAGTCATCAGCCTGGCATGTCAACAACTCTGACACAGATAGAGGGCTGGTACTACAATCCTAGACAGATCATTTTTCATACTGAACAATCTAGATCAACATACCCATATCCCACACCAAGCCCTCTTCCTCCTATCATCCCCTGACATCACTAAGCCCTCTTCCTCCCATCATCCCCAGACATCACCTTCTGATCCCCAAACCTCGCCCCCACTACATCCTGGAGACTGGTCAGAACCCTAGGTTCTGATCACCTCCCAATCATCATCACTACCAAAACCAGAATCACCCCAGCAGGCCACAAACACACATACGCTAATTATAAAGAGCCAACTGGGAAGACTTTGCAACTGAAACAAAACAACATTTTGAAACACTAAACAGTACACCCATCACAAACATCAACACTGCAGTGCACACTTTCAATACAATTATACAAAACGCAGACATGACACATCCCTGGAGGCAACAGAAAGAGACACAACCCCAACTTCACACCAGATTTTCAAGGCCTCATCAGTCAACAAGACACACTGCAACACTCCCCAACACCCCATACACAAGACACCATACAACAAATATAAGAACTCAGCACTCAAATAAACAACAAAATATCAAAACAGGAAACACACATTTCATTTCATTTTTAAAGGCTCCAACATGCTTGCATGCGTTGGCCTTGGTCACCTAATGGCGGCTCTTCATGTTGCACGATCCATTGCAGCCTCCCTGTTCAGTCCCTTAACCCTGAGGTCACACTTAATGACCTCGTCCCATGTCTTTCTCGGTCTACCCCTCATAACCCCACCACCAATATTAACACTTTTCACCTTCCTCACCCAATTATCATCCCCCATCCTCTCCACATGCCCAAACCATCTCAATCTACTTCTCCTCATCACAACACCAATACACTCCAGTCCCATCCTACCTCTCAACTCTTCCATCGTAAACCCAGCCCCCCCAGACCCTGCACGAAAGGACGCACTACACATCCACCTAATCACTGTCATTTCTGTATGTCTAAGCCTGCAAATATCCTCCTCCTTTACTGCCCAGATCTCACTACCATAGCCTATAGCATTACACTCCTAACACATGCTGCATACAAACACTAAACTGGAATAATTATCTCCAAACACTTGACCACAAAACAAACACCAGTAAACTCTACAAAGCACTAAACAGCATCACACTCTCCAACAGCAACACTACATACTAACATGCTGCCATCACAACAACAGACACCATACCTTCAAACAAACAAAAAGCAAGCACTCTCATCAATCACTAATCACAAGTCAGCCATCTAAACCCCCATCCCGAAGACCGACGTATCATCCGACGTAAGAGACAGTTCCCCACAGACCCAGACTATGCACCTTTCACTTACAACCAGACGAAGCACATCATTAGCAACCTTAAGCACTCATCTGCCTGTGGACCAGACAACATAAGCAACATTCACCTTAAACACCTTGGGCCACATGGCATACAAGCACTCTCCAACATATCAAACTGCAGCTATTCACATAACATCATACCTAACATCTGGAAGCATGGCATTATCATCACTATCCCTAAACCCAACAAAGACCCAACGTTACCTTCCTCACACCGCCCCATCACACTCCTCTGCACCCCGTCTAAAGTCACTGAACGACTGGTACTACAACTAGTCACACCTCACGTTCCCCTAGCCCAATCACAACATGGTTTTAGGCCACTACACTCCACAAACACCCTTCTTACAGACCTTACACAGAGAGTTTTCGATGGCATGAATTCAGCTAGGCCACCACATAGAGCACTCCTAGTCACACTAGACATCAGCAAAGCTTTTGATGCCATCCCCCACCACAACCTCACAAACAAAATACTCAACACAAACATGCACAGTAACACAAAAATATGGTTGGCAAACTACTCAGCAGGCAGATGTGCACATGTTACATTTGTTGGTCAGTCTTCTAACATCAGAAACTTCACAAATGGTGTCCCCTAAGGATCTATTTTGTCCCCTACACTCTTTAACCTATACATGCACGACATACCCACACCCCACACACCACAGATACACATGGCTTCCTATGCAGATGATATAACACTTACATGTATGCACCAAAATGCAAACACAGCTGCACACATCCTCCAACCATACATCAACACACTACATGAATGGTTCATCACAAACAGGCTCAAAATAGCCCCAGCCAAATCTACAGTGACCCTTCTCACAAACTGGACAGCAGAACACAGTCACATCCCACACCTCACCATAAACAACACTCCCCTACCACACACACACACACACACACACACAAAGATCTGTTTGTATGGGATAAGAGAGCAACAAGAGGACATGGAATGAAATTGAAAAAGTCAAGCTGCTTGAAGGATATCAAGAAATATAGCTTTCCTTACAGAAGTATAGACTTATGGAATAGCCTGGACAAAGAGATCGTCCAGTCTAAAAACTTAAACGAGTTTAAAGTTAAATTCGACTTATTGAGAAACAGCAACGGAAACCCACGAGCATAGTACATTCCGTGTATACCACAATTAGGTATATTAGGTAAATACTTAAATATTTGGAACAACTTAGACAAAGAGGTGGTGCATGAGAAAAACATTCATGTGTGTAAAGGTAGACTTGATAAATGTGGATATGGAGACAGGACAACACGAGCATTGCTCAATTCCTGTATACTACAAATAGGTAAATACAAATAGGTAAATACACACACACACACACACACACACACACACACACACACACACACACACACACACACACACACACAATCTTTCGTGTAACATACACTACATCAGTGTCATTTAAACAACACATCACAAACATTAAAAATAAAATAACACCAAGACTCAATGCCCTGAGGTCACTTGCCCATACAACATTCGGACACAACAAAGAAACCACCACCACAACAAACAATACATACGTTCAGTGATGAATTATGTAAGCCCTGCTTGGGCTCCTAACCTCACCAAAACACACTACAACATTCTACAGACCATACAGAAGAAGGCCCTAAAAATAATCACAGGCTGCACAGCTACTATACCCACAGACCACCTACATCACAAAACCAAAGTCCTCAAAGTCAAGGATCACCTAAACATGAGAGGCACCCAGATTCTTGCTGCAGCCTCCACAAACCCACAACATCCACTACATTACATGGCAGCACATCCACCCACACCATGGAATATCAAAACAACACCCAACACACGCTCACCTCAGACCAGCTTCCAGAAGCACATCCACACTCAACTCACTCGCCGCTCCATTCAGTCACTTAAAGACAACACACAGCTGCATGCATGGCCTCCTGACATCCATCCTTCTGAATCCTATCTCCCTTGTGAGGACAGTGTCCACCTGGCCAGGCTGAGATGTGGGCACCATCCATCCCTCTTAAGTTACCAGAAAAGGCTGGATGACACCGTCATTGATGCCTGTCCAGATGTAACACAGCACCCCATACTATTAAGCAAATTATGGAAGACTGCATTGCATACAGTCACCTATGCCAACAACACAACATACACTCTTTGAAAGCTCTGTGGGAAACCCCGGTCTCGGCCATGGCCTTCCTAAGGGACTCGGGGCTGTTCGGCCAGACTGCCAATGGAACAACTACTACTACTACTACATGCAGCCCTGCTCCGTCTCCCCTGCCTGCCATTTCTGCTTTAACCACAGCTCCCAAACGGCATCCAACTGTTTCATTCATACAGATGAATCTCTCTTCTTTTAACTTCAATCATAGTTTAAAGACAGAATTTCAACCTGTTTACTAAAATTACGGCAAATTTTCGGGAGGCTTCCTGTAAGTGCATGTTATCTGTCTTGTTTGCATCGGTTCGCACATGCGCGCGCATGTGCGTGTGTGTGTGTGTATTTACCTAGTTGTGATATACAGGAAATGAGCTACGCTCGTGGGGTCCCGTCTCCATTTCTCAGTAAGTCAAATTTTGCTTTAAACTCGTTTAAGTTTTTAGACTGCATGATCTCTTTGTCCTGGTTATTCCACAGGTCTATACATCTTTAAGGAAAACTATATTTCTTGATATCCTTCAAGCACCTTGGCTTCTTCAGTTTCATTCAGTGTCCTCTTGTTACTCTCTCATCCCATAAAAACAGATCTTCTCTGTCAGTTTTATCTACTCCCATCATGGTCCTGAACACTGCAATCATGTCGCCCTTCTCTCTCCATTCGTCTAAGGAAGGCAAATCCAGCTTTTCCAGCCTCTCTCTGTACGACAGAACTGCCAGACTGGGGACCATCTTAGTTGTTCTTTGTATTCTCTCAATCTTGTTTATAACTTTCTTTTTGTGTGGGGACCACACTACTGCTGCATATTCTAACCTGGGGCGGATCATGGCCACTATCAATTTTTTCATCATCTCCTCATCCATGTAATGAAATGCTTCTCTTATGTTGGTCATGAGTTTATATGTCTCTCTAACTGTCTTGTTAATATGTTTTTCATGAGACAAACTATCCTGGACCAGCACTCCCAAATCTTTCTCTTCTCTTGCTTTTGTGATAGGGTCATTACCCATCAAATAATTCAGTGATGGCCTCATGGTACTGTTACCCATTTCCAATACTTTACATTTCTTTGCATTGAATTTCATTACCCACTTCTGGCTCCAATCATGTATCCTATCCAGATCCTCCTGCACCATTTTACAGTCCTCCACTGCCTCTACCTTCCTCAGCATCTTTGCATCATCAGCAAACAGACTTGCATAACTGTTCACTCCATCTACCATATCATTAACGTAAATCAGGAACAATACTGGCGCCAACACAGACCCCTGGGGGACTCACTTGTTGCTTCTCTCCATCCAACATCCTGTCCTTTATAACTGTCCTCATTTGTCTGTCTCTCAGAAAGTCTCTCATCCATTCCAGGAGGTTTCTCTTCAGTCCTCCTATATGCTCTAGCTTCCACAATAGTCTCTCATGGGGTACCTTGTCAAAGGCCTTTTCCAAATCTACATACACACAATCCACCCAACCATCTCTCTCCTGTAGCACATCAACTGCTCTTGAGTAAAAGCTCAACAAGTTGGAAACACATGACCTTCCACTTCTGAATCCAAACTGACTTTCAGCCAAAATATTCATCTCTTCCAGATATTTCATCCATCTATCTTTCAGGATTCTCTTGCACAATTTGCAACCATGCTGGTTAGGGACACTGGTCTATAATTCAGGGGTTCTTCCTTGTTTCCTCCCTTATAAATTGGTACAGTACATTTGCCCTTTTCCATTCTTCAGGCACTTTCCCCTCTTCCAGAGAACACACAATTAAACCGTGAATCTTATCCGCCAGTTGTTCCCTACATTCCTTCAGTACCCAATTAGAGATTCCATCTGGTCCTGGGGCTTTTCTTACATCTTGAGTTTCCAGTAATTTATACACTTCCTGTACTTCCACTTATATATATTTCATCATTACATTTCTAGTCACTCCCTCCCCTTCCACAAACTCACTTTCATTAGTGAAAACTGACTGGAAATGTTTCTCCATTATTTCAGCTTGCATTGCCGCACCTTTATAGACCTCTCCATTTACTTTCAGTCTGGTGATTCCTTCCTTTTGTTTCAATTTGCCATTGACAAATCTATAAAACAGTTTGGGTTCATCCTTACATTTATCTATTATACATTTTTCAAAGTTCCTTTCTTCCTCTCTACATATCCTTGTATATTCATTTCTAGTTCTTTTATATTCTTCCTTTGTTCCGTTATTACCTCTCTTCCTCCTGTTGTTCCACACCACGTCCTTCTCTTTTTTTGCTATCATACAGCTTCTCAGCTTCTATTATACAACTTCTTTTTCCTGTTTTCTTTCCCCCTTACTCTTGGCACATATTATTCCACTCCCGAATTACAGAGGTCTAGAAAGATTTCCCACTTCCTCTGTATCTCTCTTGTTTCTCTGAATTTTCTCCAATCCGCATTATCGAAGAATTTTCTCAATCCTGTAAAGTTTGCTTTCCCAAAGTTGTATCTTCCCTGCCTATAAAACTCGTCTCTTGGCACCATGTTCCCTATTATCATCTGGAACTCAATGACCACGTGATCACTTTTCTTATAGGACAAAGATATTTCAAAGATTATAGTACATCTACTTCTTTGGTTAGCAGTAAATCTAATCTTGCTGGTGTGACCCCACCTCGGAATCTTGTCTCTTCTTTGACCCACTGCGTCATCACATTGTTCACTGCTATATTTAACAATGTAGTGCCCCACGAATCTTCACTGCCTCCTGAGTCCCACTCTTCCCAGTTCACCTCTTTAGAATTAAAGTTCCCCATTAAAATTATATTGTTGCTTTTCTCAGTCACTTTCTGGAAATAATTAGCCATGTCTGACAACATCTCCTGGTATTCATCATCATTCCATGCTTTTGTCTTAGGGGGAACAGATACTACAGCCACATCTCTCCCACCATTCTCTCCAGTTTCTAGTTTCATATTTATCACTTCAGCCCTTCCCTCTCCCATTTCCACAGTATCTACATTTATGTTGTTCTTTACTGCTATCATCACTCCTCCACCCATTTTTTCTTTTCTGTCTCTTCTCCACAGTTTGTATTTACCATCTCCCATATGGACATCAACATCCTCTCTTAACTTAGTCTCTACAAAACACAAAACATCAGGTTCGTGAACCCTGAAGAAGTCATTGATTTCCAACCTAGCCGATATTAAACCATCAACATTAGTGTATGCCACTTTCAAATTTTTGTTGTTATCTTTTATACCCTCTTCTCTCCTTCTCTCCGTCAGTACCACTTCCTTAATTTCTGATCCATAACTCTCCAATAACACACGGTCTTCTCTTCCTCTGTTCTTTGTTCGTTTTTTGCCTTTGCTTCCTTTATTAACTCCTTTATTTTAGTTCTTTCTTCCTCATTTGCATCTCTCCTTACCCAAACATTTTTGAACCCCTTTGTCTGATAATTTCCAGGTTTTACTGATGATTTTATTTACCATTACCTGGGACTTAAACTTTACCTTCAATGGCCTCACTCCTCCTTCCTCATACTTTCCTAACCTAAACACTTCTTAAATCTCTTCTTGAGCTTCATTGTTACCCTCCATAACCAATGATATTATTTCTTTAACCTTACTCAGTTCTTCTCTTGCCCTTTCTGATATTACTCTCATACGTTTTTCATTTACTCCTGAAATTATTACACATTTTTTCTTATCTGCTACATCCCTGACTAACGCTATTCTACTTCTCAGTACCCTAACCACTTCCTTCTCCACCTTTTCCTTACTTTGTTGTTCTATAATCTCTTTCAAATTTACTTTTCCCTCCTCCTGTATTTTCTTCCACCCCTTATGTTGTTCCCTGATTTCATTAATGTGCTCATCCTGCATACTTGACTTAGAGTCATACTCATCTAATTAACTTTTCACCTTGTCCCTTTCTTCTTCCAACCTCTTATTCTCCCTCTTGAGCTGTTTTATTTCATTGGATGCAGATTCATTACTCACTTTCAATTCTGTGACTTCTCTTTCTTGCTCTACACTGCATGTATAAACTTTTTCCAGTTTACTTCGTGGAACCTTGATCTCTCTCTCTCCTGCTCTTGGGTTTGTTCCTGTAATTCTCAAATTACTATCCATACCGTTTTTAATTCCTGGACATTCCTCTTCGCTGTTTTCTCTACTCCAGCTACTCTTGTTTGGTTCAACATGGTACTTCCATTTCGAACACTGTCTTCAGAGAAGCCCTCAAATTCCTTTTCACCATATGTAAACAAAGCTCCGTTGCCCTCCGCCACTGTGCAACCATATGGAATCTTTCAATTTCCATTATATCATGTACTCTTTGACCGAAACCTGCGTTTTTTTTTACTATTGACCGACGGGACCACCACTCACGCACCCATTTACATAATCACAATAAGCTGGTCTCCTTTTTTGCCGCTGATTTAGCGATTATTTCCGCACGACCCAGGAAGAGCTCTGTCTCTGTCGGCGACCTGTGTGTGCGTGTGTGTGTGTGCGTGCATGCAAAGCAGTGCACCTAACACATAAGGCCTGGGATGGCCATTCATGACTTTTTTTGTTTTACTGTCAATGTTATAATGCATTAGTTTTTTGCAAGAGCATACAGAGGTTGGGGGAGTGGACTTTCTCACCACCACATGGTGTTGGCGAAAGTCAAGGTTCAAATGCAATGGAAGAATAGGAGGGAAGGACAGGAAAAAGTCCATACAAGGAGGGTAGAAAGGTTGCATGAGGATGGAAAATAGGCAGAATATAGGAAAGAAGTGGAGGTGCAAATGGGTAAATATGATTTGGGGCAGAAGGCAAAGGTGGAAGGTGTGTGCAACATATTCACAGAAGAAATTTATGTAGCATGTGAGGTGGTGTGTGGGGTGAAGAGAAAATGAAAGGGGGTGCAAGGACCAGCATAGTGGGATGAACAGGTGAGACAAGCTGTGGCACAAAAGAAGGAAGCCTATAGTAAGCCGATGGGAAGCAGGGGCTTGGAGGAAGTTCAGAGACAGAAGAAAAAGTTACATGTACAGGAGAAGAGAGACGTGAAAAGATTAGTAAAAGAGTAAGAAGAGAGTGGATCACGAATTTGGAAGAAATTTGAGTGTAAAGTAGGGAGAATGTAAGAAAATGTTCTGGAAGGCGGTACACAGTTAGACAAGGTGATGAAGAACTTAGTCAGGGAGTGAAAGATAAAAATGGTAGAGTGCCAGTGGAGAACGGAGAAAAATTGAGCAGATGGGGAGAACACTTTCAAGAACTGTTAAACATGTAGAATGAAAGTGATGCAAAGATAAGTGACTAGGGAATGGCTGGGAAAAGGAGAGAGGTGAGAACTGAGGAAGAAATCAGTAGGATGCAAGTAGTGGAAGCAATGAAGAAAATCACAATAGGGAAAGACCCAAAAATTGTTGGAGTGTGTGGTGACATGCTGAAGCATGGGGGAGAGACAGTAGTAGAATGGATATGAAGATGTGCAGGTTGGCCTGGGAGGAAAGTAGTCCCAGAGGAGTGGAGTCAGGTATAATTATTCCTCTGTAAAATGGAAAAGGGGAAAATGAAGTGTGTGGTAATTATAGAGGCATTTGTCTTCTTAGTGTAATAGCAAAAGTGTATGGTAGGATACATACTGAGAGAGTTAGGGAAATAACAGAGGAATTAGTTGGTGAAGAACAGGGAGGTACTACGAAGTAAAGAGGTTGCGCAGATCAGATATTCATTCTTAAGACTTTAGTGGAAAAGTTTCTAAAGAAGGGAAAGAAGTTGTATGCGGCCTTCATGGAGAAAGCACATGACAGGGTGGATAGACAAGGAATGTGGAAAATATTAAGAATACATGGAGTAAATGGGAAGTTGCTGAATGCTGTGAAGTGTGTGTATGAGAGGGCTAAGGCTGAAGCGTGTGTGGATAGTGAATTGAGTGAATTTTTCTGTTTGAATATTGGACTGAAATAGGGATGTGTCATGTCTCCATGGTTGTTCAATCTGTACATGGATGGGGTTATAAAAGAGGTACAAGGTAAAGCAGTGGATGTTGAAGCGGCCCTAATGAGAGAGGGCAACGTTCCGAAACTCCCTGTACTGTTGTTTGCATATGATACTGTACTGTTAAGTAAAGATAAAGGAGAACTGCAAGGCTTTGTGAATGAGTTTGGAGGAGTATGTAAAACAGAATCTAAAGATGAATGTTGGGAAGAGTAAAGTTATGGTCTTCCAGAGAAATGAAGTCACTGGATGTACAGTAATGCTGAATGATGAGGAAATACATTGAGGTGGTTTGGCCATGTGGAGAGGATGGAAAGTGAAAGACTAATGAGGAAAATGTATGTGAGTGAAGTGGAGGAGGGGGAGGCCAAGGATGAGATGGAGGGGAGAGGTATATGAGAGAGGGGGATGTGAGCTGTGAGCAGGGCAGTGAAATTGTGGGGGACTGGACGACATAGAGGCAATTTGTTTGTGGCCACCCCATACTGGAATAAGGCGTCTGGCAATAAACAAATAGACAGAATTTCTTGCTGCAACATGTTGATAGTTACATTGCATACTTTTTGCATATCCTAGTGTTTTATGTTTGTGTAATAGCAGTGTGAGCAAGATTGTTAAGTACGAGGTCAGCTTGAGATGCAACTGCCAGTTAAGAGTAACAGGTGGGGGAGATTGGGTAGGGGTATGAGGAAGGGTTGGGTGCTAGGATAGAGGCAGGTGGAGCTTGTTCTGACACCTCCTTCCCTCTTCCCTGGGTATAAAAAGGTAGAATGGGGACACCCCTTAGCAGAAATTTGTGTTTGTGAGTGTACTGTATCAATACTGTCTTGTATTTTATGCTTAATTTTAATCTTTTATTCATGGGTAATACTGTAGGAAAGCAACTGGGGGTACCAATGCAATATCCGGCACTCTGCAATATCTGACGCGGAGGCTGGCTGAATTACGTCAGATAATTAAGAATTTATTGTATTTTTGTGGAGATGACATATATATGATCTGAAGGGAGTTTAGGTCCCATCTGCCAGGTGGTGGTGTGTGAAAGTCTGGACAAATAGTATATAGATGTCTCAGAAAGAGGGTGAGTGGTGTATTGGGAGATGTCACTGATAATGTATATGCTGTTGAAATACAAGGTTATTTTTTGTGATCATACCAGGCAGTGTTTTTACTGTTAAAAGTTGTCAGTAATGCAACCCTCAGCTCCTCCCCATAACAGAGACATTACTCATAGTAATTCCCGTAAGAGAGACACCATTCATGGTAATAGGGTTATATTCCTTGAAGATATAACTATGGCTAAAGATGAAGACTTACAGTGAGGATTGGGAAGGCCTTGATCCACTTGCGGTCACCATGAGGTTCTTGCTCTTGAATAGGATGGGGTGGATAACTAACCCATATCCCATGCAACACCGATTCACCCTTGAACAGGGTTGAACTCAGCACTTTATCTGCTTCCTGGTGAAAGAAAAATTCAATGTATTTTCCACACAAGCCAATCATATGTTAAAATTTTTCTGCAAATGTTCTTAATTAAAGAAACAGAACTTCACTGTCAAATCCTCATCTATAAAAAAAATTACATTGATTGACAAAATTTAAAAAGTGTTATAGTTCAGGTAGGTGGTGACGGTCATCATCCACTCACTTGATGCAGTGCTGCCTACTTCTTCCTTAGCCTTTATCATTCTTTTTCTGTGCCTGCCCTCCTCTCTTCTTATTTCTCCCATCTTTTCTGCCACTTCTTATTGCTTTTCTTTCCTTTACAGGTGCCTTTACATTGCGTAACAGGCCAAATGGTTTCCTGTAAGCCAAAAAACCACTTACAACGCTGGGTGGTAACCATATAATCAAACCATATGTGCTCCCTACATGTCAACAAGTGGGTTGGTGGAGAGTTAGTGCCCCTCCCCGTAAAACAAATAACTCAAGGTCAAGTGGCCACCCCTTACAGAATTATGGCATCTGGCAACAGACAGATAGGCAGACAGTATTTTACGGTGATTCTACGCAACATGAACCTGCAAACTTCGAATAAGATATCCAATTTTCGCCAGCACGTCCAGTTTTCAAGAACCATTATACCATACGAAAATCTGCTCGTGTGTTGGAAAATCCTATTCGACTCCAATCGTAGCATTCAGCTAGTAATGGTGGTGGTTATATCAGTTTCAGTCAAGTACGTGAATCAAAAAATATATAGCAACTCAAAGTGAATCAGCCACAGCCGAAAGTCAGGTAAAATTTTCCCACCATCAAGATGATTTTTTTGTGTTTTTTTTTACACCAATGTATGCAATGATAATCTTATATTTGCTGTTATTCCATTTCAGCTTTTCTTTACTGTTACAGTGCCTTGATCTGTGTTGGCAAGCAATGAAGCACAGCAAATGTATGAATGCATCAGACACTTTCTGCTACATCTGCGGGTTCTTTACACCTGAAAGCCTGAAGAGACCAATTAGAAGGATTGCTAAAGTACTTAGAAACATTATTTCAAATGTCCTGATGGTAATCAAAACAAGAAGTGGGCACCCCATACTGCATGCAAGCTCGCTGTAAGCCACATGAAACAGCCATAAGGTATGCCTTTTGCTGTACCAATGATTTGGCGTGAACCAAATGGTCATTATTCTGACTGCTACTTTTGCCTCACTAACACCAAAGGGAATTCAATGAAAAACTCGGTCCAAGATCAGGTATCCTTAAGTACCTTCTCTAAGGCAAGCACCCCATGACCCTGAGCTTCCAGTTCCAAATCCTCCATTAACCCCTAAACCGCGGGGTTGTTTTGGCTCAACTTGCGTGTCCCGCGGGCATATTCGCGATCCGACAGACTCTCTAAAAATATTTGCCAAAAATCAGTTATTTGTCCTAGAGTATTATAATTATATATGCATATGGCACATACCTTTAGCTTTCTCCTGGGATGTTTGTTGAGCCTTTGTCGAGTACTGTAGGACTTGTGGAGACTTCTGAAGTTGGGTAATGAAGTCTCCACTTTATACTTCCCGACACCCCGTAATATGATTACCACAGCCTGATATCATCACTAGAAACACTATTCTATGATTTTCAAATAGTTTGGAATCCATACTCCAAAAAAAAAAAAACACTGAAAGCAATGAAAATTACGAGTGTGTATGACCTTCCCACTTGCACTCGTTCACCTATGGTATTCTGTCATTTATTACTCATAAAAACACTCACACTTTATACTTCTATTACTATATAACACTTATATATATTTGCAGTCTTTATCCATAAGTTTCCTTCAGTAATAGTTCAGTAAAATAAGTAGCATTCACTTTCTCGTCCTGTATACTAGCGTTAAGAGGGAATCTGTCACTTTCACTTCCACTTTCATAACTCACAGTATTCATACATGCTAGAGTGAAACTTTCACTTTCATTACTCCTAGTATATATACTCGTATTCTTATATTACTACTCATTTACATTTCTATTTACATTCTCTGTTTTATTTACATTATTTACATTTCTATTTTATTTACACTGTGTTATGCACTGTCACTTGCAGTAACTTATAAAACTATTTTCCACTGTTCACTTATATTTACATTCACTGCTTTCACTTGCTGTTTACACATTATTTACAAATTATTTACATTTCCACTTGTACTGTTTTACTCACCAGAAAGATCGTAGTCACTGTCCATCATTTTCATTGATAAATTAGCCACTTCACGTTCCACAGCAGTCACTTAGCCCTTTACCCCTTTCCACACGAGGTTTAGTAGAGGTAGAGGTCACAGGGCCATTTGCATGGGGCTAAAAAGCGGCAGAATTGGATAGGCGCAAATCCGACGTGGTTTCACCTTGAAAGACGACAGTAAACTGAATGCTGTGGTGGCCTAGGGGGAGTGCAACGCTGCCAATGTCAGCATGGTGACAGCTGCTAATATATACGCTATGAAATGATTGTCAGGAAATCTAGACAATACATAATAAATTAGGTAGTTCCAGGTGAATGTAAATATCACTTAGGCTTCTCCCTTCCTTTCTTATATATATTTTTATTACGAGAATAGATTATACGGCATATTTCAAGGGGAAATAAACAGGGAAAATTAGCGAATGAGTGCACGTGAGTTGTTGTCAGGTGATAATTAGCCAATTCCAGGTGTATGACACTATAACTTAACTTATTTCTTTTTTGTATATATTATTTGGTATAAGAATAGGGCATAGGGCTTATTTCAATGGATGAAATCAGTGGAAAATTCCGGGGAAGATTTACTTAGCGCAGCGTGGCCAGGCAGGTGAGAGGAGAGGGTAATGGAGGGGAGGTAGGAAGGGGAGTCAAGAATGGGGAGAAATGACTAAATTGTCAACAATGGATGGGAGTACAGATGAGATTAGGAGTGCTGACTAGTGTTGGACATTGGCAGTACTGATATATAAAACAAGCCACCACTTGAAAGCCCAGGTGAATTCAAAATAACAGAATCACACAAGTGACGCCCCGCGGTATGATCCCTTGCACCTAAGCGTCACGCAAGTGACGCCCCGCAGTTAAGGGGTTAAGTACCACACCTCATCAGTCAGGTAGAGCTGCATGACCTCTTAAGAGACCTAAACTCCCCCCAAGGAGGAAAATTATTTCCTTGGATCTCGACTCAAGCAGTGGAACATGCTTCAAGGTAGAGTTTGTATCACCACCTTCCATCATGGACATGAAAAGCTCTCAATGTACTTCAAGATGGATGACATGCTTTGTTACTGTTATGATGCTGTATCGTTAATGCAATACCTATGTAAGTTTCGTCCTTATCAAAAAGGAAAATGGCTGTTGCTCACACATTCTGAGAAGAATGCACTGAAGGCAGTCCTTCTCCATAACGGAAATGAGCTTCCTTCTGTTCCAACTGTGCATGCCCATGTAATGAATGAAAGTTATGAAACTATGAGTACTCTGTTGACTGCTACTGGCTACAAAACACATCACTGGAGCATCTGTGGGGACCTGAAAGTCATTTGCTTGCTTCTGGGACTTTAACATGGTTACATAAAGCACATGTGTTTTCTCTGTTCATGGGACAGCAGAGCAGATGCTATGCATTACACACAAAGGAATGCCCAGCGTGACCAAAAGATATGACTGGAAGGTTCAACTGTCTTAACAAACCTCTTGTTGACCATAAGAAGGTATTCTTGCCTCCACTTCATTTGAAACTTTGATGAAGAACTTTGTTAAGGCCATAGATCAAGATGGTTCTGGCTTCCACTGCTTGATAACAAAGTTCCAAGGCACTGTATCAGAGGCCAAAGTAAAGGCAGGTTTTTTCAATAGTCCCTCAAATTCATCTTATACTCAACGATCAAGATTTTGTAAAGAGCTTATCTGAGCTGGAAAGGGCTCCTTGGGAGAGCTTCATGGTTCTTACCATTAATTACCTAGGAAATTTTCCAGCATTGAATTACGAGGAGCTTGTGGACAAGATAATGAAGAGTTACTATGCACTCAGTGCTCGAATGTCGCTCAAGATAAATATCTCCCATTCTCATTTGGACTTCTTTCTGTTCATTCTTGGCAATGTCAGTGATGAACATGGTGAAAGGTTTAACCATGAAACTGTCTTAATGGAGAGCCAACATCAAGGCTGACTCAATCCAAACATGATGAGCGATTATTGTTGGACTTTACAGCGTGAGAGTAATTGCTCCTACAAACGCAAAATGCAGAGGCACTTCTAATGTGCAAAGGTCATTTTTTTTTTTTTTTTTTTTAATAACAGAATGGAGGAAGAAAAAACAAATGAATAAAAAAAATAATCCATACACCAGATTACTGGTGTCCTCTGTTCATACAATATCTGTAACAGTTAGACTTGAATAGCTGTGGGTTAAAATTTGGAGGGAAACAACTCTGAGGAAGCGAGTTCCAGAGAGATGCAGTTCGGTGAATGAAAGAATTCTGATAGGCAGAAGTTCTACAATATGGCTGAGTGACATTCCAGTCATGAGCGCTACCAGATGCCCATGTAGCACGAGGGAAGGCATGGAGAGGGTGGCACCATGGACGCAACTTCATCTGAGCATTTGCCAAAAAAATATCTGTAAAATAATGCAAGGGAGGCAACATTCCTTCTTACTTGCAGGGGAGGTAGTTTATTTGTAATGGCAGGGTTGTTGATAATTCTAGCAGCTTTGTTCTGAATTTTGTCTAGTTGTATTTTTTTGTGTGCAAGATTGTTTTTTGTACCAAAAGGGACATTTTTTTTTTTTTGGTGTGTGTGTGTGGGGGGGGGGGACTTTTAGTCGACCTGGAAAAGCCAACTTAGGTATAATTACGTCGACCAGTAATGGGTTATGCACTATGTCGCATATCAGTAATCTACGTCGCTGCGCACACACTTCACTCCCTATAACTCTTACATTCCTCACCAACCTGCTATCAGCCCTCCTGACCAGGAAATAGCTAATCTGGCTAAACTCGTATGTAATTAACCTACTCTCTCTTTTCCTACAATGTGTGTTGTACACAATCATGTTCATTGCTTCCCCAAATTTCAGTATCCTTTCACTTTGCACATTTCTCATACAATATGTACATCCACATGCATCCCTTCATATACTCAAGCTGCTTCACCAACAAGACTGTGAAACTCCCTTCCCAGAACTACTCTCTTATCATCTCACATACCACTTACCAGACATATCATGTCATCCCAGAATCTATCTTTTTCTATATCATCCAAGCCATCCTGTGGAGCATACACCAGTATACATTAAATGAAATTACGACTTTACTGAACAATGATTTCAGTATTATAACCTTTTCATTCACTCCCATTACATTCATGACAAGCTCCACCCATTTTTCTTCAACAAGCAAACTCATACCACCATATACATCTACACCTCCCTGTCATAACAGCTTATACCTACAGCCTCTCTCGGCAATCATTCTAACTGAACCTCCCCTATACCTGACTTCCTGTACATAGACAACATCCACACCCCTCCTATACTCAGCCTCTACTACTTTTCCTGCTCTACCCTTCGATCTACCAACATTCTACGATGACACTCTGACCCCCTTGGGTGATTTAATTTCTTCAGGCTTGCTTTTATCGTTCCTTATCCTTCTCATTTTCTGTCATGAGCTGGTAAAACATAAAAGACTGATTACAGGCCCCGCCCACCTGTAAAGTCCCAAGTCCAGGCACAGGACCTGGGACTCACAGCCCACCAGGTGTGGCCAGTGGCTGTGGCATTGGCCTCGGGGCACCAGCCAGGACAGCTATAGTGACACCCTCCACGCGTGCCTTGGCACCGTAACTGCCCCGTCAGTATACACCTATTGATGGGGCAGCCTCCTGGGGCACTACTCCCAGGTTCATGCCCCTCTCTGATGGGTGGAAGTGGCAGCCTGGAAACTTTCTGGCACAGATCCGAGCCCCCATCCCATCACACCCCAAAGCTATGCTGGCAGAGACCAAGCCACACCTCCCCTCAGGTTTACTACTTGGTAGTGGGGGCAGTTTTCTCACTGTCTGCCCTTGCTGGTGTCAACCTGTGATGTAATGAGGTATGTTGTGTAGTGCAAGAGACAGTGGTGAGTGGGAGTAGTATATGAGACTGTTAAAGAAAAGCATTTGGGAGAATATGTTGGCCTACTCTCCATGTTAGTGTCACACTGAAAAAGTCACGAAGGGAGTTTTTGTGTGTGTGTGTGTGTGTGTGTGTGTGTGTGTGTGTGTGTGTGTGTGTGTGTGTGTGTGTGTGTGTGTGTGTGTGTGTGTGTGTGTGTGTGTGTGTGTGTGTGTCCGACTCTAGGCATAGACTTAACAGCCTGCTCCCAAGGCCCAGTAGTCCTCCTACATATCATACATCTCTACATGTCACCACTTCGGCGCTAACACCCACCATCCATATTGAATGAATGCTAGGACTGTCTCATACAGGACTGGTGTATTGGTATTAGTGGGGGTATTTTTACGACATGTCAGCGGGTCTTCTGGTAGATCGGTAAAGTCTGATTATATGAAATTCAAATCCTTAAACTGTTCCCAGCCCCAGCCGGGATTTGAACCTGGGTCCGGTAGGACTGCAGGCCACCTTTCTTCCGATTGAGCCACCGGATGGTCAAGATACCCTAATGGCTAGTGAAACAGGAACTCCAGCTCTTCCTATCACCGGCATTCCCATCCCCTTGGGAGTACCGCCCTGCTAGCTGGTGCTACTGCCTACTCCTTGCCTTGTCAGACATTATATTAAGATAAGTAGTAATGCACTCACAAATGAGTCCAAGGTGAATACTCAAGTCAGCACTTTTAGCAACTGTGTGATGACATTAGTGGCTAAATAGCTATTTCCTATGGATGTTTCCAACGGGAGGTGGAAAGTGATTTTTTTTTTTTTTTTTTTTTTTACTGGATAACTTAATAATTAAATCTGTATATCTGCATTGAAAAATGTACATATAACTCTATGATTAATCACCACTAATTTCTGAGACTGTATCAAGAAATAATGTGTTGTTACTTAAAACTATTATTATTATTATTATTATTATTATTATTATTATTATTATTATTATCATTATTATTTTTACAATTTGTAAACGTACTAGGTTTGTAAGCATAAGTGGTGTCATCAGTATAATCAGCAGTAAGTTTGTTAAAAAAAAAAAAATCTACTCACCTCGATACCAGAGTCAAGGAAAATGGCACCCATGAGAGCCTCAAAACAGTTGGCCATGGCATGCCGGAGCTCAAAGTCATGGCAAAGGTCTGAACCATGGGCATACAACATGAATTGGTCCAATCCCAGCTTCTCTGCCAAGACTGCCAAGTGTTGGTTCTGCACAATGGCTGCTCTGCAAATGATTAATAAAAGCTGTACCATGCTTAATATTGACAGTAATTTGCAGAGATCTAACATCATCTAAGCCAGTGTTGCCCCAAGAGGAGCATAGGAGCCCAGGGCTAGGCAAGTTGATCCTGACATTTAAGATGAAAATGACCAACCTCACTCCTCTCTGGGTGGCAGTATGCAAGCAATAAACCCCAACCACCACTTGGATATAAACCTACACATGCTCAATCCGATTGGAGCACCTCAATTATCCACTAAACCACCAGGAGCCATAATTTGGTTACATGGTTACCACCCAGCATAGTAAATGGTTTCCTGGTGTACAGGAAACCATTTGGCTTGTCACTCAGTGTAGAGTCACCCACAGGCAGAAAGAAGAGGAAAGAATGAAGGAAAGAAAGACAGACGAGGGAATGTAAAGTCACCTGCAGACAGAAGAAAGAAGAAAGAATGAAGGAAAGAAAGGCAGAAAGGGGAGCATAATGTCACTTGTTGGCAGAAGAAAGAAGAAAGAATGAAGGAAAGTAAGACAGAAGAGGAAGGATGGAAGAGTGGAAAGGGCAGACACCCAAAGCAGCACTACATCAAGTAAGTGGATGGTGTGATCTAACATTTAAATATATTCATCATCATAATCTTCACCATATTATGGCAATTTTCTTGCCTGCATGTGCTAACTGTGGTTTACATTAAGGTAGCTATCCACACTACAAAGCCCCTTGATATTTATACTCTTGACCCTGAAGGCATATCTCAGCACCTTCACTCATGTTTTCCTAAGATAAATGGCAGAACACCAGCAGCGAACGATCACAAGTGGGAAGGTTATACGCCCTCGTAATTTTCATTGCTTTCACAGTGTTTTTTTTTTTTTGAGTATGGATTCCAAACTATTTAAGAATCATTGCATAGTGTTTCTAGTGATAATATCAGGCTGTGGTAATCATATTACGGGTTGTCGGGAAGTGTAAAGTGGAGACTTCATTACCCAACTTCAGAGGTCTCCACAGGTCCAACGGTACTCGACGAAGGCTCAACAAACATCCCAGGAGAAAGCTGAAGGTATGTGCCATATGCATATGTAATTTAAATATTCTAGGACTAATAACTGATTTTTGGCAAATATTTTTGGAGAGTCTGTCGGAGCGCAAATATGCCTGCCACAAGTCAAAGAAAAACAAGCCCGCGGTTTAGGGGTTAAAGGCTCCAACATGCTTGCATGCGTCAGCCTTGGTCACTTAATGGTGGCTCTCCATGCTGCATGATCCATTGCAGCCTCCCTGTTCAGTCCCTTAACCCTGAGGTCACACTTAATGATCTCGTCCCATATCTTTCTCGGTCTACCCCCTGTACCACCACCCCCAATATTAACACTTCTCACCTTCCTCACCCAATTATCATCCTCCATCCTCTCCACACGTCCAAACCATCTCAATCTACCTCTCCTCATCACAACACCAATACACTCCAGTCCCATCCTACCTTTCAACTCTTCCATCATGAACCCAGCCCCCCCAGACCTTGCACGCAGGGACGCACTACACATCCACCTAATCATTGTCATTTCTGTACATCTGAGCCGGCGAATATCCTCCTCCTTCACTGCCCAGGTCTCACTACCATACAGCATTACACTCCTAACACGTGCTGCATACAAAGACCCCTTAGCACGTAGGGAGAATCCTCTCAATGTCAGGAGAGGCAAGGGCTCCCTGAACTTCTTCCAACCACTTCTCACCCTAGCCACAGAGCTACCTCTAGCCCCATATATATATATATATATATATATATATATATCCTTCTTTCCTTCCATCCTCTTCTGTCTTTCTTTTCTTCATTCTTTCATTGTTCTTCTGCCTACAGGTGACTTTACACTCCCTCTTCTGTCTTACTTTCCTTCATTCTTTCTCCTTCCTTCTGCCTGCTGGTGACTCTACACTGAGTGAAAAGCCAAATGGTTTCCTGAACACCAGGAAACCATTTACTATGCTGGGTGGTAACCATATAACCAAATTTTGGCGCCTGGTGGTTTAGTGGGTAATTATTGCACTCCAATCGGATTGAGCCGGTGAAGGTTTATATCCAAGGGATGGTTGGGGTTGATTGTTCATGTAATGCCACTCAGGGATGAGTGAGGCTGGTCACTCTCATCTTAAATGTCGGGACCAACTGCCTGGCCCCGGGCTCCTACGCTCCTCATGGGGCAATGTAGGATTGGATGATGGATGGATGGATGGATGGATATATATATATATATATATATATATATATATATATATATATATATATATATATATATATATATATATATATATATATATATATATATATATATATATATATATATATATATATATCTATTGCCAGACGCCTCAATCCCATTTGGGGTGACCACAAACAAATCGCCTCCAAGTCGCCCTGTCCCCCGCCATTTCACCAACTCACACCCCCCTCTCTCATATACCTCTCCACCCCATCCCTCCCTCTCATCCACGGCCTCCCCCTCCCTCTTCTCTCCTCCACTTCACTCACATACACTCTCTTCGTCAGTCTTTCACCCTCCATCCTCTCCACATGGCCAAACCACCTCAGTGTGTTCCTCATAACGCTTCCTATCACATCCACATCCACACCACAACGCTCCTTTATATCCTCATTCGTCAGCCTGTCTCTCCACGTGACTCCACAGGCTCCTCTTAAATAACTCATTTCCACTGCTCTCACTCTTGACTTGTGTCCTTCCAACAATGTCCAAGCTTCACTTCCGTACGTTAGAGTTGGTATCACAATACTGTCATGTAGTAACTTTTTCACTTCCATGCTCACTTCCCTGTTTCATATCACTGCTTTCAAAGAACCAGCAACCTTTCTTCCCTGCTGTACCCTTTCAAGAACTTCACCCTCCAAACTTCCATCCTTACTCATCACAGTACCCAAATACTTAAACGTACTCACATTTTCCAATTCCTCACCATCCAACCTCGCTGTACATTCACTAACTTCACCTCTCTCAAAGACCATCACTTTACTCTTCCCTACATTCACCTTTAGGTTCCGTTTCTTACACACTCTCTCAAACTCATCCACCAAGCCTTGCAGCTCCCCTTCGTCTTCACTCAACAACACAGTATCATCTGCAAACAACAGTACAGGGAGTTTCCAGACACTATCCTCTCTCACCAGGGCCACTCCAACATCCACTACCCTACCTTGTACCTCTTTTATTACCCCATCCATGTACAGATTGAACAACCATGGAGACATGACACATCCCTGTTTCAAACCAACTTTCAAAGAGAAAAATTCACTTAGTTCACCATTCACACGCACTGCAGCCTTCGCACCATCGTAGATACTCTTCACTGCATTCAACAACTTCCCATCTACTCCATATATTCTTAACACTTTCCACAATCCTTGTCTATCTACCCTGTCATACGCTTTCTCCAAATCCATGAAAGCCGCATACAACTTCTTTCCCTTCTCTAGAAACATTTCCACTAAAGATCTAAGAATGAATATCTGATCTACACAACCTCTTCCCTTCCTAAAGCCTCCCTGTTCTTCTCCAACTAATTTCTCTGTTCTTTCTCTAACTCTGTCTATAAGTATCCTACCATACACTTTTCCTATTATACTAAGAAGACAAATGCCCCTATGATTACCACACACTTCTTTTTCCCCTTTTCCTTTGTACAAGGGAATAATTATACCTGACTTCCAATCCTCCGGGACTCTACCTTCCTCCCAGGCCAATCTGCACATCTTCCACATCCATTCTACTACTATCTCTCCCCCATGCTTCAGCATTTCACCACACACTCCATCAATTCCTGGGGCTTTCCCAGATTTAACTTTCTTCATTGCTTCCACAACTTCTATCCTACTGATTTCTTCCTGTCTTCTCACCTCCCTCCTTCTCCCAGCCATTCCCCAGCCACTTATACTCGCATTACTTCCATCCTGTATGTTCGACAATTCCTTAAAGTGTTCTCTCCATCTGCTCACTTTTTCTCCCTTCTCCACTAGTAATCTACCGTTTTTATCTTTCACTCCCCTGCTAACTTCACTTCCACCCTGTCTTACTCTTTTCACTTCTCTCCAGAACATTTTCTTACAGTCCCTCCACTTTACACTCAAATTCCTTCCAAATTCCTCATCCACTCTCTTCTTACTCTCTCTTACTAATCTTTTCACCTCTCTCTTTCTTTCCACATATAACTCTCTCTTCCGACTCTCAACTTCTTCCACGCCCCTATTTCTCATCCATTCATTGTATGCTTTCTTCTTTTGTGCCACAGCCTGTTTCACCTCTTCAGTCCACCACGCTGTTCCTTGCACCCTCCTCCGTCTTCTCTTCCTTCCACACACCACATCACATGCTGCACATATTTCTTCTGTAAATATCTTACACACACCTTCCACGTCTCCCATCTGCTCCAATTCATATTTGCCCAATCGTTCCTCCACTTCTCTCTTATACTCTGCCTTTTTCTCATCCTCTTGTAACCTTTCCACTCTCCTTGCAACTACTCCTTCCTCTCGACTTTCCCTTCTTCTATTCCTCCATCTTACTTGCATCCTAATTCTGGCCACCACCAAGTAGTGGTCAGAAAGTCCACTCCCCCAACCTCTATACACTCTTGCATCCTTTACACATCTTCGCATCCTTTCATCCACACACACATAATCAATCATTGCCTTCCTTTCATTCAGTTCACCACCCACCCTTCTCATCACTCGCCATGTATACCTGTGGATCATTTTGTGCCTGAAGAGGGTATTGGCTATCACCAACCCCCTCCCAGCACAAATGTCCACTAACGCACTCCCATTCTCATCTATCTCAGCAGGCACACCCCACTCACCAACTATTCCATCCACCTTCACATTACCAACTTTACCATTCATATCACCAATCAAAAACACTCTCTCATTCCTTCCAAACTTTTCCATGCACACTTCCACATTTGTCCAGAACTCTTCTCTCACTCTTCTAGCAAGATCTTGCGTTGGCGCATACACACACACAATCGCCCACATTTGTATTCCAACTTTCAACTTTACCCACACAATCCTTGACCCAACTGATCCATACTGTCTTATGCTCTTCTTCCATCTTTTACTCACAACTATACATACTCCTTCCTTTGGCCTCTCATTCTCACCTACTCCTGCACATATACCCCATCGATATTCCCATTCTCTCACACTTTCTCCTCTCCATTTTGTTTCAGTTATTCCACATATATATACATATATATATATATATACATACACACACACACACACACACACACATATATATATATATATATATATATATATAAATATATATATATACTCAATCCTTCAGTTACACATGGTTGAGTAACACGTTTTTGTTCTAACGCGGTCAGCATAATGAGACAAGTCATGTCAACACGTGGAAAAACTCGAGCTCACGCGGGAAGTCAGCTGGCCTGGGGACGAAATTTGAAAGTTGCGCGCTATGACGTCACCCTCTAAACTCTGGGTAAACGTGTAGTGGGTGGTATGCGGGATGATGAGATAGTGATTTTGGGAGGGGACTTAAATGGTCATGTAGGTGAAGCAGCACAAGATTATGAAGGAGTGCATGGGGGATGTGCATATGGTCTAAGAAATGCAGAAGGGGAAAGGATACTCGAGTTAGGGGAGGCAACGGACATGATTGTGTGCAACACATATTTTAGGAAAAGAGACAGTAGGTTAATTACGTATGAGTCTGGGGGAAATAGAAGTCAGATAGATTATTTTCTGGTTAGGAGGGCTGATAGGAGGTTAGTGAGGGATGTTAAAGTTACAGGAAGTGAGGAGTGTGTGCAGCAGCACAAACTATTGATTTGTGATATGGTGCTTAAAGAACAAGTGATGAAAAAGAGGACTTATGTACCTAGGAGGAAAATATGGAAGCTGAAAAACCAAGTAGTAAGGGATGCCTTCTATAGCGAGTTGAGGAGAGTGGTGGCTGAACAGGGAGCTGTAGACAGAGGCATTAATGAACAGTACAGAGCCCTCAAGAACAACTTCTTGAGAGTTACTGATGTAACATGCGGCTGGACAAGAGGACCACCAAGACATAAAGTAACTTGGTGGTGGGATGAGGGTGTAGAAGCTGCAATTAAGGAGAAAAGAAGGCTTTTCCGGGAATGGAAGAAGGGTGGTAGCAAAGAGGAATATTTGGCTGCCAAGCGTAGGGCTAGGAGAGAGGTATACAGGGCAAAGTCTGAGTCACAGAGACAATTACTTGATAACCTAAATTATGGGGAAAGGATAAATATATTTAGGGTGGCAGGTCAGGTGAAGAGGGATAATCGGGATATCATAGGTGAGCAGTGTGTGAAGAATGATGAAGGAAGGGTAGTGGTGAACAGTGAGGATATGAAAGATGCATGGAGAGAGCAATATAACCGGTTGTTGAATGAGGAGTCTGACTGGGACAAGGAAGGTTTGGAGCCAGCAGATCCAGTGTCTGGCCCTTGGCCTTTGATTGATACTGCTACTGTGAGTGAGGCAATAGGCAGGATGAGGGTGGGGAAGGCAGCAGGTGTGTCTGGGTTGACTGCCGAAATGTTGAAGGCCTCAGGCGATATAGGGGTGAGTTTAGTCACTGACCTGATAAATAGGATTATTTATAAGTGTGTTGTCCCAGATGATTGGCTGAAGAGTGTAATTGTAAATGTGTATAAAGGGAAGGGTGATGCCCTGGAAAGAGGAAATTATAGAGGTATAAAGCTTTTAGATCAGATAATGAAGGTAATGGAGAGAGTTTTAGAAGGTATGATTAGAGAAAGAATGAATATTGATGAGATGCAGTTTGGGTTTATGCCAGGTAGGGGGACCACTGATGCCATATTCATTGTTCGACAGCTTCAGGAAAATTATATTGGTAGGAGAAGGGATCTTTATTTTGTTTTTGTTGATTTGGAAAAGGCCTTTGACAGAGTCCCTAGAGAGGTGGTGAAGTGGGCAATGAGAAAGCTTGGCTTGGAGGAGTGGCTGGTTAGGGTGGTTATGGCCATGTATGTGGGTGCTCACACCCAGGTGAGAGTGAATGGAGATTTGAGTGATGAGTTTTCCGTGAATGTTGGTGTGCATCAGGGGTCAGTCTTGAGTCCCATGTTGTTTATCATGGTACTTGAAGCCCTTTCACGTGACTTTAGAAACGGACTCCCGTGGGAGTTGTTGTATGCTGATGATTTGGTGTTGATTGCAGAGAATGAAAGGGAGGCAGAGGAAAGGTTTAGGAAGTGGAGAGATGGTATGGGGCAAAAGTATCTAGGGTTGGTGGCGGTACTGCCAAAGACGAGGGAGAGTGGCCATGTGCAGTTTGCCACAAGGGTGTGGGAAGTAATTCCATCTTGTGCGGTGTGTGTGATAAATGGGTGCATAAGAGATGTAGTGGTATCAGAGGTAGACTGAGAGATAATGCTGATTTTATGTGTACGGAGTGCCGGGGTGAGCAGGTGGAGATCGTCAGACGTGAAAGGATTGAACTTGCTGGTGAATCTCTTGAGTGGGTGGAAGAGTTTTGTTATTTGGGAGACATGTTGTGTGCTGGAGGTGGGGCTGGAGCTAGCTCTGTGGCTAGGGTGAGAAGTGGTTGGAAGAAGTTCAGGGAGCTCTTGCCTCTCCTGACATTGAGAGGGCTCTCCCTACGTGCTAAGGGGTCTTTGTATGCAGCATGTGTTAGGAGTGTAATGCTGTATGGCAGTGAGACCTGGGCAGTGAAGGAGGAAGACATTCGCCGGCTCAGACGTACAGAAATGACAATGATTAGGTGGATGTGCAGTGCGTCCCTGCTTCCAAGGCCTGGAGGGGCTGGGTTTACAATGGAAGAGTTGAGAGGTAGGATAGGACTGGAGTGTATTGGTGTTGTGATGAGGAGAGGTAGATTGAGGTGGTTTGGACATGTGGAGAGGATGGGGGATGATATTTGGGTGAGGAAGGTGAGAAGTGTTAATATTGGGGGTGAGGTTATGAGGGGTAGACCGAGAAAGACATGGGACGAGGTCATTAAGTGTGACCTTAGGGTTAAGGGACTGAACAGGGAGGCTGCAATGGATCGTGCAGCGTGGAGAGCCGCCATTAGGTGACCAAGGCCGACACATGCAAGCATGTTGGAGCCTTTAAAAACGAAACGAAACGAAACGACATTTCCTCGGGGCATATTTCCATTCTGTATGGGTATTTATCTCAGTACCACAGCCAGCCACCTCAGCCAAACAGCCCTAGTGAGATGGGATAGGTTAAGTTGCTGAAATTTTGCCTGGGAAGCGCAGTGGACATATTTTCGTGAAAAACCTATGGTTAGTTTTGAAACGACTGGGCAAGCGTTGTTCCTGGCTGAAGGTTCCTGGTGGTTTTTATGAATACGCATACAGAATGGAAATATGTTTCCTGGGCAAACTCAAGGCCGAACGGTTTGACAAAATTTATGGGGTTCGGCAATTTCAGGGGACAAAATGGAACGACAATGTATGCTAATCAGAAAAAAAAAAAAAAAAATCCTTGCGTTCTCATAAGTTAGAGTTCAGTTCCACATTCTACGTTTGATTTCATGCTTCCCAACACAGTTTGGACCAACTGGGCATATGGTTATGGATCCTTTCTCGTGCCTCACCTAGTTCTACCCCACACTCATAATGGGTTTTGCAGTTTTAGGGAACGAAATGGAACGAAAATGTTTGCTAATTAGAAAAAAATACTTTCGTCTATGTGTTCTTGTTAGTGTTCAGTTCCACATTTTTCGTTTGGTTTCGTGCTTCCCAACACATTTAGGACCGACTGAGCATATGGCTATCAAGTCATTTCTCGCATCTCACAGACTCTACCTCACAGTCATATGGGTTTTGAGTTTTAGGAGATGAAACTGAACGAAAATGTTTTGCTGATCACACACACACACACACACACAAAATACTTCCATCCACGTGCTCGTGTAAGTGAGCATTCAGTTCCACATTCTTCGTTCTTCTTCTTTCTGATAGTCTTATGTTTGTTGGATTACTTCTGGGAGGTAAATACGCGTTTCATGCTAAATCTGTTTCCCCCGTTGTTTTATGCTGTGTTCCGCTGTCAACTTGTTTGACATGTCAGGGTTATGGCGAAATTAGGGCCTGTCCTAACCTAAGTGTTTAAACTTGACCTAACCTAGCTTAACTATACCTAACCTAGCATCCAGTTGGGAGACGAATTCACCTTTGAGTACATCAAGACAATCATGTTATGGCTTAAGGAACGTGATGATAAAAAGTGGGAAATTTTTCAGCAGGAAAAGGTAATTTACCACCCTGAAAATAGTCAGAAAAATACAGAAAACAAACTGAAGGAATATGAACTGAATTGGTAAGGTTCTTCCACTGCTTTAAGTAATGCGTACATTTACCAAAATGGCAAAAAAAAAAAAAAACATAGCATAAAAGAAAGCACCATTAGAACGATTTGGAAGGACCGGGAGAAGATAAAGATCGTGCGTAGGAAGTGATGCAATCCTGGCAGCTATGAAGGTTTATATGCTGTCCTGAAACTGACTGAGAAGCTTATAAGGTGTTATGTGGAGGGTCAGAGAAAGCAAACTCTCAATTTTACCCCTTTTTACCATCTTACCCCACGTACTTTATCTCCATCTATACGCACCATCAGGTAAAACACTGAAAGAGATATACCTCTTGTAATTAAAAACATCTATCTATCTATCTATCAATTGCCAGACGCCTCAATCCCGTTTAGGGTGGCCACAAACAAATCGCCTCCAAGTCGCCCTGTCCCCCGCCATTTCACTGCCCTGCTCCCAACTCACACCCCCCTCTCTCATATACTTCTCCACCCCATCCCTCCATCTCATCCTCGGCCTCCCCTCCCTCTTCCCCCCTCCACCTCACTCACATACACTCTCTTCGTCAGTCTTTCACCCTCCATCCTCTCCACATGGCCAAACCACCTCAGTGTGTTCCTCATAACGCTTCCTATCACATCCACATCCACACCACAACGCTCCTTTATATCCTCATTCGTCAGCCTGTCTCTCCACGTGACTCCACAGGCTCCTCTTAAATAACTCATTTCCACTGCTCTCACTCTTGACTTGTGTCCTTCCAACAATGTCCAAGCTTCACTTCCGTACGTTAGAGTTGGTATCACAATACTGTCATGTAGTAACTTTTTCACTTCCATGCTCACTTCCCTGTTTCTTATCACTGCTTTCAAAGAACCAGCAACCTTTCTTCCCTGCTGTACCCTTTCAAGCACTTCACCCTCCAAACCTCCATCCTTACTCATCACACTACCCAAATATTTAAACGTACTCACATTTTCCAATTCCTCACCATCCAACCTCGCTGTACTTTCACTAACTTCACCTCTCTCAAAGACCATCACTTTACTCTTCCCTACATTCACCTTTAGGTTCCGTTTCTTACACACTCTCTCAAACTCATCCACCAAGCCTTGCAGCTCCCCTTCGTCTTCACTCAACAACACAGTATCATCTGCAAACAACAGTACAGGGAGTTTCCAAACACTATCCTCTCTCACCAGGGCCACTCCAACATCCACTACCCTACCTTGTACCTCTTTTATTACCCCATCCATGTACAGATTGAACAACCATGGAGACATGACACATCCCTGTTTCAAACCAACTTTCAAAGAGAAAAATTCACTTAGTTCACCATCCACATGCACTGCAGCCTTCGCACCATCGTACATACTCTTCTCAGCATTCAACAACTTCCCATCTACTCCATATATTCTTAACACTTTCCACAATCCTTGTCTATCCACCCTGTCATATGCTTTCTCCAAATCCATGAAAGCCGCATACAACTTCTTTCCCTTCTCTAGAAACTTTTCCACTAAAGATCTAAGAATGAATATCTGATCTACACAACCTCTTCCCTTCCTAAAGCCTCCCTGTTCTTCTCCAACTAATTTCTCTGTTCTTTCTCTAACTCTGTCTATAAGTATCCTACCATACACTTTTCCTATTACACTAAGAAGACAAATGCCCCTATGATTACCACACACTTCTTTTTCCCCTTTTCCTTTGTACAAGGGAATAATTATACCTGACTTCCAATCCTCCGGGACTCTACCTTCCTCCCAGGCCAATCTGCACATCTTCCACATCCATTCTACTACTATCTCTCCCCCATGCTTCAGCATTTCACACACACTCCATCAATTCCTGGGGCTTTCCCAGATTTAACTTTCTTCATTGCTTCCACAACTTCTATCCTACTGATTTCTTCCTGTCTTCTCACCTCCCTCCTTCTCCCAGCCATTCCCCAGCCACTTATTAGTGGTATTAAAAATGGCATTAACAAAAACGGAAGTTGGACTGGGTAAACACCACCTCCACTAAGTACCCTTTTGTTGATGCTAGCTCCACGGTATTTTACTCCCACCCCCCAACCCCAATATTGTTGTCAAAGTTTCGCCTTTTCGTATCATGTGGCCTTCGGGAGAGACGTTAGGCCGTATAGTTAGACTAAAATTTACGGGTCTGGCTGTTTTAGGGAACAAAATGGAGCGAAAGTGTTTGCAAACCAGAAAAAAGGTACTCTTGCATCCATGTGTTCTCCTGAGTTAGCGTTCCGTTTCACATTCTTCGTTCGGTATTGCTCTTCCCAACACATTACTCTTTGTTCGGTATCGCTCTTCCCAACACATTTCAAACTGATTGAGAAGTTTAGCCGTATGTTTAGTCTATCAGAAATGCGTTGGGAAACCCGATATCAAACGAAAAATGTGAATGAACGCTAACTCATGAGAACACACAGATGAAAGCAATTTTTTCTTGTTAGCACAAATTTTCGTTCTATTTCATACTCTAAAACTGCCAGACCCATAAATTTCTGTCTAACCATATGGCCTAAGGTCTCTCCTAAAAGACACATGATATGAGAGAAGGCGAAACTTTGACAACAACATTGAGGTTGGGGGATGGGAGGAAAATACCGGGGAGCTACGTATCAACAAAAGGGTACCCAGCCCAACTTTTGTGTTTGTTAATGCTATTTTTAATACCATTGATGTTTTTAATTACTACAGTTATATCTCTTTCAATGTTTTACCTGTTGGTGGGTGCAAATGGAGGTAATTTACGTGGGGTTAGGTGGTAAGAAAGGGTAAATGTGAGAGTTTTAGAAAGCTGAGAGAACACACTGTACCATTATACATGTAAACATATTGTCTGAGTGACGCGGATTTGGTTACCACAGTCCTTGTCCAGTCCCTATTGCCCGCGGTACTCACGGTTTGACTGTATATATATATATATATATATATATATATACACAACATATATATATATATATATATATATATATATATATATATATATATACAGTAAAAGTCCCATTATTCGGCATCTATGGGACCAGGATCATGCCGAGATGTTGGATTTACTGAATAATCAAAAACCTACCCACTCAGTACCTTAAATATATTGGTGAACACTGTCATCACCACTTATGGTATTACAACTGTTTGGAGAGAGTATACTGTACAATACTGCAATCAATACAGTACTGTACCTGAACCTGAAATATATATACAGTATATATAAATTAGTGAACATTTACAAGTGTAATGACACAGTAGGCATACAAGTCAGATAACACCTCCTGGATGGCCGAAATGTTACATGATATTACCTACCAGCTCAGTACATCACTTGTATTGGTGAACTCATCAGTACTTATGTTATTACAAATATGTTTGGAGTGAGTGCTGTATACAATATTTTTTCCAAGCACAAAATAAAATAGTCTGAAAATTGCATAAAATAAAGTGAAGGAATATGAATTGGTAAGGTCTTTCTGATGAAAGTTAATCGTACATTTAGCATTCATTCTTTCCTTCGTTTTTTTTGTTTACATGTGAAAGGGAGAGTATTGATGGAAACAGTAATGTATTCCATTAACCCCTTAATAACCTCCGGCATTGAACAACCCATTACAGTAATAAACTGTGAACAGTTATGGGAAGGGAACGAAGGTCACTGGCATGTTTACACGACTCTACGATACTATTCCAAGCAGTCAGAGGGTCAGTTAATCTCAGATGTTTTCGCCCATTTGGTAAATGCACAGTAACTTTGTGACTTCTCCTGTGAATCATAGCATGGGTTTAGGAAACTAAATAACACATTGTTAGGTGCGCCAGATGATTATCTTCACATCTTTAAGAAAATGGAAGAAATTTAATCCCTCTGAGCATGTAGAGTAAGTTTCTTCCATTCTTCTATCAATTTGTTTTTCTTAAAGACGTGAAGATAATCATCTGGCTCACCTAGCAATGTTATTTAGCTTTCCAAACCCATGCTATGATTCGCTATGAGTCACGGAAAAACTTATAAAGTTACGGGGCATTTACCAAATGGGCGAAAACATCAGAGATTAACCGACCGCCTGACTGCTTGGAATCTTAGCATAGAGTCGTGTAAACGTACCAGTGACCTTCGTTCCCTCCCCATAATTGTTCAATTTTCTTTATAGCTCACACTGACTTGATATCAATGACATCGGTACTGTAAAGGGTTGTTCAGTGCCAGAGGTTATTAAGGGGTTAATGGGATATATTACTGTTTGCATCAGTACTCTCTTTCACATTAAACACAAAAACGAACAGAAGAATGAGCGCTTAATGTACGTTTAACCTTCATCAGAGAGACCTTAGCAGTTCATATTCCTCCAGTTTATTTTTAAGTATTTTTCTGACTTTAGGTTAGGTTAGGTATGGTTAAATTATTAGGTACAGTTAAACTCGGTTAGATTAGGTTTAGTTAAACAGGACAGTCCCTTCCTCCATTATGCTGAGGAATAAAAATACTAGAGCTGTCACAGCCGTACAGCTAAAAACAATGGGGAAACTAATTTAACAAGCACCATTATTTATGGGTAATGCATTACAGTATCAGTGGTTCATGGGCTACACAATTACCAGTAAATGACACTTTCAGGAATGTGTCAAGAATGAATGAATTTCAAGAATTAGCGAGGGGGCTTGGAATGTAACCCTCGCTAATTTGGAGGGGGTGGTTACTGTACTGTATGATACTATCCAATATTGTAATCAATATAATACTATACCTGAGTCTGAAAAAATATAGAAATTAGTGAACATACAGAAGTGTAATGAAACATTAGGCCTACAAGTCACAGATAACACTTCCTGGACTGCTGAGATGATTCCGGACATCTGCCGAACAATCAAAGATTTTCGTAAATGGGACTATTTCTCAAAACTGCCGAAATGTCGGATCTACCGAATAATCAGCTGCCGAATAATGGGACTTTTACTGTATATATATATATATATATATATATATAGGTGAGCAGTGTGTGAAGAATGATGAAGGAAGGGTAGTGGTGAACAGTGAGGATATTAAAGATGCATGGAGATAGCATTATAACCGGTTGTTGAATGAGGAGTTTGACTGGGACAAGGAAGGTTTGGAGCCAGCAGATCCAGTGTCTGGCCCTTGGCCTTTGATTGATACTGCTACTGTGAGTGAGGCAATAGGCAGGATGAGGGTGGGGAAGGCAGCAGGTGTGTCTGGGTTGACTTCCGAAATATTGAAGGCCTCAGGCGATATAGGAGTGAGTTTAGTCACTGACCTGATAAACAGGATTATTTATGAGTGTGTTGTCCCAGATGATTGGCTGAAGAGTGTAATTGTAAATGTGTATAAAGGGAAGGGTGATGCCCTGGAAAGAGGAAATTATAGAGGTATAAAGCTTTTTGATCAGATAATGAAGGTAATCGAGAGAGTATTAGAAGGTATGATTAGAGAAAGAAAGAATACTGATGAGATGCAGCTTGGGTTTATGCCAGGTAGGGGGACCACTGATGCTATATTCATTGTTTGACAGCTTCAGGAAAAATTGGTAGGAGAAGGGATATTTATTTTGTTTTTGTTGATTTGGAAAAGGCCTTTGACAGAGTCCCTAGAGAGGTGGTGAAGTGGGCAATGAGAAAGCTTGGCTTGGAGGAGTGGCTGGTTAGGGTGGTTATGGCCATGTATGTGGGTGTTCACACCCAGGTGAAAGTGAATGGAGATTTGAGTGATGAGTTTTCCGTGAATGTTGGTGTGCATCAGGGGTCAGTCTTGAGTCCCATGTTGTTTATCATGGTACTTGAAGCCCTTTCACGTGACTTTAGAAACGGACTCCTGTGGGAGTTGTTGTATGCTGATGATTTGGTGTTGATTGCAGAGAATGAAAGGGAGGCGGAGGAAAGGTTTAGGAAGTGGAGAGATGGTATGGGGCAAAAGGGTTTAAGGGTAAATGCAGATAAAACAAAAGTGATGATATCTAGGGTTGGTGGCGGTGCTGTCAAAGACGAGGGAGAGTGGCCATGTGCAGTTTGCCACAAGGGTGTGGGAAGTAATTCCATCTTGTGCGGTGTGTGTGATAAATGGGTGCATAAGTGACGTAGTGGTATCAGAGGTAGACTGCAAGATAATGCTGATTTTATGTGTACGGCGTGCCGGGGTGAGCAGGTGGAGATTGTCAGACGTGAAAGGATTGAACTTGCTGGTGAATCTCTTGAGTGTGTGGAAGAATTTTATTATTTGGGAGACATGTTATGTGCTGGAGGTGGGGCTGGAGCTAGCTCTGTGGCTAGGGTGAGAAGTGGTTGGAAGAAGTTCAGGGAGCTCTTGCCTCTCCTGACATTGAGAGGGCTCTCCCTACGTGCTAAGGGGTCTTTGAATGCAGCATGTGTTAGGAGTATAATGCTGTATGGCAGTGAGACCTGGGCAGTGAAGAAGGAAGATATTCGCCGGCTCAGACGTACAGAAATGACAGTGATTGGGTGGATGTGCAGTGCGTCCCCACATCCAAGGCCTGGAGGGGCTGGGTTTACAATGGAAGAGTTGAGAGGTAGGATGGGACTGGAGTGTATTGGTGTTGTGATGAGGAGAGGTAGATTGAGGTGGTTTGGACATGTGGAGAGGAGGGGGGATGATAATTGGGTGAGGAAGGTGAGAAGTGTTAATATTGGGGGTGGGGTTATGAGGGGTAGACCGAGAAAGACATGGGACGAGGTCATTAAGTGTGACCTTAGGGTTAAGGGACTGAACAGGGAGGCTGCAATGGATCATGCAGCGTGGAGAGCCACCATTAGGTGACCAAGGCCGACACATGCAAGCATGTTGAAGCCTTTAAAAACGAAACAAAACGAATGAAGCCTCTGTGGTACAGTGGTAGAGTGCGCGTTTCGTACACGGGTGGGCCAGGATTCACGCCCCGCCAGGGTAATAAACTTTGGGAGTGTTCACCTGGCCACGTACTGCATTGGCGGACATCAGGGGTGCTGTGGTTGAACCAGTGTCGTTTACTGTAAAGTATGCTTGCACCCAGTCGGCTTGCGCGGGCTCGATTACACTTGGTTCAAAGACTACACACACATCCAAAGCCACTCCAACACTACAATTACACTTACAAGCCCTTCTCACCCTACATACAATCTCTACCAGACAGCCTAAGCCACTTGGTAGAGATACATTGGCTGTATCGTCCCGACTTCGGTCGGGATAGGCCGGTCCTGAAGTGGATACTCAATCGGCTGATGATGATAATATATATATATATATATATATATATATGTATATATATATATATATATATTTATATATATATATATATATATATATATATATATAGTACCCTCGCGTCCAACACGCGTTAGTCCAGCATGATTCGGGTCCAGCACGGAGAGCAATTAATTAGTATTATTTAATACGATTTAATTACTGCAACACGAGTGTGTTAGCATAACACTGACGGAGCTCCGAGAAGTGGGCGGAATCCGCAGAGTTCGCCTCTAGCATGATCACCCCTGGTCCAACATGGTCATACTGGACGTTTCTGTGACGCTGACAGCCAATCAAAACTTCCAATCAAGTTGCCTCCCCTGCCCGCTATCGTGATGAGATCGTGATGCCGCCCAATGAAAAACGCTTCTGCTCACGTGATGTTTTGTTTAAATTTCTTCCGCCACAGCACCACTCAGTCGCATAATTGCATTGGAAGGTGCTTTTTTCTTGCTGCATTTTCTGCCCTTGTTACCGCATTTTACCCTGCTCAAGATGCCTAGGAAGCCTTCTGAGAACCCCATGAAGCGGTGGCACCTCCCTCAGGCCACCAAGCTAGAAATCATCGAGAGGAAGAAGAAAGGGGAGAGGAATGTGGACATTGCCAGGGCCTACGACATGAAAGAAGCCAGTGTGAGGACCATAATAAAAAACCAAGACAAGGAAGAGAGAAGAGTGCTAGGACAGGCAGAAGCAGGACCTTCCATGGCTGTGGACGAAGATAGTGATTCTGAGTGTGATTTCGAAGGATTTATGAGGGAGGTTTGATTTCGAAGGATTTATGAGGGAGGTTGAGGAGGAGCAACAGCCATTACCCGCTAGTGACGCAAGCAGCCATCCTTCGGGGACCCAGTAGGACTAACTACAGCCTCGGATACCACCTTCCATTCCCAGCAAGCCCACCAACATTATCCTAAAAGGTTAGTTATCATTCATAGCACAGTACCATTTATTATAATTACAATAGTACCAATATATGTATAGGTATATGGTAGGTATTTAGGGTGACTTTTCCGAGGGTTGCTGACATAATTCATTTTTCCCCATAAGCTCTGTTGTTAGTCCAACACGTTTTTGGTCCAACACGTGACCCATGCATGACAATATTACCGTGCTGGATGCGAGGGTACTGTATATATATATACAGTATATATATATATATATATACAGTATATATATATATATATATATATATATATATATATATATATATATATATATATATATACAGTATATATACAGTATATATATATATATATATATATATATATATATACAGAATATATATATATATATATATATATATATATATATATATACAGTATATATATACAGTATATATATATATATATATATATATATATATATATATATATATATATATATACAGTATATATATATATATATATACAGTATATATATATATATATATATATATATATATCAATCATCATTTCCTGTGGCACCCCACGGGATGCAGAGGGTCTCAATGAACTCTCTCCACCAATATTTGTCTCTTGCCATCTCCTTCAGGTCCTACCAACACTCCTCTCCTGCTTCTTTTTTCATTGTCCTCAACCAGGTTTCCCTCGGCCTACCTCTACCTCTTCTTCCTCTAGCAATCCACTCTGGCACATCCTGTATTAAACAACCTTCTTTTCTGTATATGTGCCCCAGCCACTTCCAGCGAGAGAGTCTCACATATTCATTAACTGGTTCCACTCTCGTAATATCCCTTACTCTTTCATTTGTAACTCTGTCTTGCCACTTTACCCCAAGAATCCTTCTCAGTATTTTATTCTCAAATCCTAATACTTTCTGATCTGTTGCAATTGTACTGTACCATGACTCACGCCCGGAAATTAAAATGGGTCTAACCATGGACTTGTAAATTTTCACTTTAGTATGTACCGAAAGCATATTATTATTCCAAACAGATTTCAACATTCCAACAGCTCGCCAAGCCTGTCTAATCCTCTCCTCAATTTCATTGTTTAATGATCCATTAGATGATACAATCGTTCCCAGATATTTAAAGTTTTCTACATTCTTCACCACATTATTCCCAATTACACAATCGGTTTGGTTCTCCACGTTCATATTAATAATTTCAGTCTTTCCACAATTCATTACCAATCCCACTTTTTCTCCTTCCTCCACCAGACAATCGAGCACCCTCTGCATCTCGTAAATACTTCCGCAAATCAGTACAATATCATCAGCATAGTCCAAATCCATCAGCTTCTTATTTTCTTTCCAGTTAATTCCCGCACCTGTTCTCCTTACAACGTTTTTCATAACATAATCCATAACGAAAACAAACAACAATGGCGAAAGAACTCCTCCTTGAATCACTCCTGACCTAACTTCAAATGGATCACTCAAAGAACCACCCACCATTACCTTACAAAAAGTACCTTCATGCAGGCTTCTAATAATATTTACAAACTTTTCTGGTATACCATAGAATCTCATAATTTTCAACATAGCTCCACGTGAAACACTATCAAACGCCTTTTCAAAATCCACAAAACACATGTTAAGTGGCATTTTCATCTCATTAGCTTGTTGCATTAGATGCCTTACAATAAAAATCTGATCATTACAACCTCGACCCTTTCTAAATCCCGCTTGTTCTTCTCTTAAAATTTTATCAATTACTGGCTCTATTCTGTTCAACAAGATTTTGGAAAAGACTTTTGCAACTACAGGTGTCAAAGTTATCCCCCTCCAATTGCCACACACACTTAAATCTCCCTTTTTTGGTATTTTTATAATCACTCCATTTTTCCACTCTTCTGGAATTCCACCATTATCCCAAGCCACATTAAAAAGTTTCAAAAGTGCATTCATCAACTCGTCATTTTCCACCTTAAGCATTTCAGGGAATATTCCATCCTCACCTGGAGCCCTAAAATTCTTTAACTCCTTTATAGATTTTGCTACCTCTTACAAAGTTATATCCCCTGTTTCTATCTGCAAATCTCTCTCAGCTGGCAAAATGTCCTCTTCAGCTGGGATTGGTCTATTTAGAACAGATTCAAAGTGCTCTTTCCATCTTCCTTTTATATCCAAATCTTTAGTCATCAAATTACCATTTCTATCTCGTACAGGTATTTCCTTCCTTCTCTTTTCACTCCCAGTTAACTCCTTTATGGCCTGATACACTGCTCTTGTGCTCTGACCGTCATTTTTACTTAATTTAATTTCTGTCTCTGTCGCCTTTTCATCATATAGTCTCCTCTTATCACGTCTAACGAGTCTTTTTACTTCAGAATGTAAACTCCAATACTTTGCTCCAAGTACTTCAACTACCTGGCCATCAACATGTTGTTCTTCACTTCTTAACTTAGCTTCTTTCCTTTTCTGAATTACATTCCATGTTTCATCTGACATCCACTTTTTCCTTCTCGCTTATCCCTTTTTCTTAATAGTAACCTTAGCACTCTCATGCAAAACCTCTTTTACCTCTCTCCACATTTGATTAATATCATTGTCTTCAGATTCCATCAAAGTCTGCAGGACTAGAAACTTGTTTCTACATTCGCACCGAAACTTTTCCCTCGTGCTCTCATCACTTCTCAGCTCATCAAAATCATAATTATTACCTCCTGTACAATTACCATTAACGTTTCTCTTAAGTTTTATTATAATCTTTGACACAACAAGTTGATGATCACTACCTATATCTGCCCCCTTCCTTACGCAAACATCTTGCAAATAACTCCTATGCCTTCTGCTAATTGCAATGTG
This sequence comes from Coenobita brevimanus, assembly GCF_032717465.1. Taxonomy (NCBI): domain Eukaryota; kingdom Metazoa; phylum Arthropoda; class Malacostraca; order Decapoda; family Coenobitidae; genus Coenobita; species Coenobita brevimanus. The sequence continues at coordinate 9,425,202 of NC_137064.1, forward strand.
GTCAATCTGGTTACAATATTTACCACATGGTGAAATCCAAGTAGTCTTATGTATTTTTCTATGCTCAAAGATAGTTCCACCAATTATAAGGTCATTTGCCAAACAAAAGCTTGCAAGTCGCACCCCATTTTCGTTTCTTATACCAACACCCTCCTTACCCATACGATCTTCAAAGCCATCCCTACTACTGCCAACAATCGCATTAAAATCACCAATGCAAACTAACACATCATGTCTTGCCACTCTATTCACTACATCCTGCAGCTTCTCATAAAAGTCATCCTTCATTTCATCAGCAGCCTCATTTGTCGTAGCGTACCCTACAACCATACTGATATTACCATGGTCAGATTTTAAGCGAGCATAAAGCAAGCGCTCATTAATTGGTTCAAACTCACATAGTGCCTTGCAAGCATCTCTACTCAGCAGTAAGCCTACTCCTTGGTAATGATTTCCATCACTCCTACCAGAAACCAACATAGTAATACCATCTTCCAAATTCATTTTATCAACTCCAAGCAACCTCGTTTCTGTCAGAGCACAAATATCCATCTTGTATTCCTTGAACACTGAAATAAGTTCTTCCATTTTACCAGCCTGATTGAGAGTTCGAACATTCCAGTTTCCTATTCTTAAGGTTCTTTTTGGATTTATGAACTTATTTTTACACCATGGGATTCTTAGCACCCCCTGCCCACTTAAGGGCTGCACGGAACTGAGGGCCATTGCTTCGTCACCAGAGTTCATATATACAATATATATATATATATATATATATATATATATATATATAAACACACACACACACACACACATATATATGTATATATATATATATATATATATATATATATATATATTTATATACACACACACACACATACAGTATATATATATCTGTAAACGTCCAATAATTCGGCAGCTGATTATTCAGTAGATCCGATATTTCGGCAGTTTTGAGAAATAGTCCCATTTATGAAAGTCTTGGATTGTTTGGCAGATATTCCGAATCATCTCGGCAGTCCACGAAGTGTTATCTGTGACTTGTAGGCCCACTGTGTCATTACACTTGTATGTATTCACTAACTTCTATATTTTTCAGATTCAGGCATGGTACTGTATTGATTACAGTATTGTACAGTATCTTATAGTACAGTAACCCCTCCCCCCCAATTAGCAAAGGTTACATTCCAGACCCCCAGGCTAATTCTTGAGTTCTGCTAATTCTTGACACCTTCACGAAAATGACCTTTACTGATAATTGCGCAGCCTATGAACCGCAGATACTGTAATGAATTACCCATAAATAAATGTTTCTTGTTATACAGTAATCCCCGTACTATCTGGACGCCCACTTTCCGGACACCCCACTTACCGGACATGTGGGCCTGGACCTTCGGAACCCAAAAATGGCCAATAAAAGAAAAAAATCACCCCAAAATCCAAATTTTTTCCCACCCCTAATTTGAAATTGCTGCATGGTGCTGAACAGCTGTTTACACATTTAACCAAGCCTAACCTAACCTACAGTTGGGAAACTGGGAAACAAAATCCATCTTTGAGTATGTAGAATTAGTTTCTTCCATTGCAGCAGAAATAATCATAGGTATGGCTTAATGGCTTAAACCCTCAATGGCCATGGGTTCAGTAATTTGCATGCACCCCTGGCCAACCCCAAAACAATTTTTTAAGAGCTCTAAAATCAATATATTTTTCTTAAAGATGTGAAGAGAGTCATCTGGTGCACCTAGCAATATGTTTTTTAGTTTCCCAAACCCATTCTATGAATAGCTATGATTCACGGAGGAACTGATAGAATTATGGTGCCTGCGCCACATGGGCGAAAACATCTCAGATTAAGCGACTGCCTGACTGCTTGGGAGGGTAATGTCGAATCGTGTAAACATACCAGTGACCTTCGTTCCCCTTCCATAATTGTTCACAGTTTTTTATAGCGTGTGCTAACTCGACATCGCTGACACTGGTACTATAAAGGGTTGTTCAATGCTGGAGGTTATTAAGGGGTTAATGGAATACATTACTGTTTACATCAATACTCTCTCTTTCACATATACACACAAAAATAAAAAAAAATGAATGAGCACTCAATGTACGTTTAACTTTCAGTAGAAAAACCTTACCAATGCATTTCATTTTCCTCCAGTTTATTTTCTGTATTCTTCCAACTACTTTTTTAGGAAGGAATTGCTAATCAGTGAAGTTGTTAGTTAGGAGTTCAGCTCTTATGGGATTCTACTGTATACAGGACTCTCTCCAAATACATCTGTAATAATGTAAATAGTGATGACAGTGTTCACTAGTACATATAAGGTACTGAGTGGGTAGGTTAATATTCTGTATCATCTCGGCAGTCCAGGAAGTGTTGCCTGTGGCTTGTTGAACTACTGTGTCATTACACTTATATATGTTCGCCAATTTCTGTATTTTTATTTTTAGGTGTTGTTCAGTATCATACGGTATACAGTACTCTCCCAAACACATTTATAATAATATAAGTAGTGATGACAGCACTCACCAATACATATAAGGTACTGTGTGGGTTGGTTTTTCAATTATTTGGCAAATCTGATTACCGGTATTGACCTGGCCCTATAGGTACCAAGTAATTGGACTTTTACTGTACCAGTATAAATGTTAGAGTTGGTGTCACAGTACCAGCAAACTTTCCTCCTTGTACCCTTTCAAGCAATCTAACCTCTGAACTTTCATCCTTACTCACTGCACTAGCCAAGTACTTAAATGAACTCATATTTTCCAGTTCCTTACCATCCAACATCACTGTGCATTCAATGACTTCATTTCTCTCAAAGACCACAATATTGCTCTTCTCTACATTCATCTTTAGGAGTAGTGTTTGCTGTAATTTCTCAGTTACCTGTACTACTGTCCTGTTTACTTCTTGGTTTCTGGTTCATGTAGTCTAATACAGTATATGAACATGCAGTAAATAACATACTTATTGCACTAGTAAATGACCAAAGAAAGCAAATACAGTTTACCTGTAAGTAGCCAGTCCACCTTCTTCAAGGCTAGGGAAGAGGTGGAAGAGGTGAATAGAGGTCAAAAACTCCACCACTGCATCTCCCAGAAACTCTAACCTCTCATTGTGGGTGATCTTACTCTCGGTTTCTAAGTTTCGTCCAAACCTCGACATTATATTTATCAAGGTGTTTATGCCTGTTGGGAAAATAAAGTATGCTTTTAATATAATGCTGTGTAACTGAAGCATAGCCTACTTTCATGCTTACATCTGTGATTAAAATACCTGGTGCTGGAGTGGGATATGCCTTCACATGGTGGCACTGATATGGTTAGGTAAGGTCAATGCTCAGTTATATCAATATCCCTCAACAACCTCCCTATCCCCTGATTGACGGAGAGTAGGCTTCAGGTGAAGGGAAACTTCATCCTGCAGTCCACCACATTCACACAGGCATCAGGTTAAGGATAACTTCAACCTGCAGCCCACCATATTCATGTCCAGATGAAACTGGGGCAACAACAACAACTGCATCATGTTCTCTACATAGGTAATCACTCAGAAAAAGCATCATCCTTGGCTGCAGCATCCCAACTCATGCAAAGCCTTCGGCTCTGGTAGCAGCATTTAGTACATATGTGTTTACACACATGCTCAAATACTGTATGTCTACTATAAATCAGTCAAATAACCACAGTCCAAAACATTCCACAATCAATATATGATTAACGTCTGTGTTTCTGGTAAAGAACTCCCTCATTATCAATGGGATTATTTTTTTTATAGTTTTGACTTTTTTTTTTTTTTTTTTTTAAGTGGAGCTTATTCATTATGCGTCAGCTGCTTTCAGCTCTACCCATTTCCATCTATACATCTCGCTCTCTGGTGGTAAATAACTAAATATTCTTGGTGTTTGTAGCTTCTCCAGAAAATGATAAAATGTTTGTGTAAATATGCACCAGGTGATGCCAGCAAGTCTTCTTTGTTACTGTAAATACTGTATGTGGCTAAGCAACTGCTTTTGATTCTACTCATTTCCATCTAACTTATGCAACTCACTTTCATTTTCAATAAATACTGTAACAAAATATTATTAGTGTCTGCTGCTCCTTCTGTGGAAAATAATAAAATGTTTACATGAATATGCAACAAGCAGTGGCAGCCTGTCATCTCTGTTACCATACGTACGCAGGCAGGCAACAGCTTTTGGTTATACTCATTTCCATCTAAGGGCGGAGTTATACTTGCAGAACAAACACTGCCAAACAAGCATTTGTGAATGTTCACTTACATGATCACATAGACCCCCGTGAGCATTCATTCATATTTTAGGACTTCCAAATTGGAAATACGTTTCAAAATTCCCACTGCAATCACCAACATACCAAGCGTCATGGGGAAAGAAGTAATTGCATATCCCTGAGCTCCTGAAGGAAAAGATGATATACCAACACCCGTTCAAACATTCATATAAGCTCAGTGAGGTTCGAATATGGTTGCTGGATGAACCATGCATGCCCACTACCGTCTTTACATTTGCTAGCATTTGTTACATGTTTCTTTGCCAAGGGTAACTTCACTATAACTTAGGCTGCTCACTTCCACTGTTAATATATAACAAAATACTGTACTCTGAATGTCTGCAGCTCCTTCTGTGGAAAATAATAAAATGTTAACATAAATACACACCAAGTAGTGCCGGCCTGTCTTCTGTTATCATTTGCATGTAGCTACTTGCCTGCTTTTGGCTCTACTCTTTTCCATCTACATGCCTCTCTTACCTTTAATCTACCAATCTGTCTGTCTACAGCCAGATGCCTCATTGCAATAATAAATCACCACCATGTCTCTCTATCCCCTGCCATTTTGATGCCTTCCCCCCAATTTACATCACCCTCTCTCATATACCCCTCCACTCCATCCCCCCACCTCATCCTTGGTCTCCCCCTCTCTCCCCCCTCCACCTCATTCACATACACCCTCCTCATTATTCTCTCACTCTCCATCCTCTCCACATGGCCAAACCATCTCAAAGTATTTCTCCTAATGTTTTCTGTCACATCCATATCCATCCCACAAAGCTCTGTCACTTCCTCACTTGTCAGTCTGTCTCTCCATGTAACTCCACACGCAACCCTCAAATAACACATTTCCACTGCTCTCACTCTTGACTTGTGTCCATCCAACAAGGTGTAAGCTTCGCATCCACACATTAGAGTGGGTATCACAATACTATCATGCAGCTACTTTTTTATTTCCATGCTCACTCCTCAATTTTTTATCAGTGCTCTCAATGAACCATCAAACTTTATTCCCTGTTGTACACTTTCAAGCACTTTACCATCTAAACTTCCATCCCTACTCACCACACTACCCAAGTGCTTGAATGCACTCACCTTTTCCACCTCCTCGCTATCCAGCCTCACTGTGCATTCAGTGACTTCATTTCTCTCGAAGACAAAAACTTTACTCTTCCCTACATTCACCTTTAGATTCAGTTTCCTACAAACTCTCCCAAACTCACTCACTGAAGCTTGCAGTTCCCTTTCATAATCATTTAACAATATAGTATTATTTGCTAACAACAGGACAGGAGGTTTCCTAATGGTGCCCTCTCACATTATGGTTGCTCCAACATCCACTGCCCTACCTTGTATCTCTTTTATAACTTCATCCACATACAAACTGAACAACCATGGAGACATGACAAATCCCTGTTTCAATCCAACATTCAGAAAGAAAATTCACTCATCTCACCATCCACATGCACCACAGCCCTAGTGCCCTCATACACTCTCTTCACAGCATTCAACAACTTCCCATTTACTCCGTATATTTTTAATATTTTCCACATTCCTTGTCTACCCACTCTGCCACATGCTTCCTCCAAATCCATTAAGGAGAAACACACTGAGGTGGTTTGGCCATGTGGAGAGGATGGAGAGTGAGAGACTGATGAGGAGAGTGTATGTGAATGAGGTGGAGGGGGGGAGAGGAAGGGGGAGGTCAAGGATGAGATGGAGGGATGGAGTGGAGAGGTATATGAGACGTGGGGGTGTGAGCTGCGAGCAGGGCAGTGAAATGGCGAGGAACAGGACAACATGGAGACGATTTGTTTGAGGCCACCCCTTACGGGGATTAAGGCGTCTGGCAATAGATAGATAGATAGACAACTTCTTTCCCTTCCCTAGAAACTTTTCCACCACACCTGACGATGAATATCTAATCTACACAACCTCTTCCCTTCCTGAAACCCATCTGTTCTTCTACTAATTCCTCTGTTATTTCCCTAACTCGTCAATAAGTATCCTGTATATACTTTTCCTATTACACTATCAAGGCAAATGTCCCTAAGATTACCACACACTTCTTTTTCCCCTTTTTCCTTTGTACAGGGAAATAATTATACATGACTGTAAATCTTCTAAGACTCTACATTCCTCACAGGCCAATCTGCATATCTTCCATATCCATTCTACTACTATCTCTACCCCATGCTTCAACATTTCACCAAACACTCCATCAATTCCTAGGGCTTTCCCCATTTTGACTTTCTTCACTGCTTCGATTACTTTCATCCTACTGATCTCTTCCTCCCTTCTCATCTCTCTCCTTCTCCCAACCACTTCCCAGCCACTTATACTCGTGTTACTTTAATTCTCTGTTTATCTACTCCTTTAAGTGTTCTTACCATCTGCTCACTTTTTCTCCCTTATCCACCAGCAATCTGTCATTTTTATCTTTCACTCATCTACTACCTTCTATATCAACCTGTCTTACTCTCTTAATTTCCTTCCAGAACATTTTATTACATTACCTACATTTTACACTCAAATTCTTCTCATGCACCTCATGCACTCTCTTCTTGCTCTCTCTTACTAATCTTTTCACTTCTCTCGTCTTCTCTACATATAACTATTTCGTTCCTCAACTTCCTCCATGCCTCTGCTTCCCATCCACTCACTGAATGCACTCATCTTTTGCATCACAGCTTGTCTCACCTCTTCATTCCACCATGCTGTTCCCTGTACCCCCCTTTTGTCTTCTCTTCACCCCACACATCACCTCACATACTGCACAGATTTCTTCTGTGAACACCATCTCACATGGCGCACAGATTTCTTCTGTGAATATCCTGCACACGCCTTCCACCGCCCCCATCTGCTCCAAATCATATTTATGCAATCGCTCCTCCATTTCTCTCTTATATTCTGCCTTTTTTTTTCATCCTCTAGCAACCTTTCTGCCGTCTTTGCTTGGACTACATCCTCCTACCCTTCTCTCCATGGACCTTGACTCAACATCAAGTCTTGGTCAGACAGTCCACATTCCCAGAGTCTCTATGCTCTCACATCAAGCACATATCTTCTCATTCTCTCTGATCCACACACACACATACTCAGTCATTGCCCTCCATTCATCCAGCTCACCACCCACCCTTCCAATTACTCGTCATGTATACATGTGGTTCATTTTGTGCCTAAAGAGGGTACTGGTTATCACCAATCCCCTCCCAGCACAAATGTCCACTAGAATTCTATCATTCTCATCCACTTCTGCAGGCATACCCCACTCAACAACTACTCCATCCACCTTCATATTCCCTACGCTTCCATTCATACCTCCAATCAAAAACACTCTCTAACTCCTAATGAACTTTTCCATGCATGCTTCCACTTTTGCCCTGCACTCTTCTTTCACTCTGTCTGCATGGTCTTCTGTCGGTGCATATACACATACAATCGCCCATGCATGTACTCCTACTTTCAGTCTTACCCACACAATCCTTGAACCAACTTATCCACACTCTCATCTGTTCTCCTTCCATCTCTTGCATACAACAATACGTACACCCTCCTTTGCCCTCTCATTCTCACCTATTCCCGCATGTATACCCAATCCATACTCTCAATCTCTCACACTCTCCTTTAATAAATAACAATATTCTTAATGCCTACAGCTGAACAAGTATTCAATGCAAATGAGACATTTAACTGGTGGAATGGTATGCATAAAGGAATGGTATTTTTAATAATTAAAAAAAGAAGGAGCGTGCATTGTTGTGAGTAAAAGATGGAAGAAGAACATAAAATACTATGGATTAGTTGGCTCAAGAATTGTGTGGGTAAGATTGAAAGCTGGACTACAAATGTGGGTGATTGTGTGGGTGTATGCGCCAATGCAAGATCGTGCAAGCAGAGTGAGAGAAGAGTTCTGGACAAATGTGGAAGTGTGCATGGAAAGTTTGGAAGGAATGAGAGTGTTTTTGATGGGTGATATGAATGGTAAAGTAGGGAATTTGAAGGTGGATGGAATAGTTGGTGAATGGGGTGTGCCTGCTGAGATAGATGAGAATGGCAGTGCGTTAATGGACATTTGTGCTGGGAGGGGGTTGGTGATAACCAATACCCTCTTCAGGCACAAAATGATCCACAGGTATACACGGAGAGTGATGAGAAAGATGGGTGGTGAACTGAATGAAAGAAAGATAATGATTGATCATGTGTGTGTGGATGAAAGGATGTGAAGATGTGTAATGGATGCAAGAACTTATAGAGGTTGGGGAAGTGGACTTTCTGACCACTACTTGGTGGCGGCCAGAATCGAGATCCAAGTATGATGGAGAAATAGAAGAAGGGAAGGACGGGAAGAAGGAGTAGTTGAATGGAGAGTGGAAAGGTTACAAGAGGATGAGAAGAAGGCAGAGTATAAGAGAACAACTGGGCAAATATGAATTGGAGCAGATCGGGGACATGGAAGGCATGTGCAAGAAATTCACAGAAGAAATACGTGCAGCATGTGGTGTGTGGGGTGAAGGGAAGACGGAAGGGGGTGGAAGAGGTGAGACAGGCTGTGGCACAAAAGAAGAAAGCTTACAAAGAATGGATGAGAAATTGGGGCGTGGAAGAAGCTTAGAGGTGGAAGAGAGAGTTATATGTAGAAAGGAAGAGAGGTGAAAAGATTAGTAAGAGAGAGTAAGAATAGAGTGGATGAGGAATTTGGAAGGAATCTGAGTGTAAAGTGGAGGGACTGTAAGAAAATGTTCTGGCATGAGGTGACGACAGTAAGACAGGGTGGCAGCGAAGTTGGTAGGGGAGTGAGAGATAAAAATGGTAGATTACTAGTGGAGTTTTTCGTTTTCGTTTCGTTTTCGTTTTTAAAGGCTCCAACATGCTTGCATGTGTCGGCCTTGGTCACCTAATGGCGGCTCTCCATGCTGCACGATCCATTGCAGCCTCCCTGTTCAGTCCCTTAACCCTAAGGTCACACTTAATGACCTCGTCCCATGTCTTTCTCGGTCTACCCCTCATAACCCCACCCCCAATATTAACACTTCTCACCTTCCTCACCCAACTATCATCCCCCCTCCTCTCCACATGTCCAAACCACCTCAATCTACCTCTCCTCATCACAACACCAATACACTCCAGTCCCATCCTACCTCTCAACTCTTCCATTGTAAACCCAGCCCCTCCAGGCCTTGGACGCAGGGACGCACTGCACATCCACCTAATCATTGTCATTTCTGTATGTCTGAGCCGGCGAATGTCTTCCTCCTTCACTGCCCAGGTCTCACTGCCATACAGCATTACACTCCTAACACACGCTGCATACAAAGACCCCTTAGCACGTAGGGAGAGCCCCTCAATGTCAGGAGAGGCAACAGCTCCCTGAATTTCTTCCAACCACTTCTCACCCTAGCCACAGAGCTAGCTCCAACCCCACCTCCAGCACATAACATGTCTCCTAAAAAACAAAACTCTTCCACACACTCAAGAGATTCACCAGCAAGTTCAATTCTTTCACGTCTGACGATCTCCACCTGCTCACCCCGGCACGCCGTACACATAAAATCAGCATTATCTCGCAGTCTACCTCTGATACCACTACATCTCTTATGCACCCATTTATCACACACACCGCACAAGATGGAATTACTTCCCACGCCCTTGTGGCAAACTGCACATGGCCACTCTCCCTCGTCTTTGACAGTACCGCCACCAACCCTAGATATCATCACTTTTGTTTTATCTGCATTTACCCTTAAACCCTTTTGCCCCATACCATCTCTCCACTTCCTAAACCTTTCCTCCGCCTCCCGTTCATTCTCTACAATCAACACCAAATCATCAGCATACAACAACCCCCACGGGAGTCCGTTTCTAAAGTCATGTGAAAGGGCTTCAAGTACCATGATAAACAACATGGGACTCAAGACTGACCCTGATGCACACCAACATTCACAGAAAACTCATCACTCAAATCTCCATTCACTCTCACCTGGGTGTGAGCACCCACATACATGGCTATAACCACCCTAACCAGCCACTCCTCCAAGCCAAGCTTTCTCATTGCCCACTTCACCACCTCTCTAGGGACTCTGTCAAAGGCCTTTTCCAAATCAACAAAAACAAAATAAAGATTCCTTCTCCTACCAATATATTTTTCCTGAAGCTGTCGAACAATGAATATGGCATCAGTGGTCCCCTACCTGGCATAAACCCAAACTGCATCTCATCAATATTCACTCTTTCTCTAATCATACCTTCTAAAACTCTCTCCATTACCTTCATTATCTGATCTAAAAGCTTTATACCTCTATAATTCCCTCTTTCCAGGGCATCACCCTTCCCTTTATACACATTTACAATTACACTCTTCAGCCAATCATCTGGGACAACACACTCATAAATAATCCTATTTATCAGGTCAGTGACTAAACTCACCCCTATATCCCCTGAGGCCTTCAACATTTCGGCAGTCAACCCAGACACACCTACTGCCTTCCCCACCCTCATCCTGCCTATTGCCTCACTCACAGTAGCAGTATCAATCAAAGGCCAAGGGCCAGACACTGGATCTGCTGGCTCCAAACCTTCCCTGTCCCAGTCAAACTCCTCATTCAACAACCGGTTATAATGCTCTCTCCATGCATCTTTAATATCCTCACTGTTCACCACTACCCTTCCTTCATCATTCTTCACACACTGCTCACCTATGATATCCCGATTATCCCTTTTCACCTGACCTGCCACCCTAAATATATTTTTCCTTTCCCCATGATTTAGGTTAACAAGTAATTGTCTCTGTGACTCAGACTTTGCCCTGTATACCTCTCTCCTAGCCCTACGCTTGGCAGCCAAATATTCCTCTTTGCTACCACCCTTCTTCCATTCCCGGAAAAGCCTTCTTTTCTCCTTAATTGCATCTTCTACACCCTCATCCCACCACCAAGTTACTTTATGTCTTGGTGGTCCTCTTGTCCAGCCGCATGTTACATCAGTAACTCTCAAGAAATTGTTCTTGAGGGCTCTGTACTGTTCATTAACGCCTCTGTCTACAGCTCCCTGTTCAGCCACCACTCTCCTCAACTCGCTATAGAAGGCATCCCTTACTACTTGGTTTTTCAGCTTTCATATTTTCCTCCTAGGTACATAAGTCCTCTTTTTCATCATTTGTTCTTTAAGCACCATATCACAAATCAGTAGTTTGTGCTGCTGCACACACTCCTCACTTCCTATAACTTTAACATCCCTCACTAACCTCCTATCGGCCCTCCTAACCAGAAAATAATCTATCTGACTGCTATTTCCCCCAGACTCATATGTAATTAACCTACTGTCTCTTTTCCTAAAATATGTGTTGCACACAATCATGTCCGTTGCCTCCCCAAACTCGAGTATCCTTTCCCCTTCTGCATTCCTTAGACCATATGCACATCCCCCATGCACTCCTTCATAACCTTGGGCTGCTTCACCTACATGACCATTTAAGTCCCCTCCCAAAATCACTATCTCATCATCCCGCATACCACCCACTACACGTATTAAATCATCCCAAAATCTATCTTTCTCTGATTCATCCAATCCTGCCTGTGAAGCATATGCCGATATAATCACAGCTATCTTTCTTCCCAACAGAATTTTCACAACCAATATCCTATCGCTTACTCTCAAAACATTCATAACATATTCCACCCATTTCTCCGCAACCATCACACCAACACCTCCATATCCGTCTGTCCTCCCCTGCCAAAACAACTTATAGCAACAGTCCTTCCCAACAATCTTTCTGGCTGATCCACCCCTGTACCGGACTTCCTGCAAACACGCCACGTCCACCCACCTCCTACTGAATGCCTCAACGACTTCCCCTGCTCTTCCCCTCAAACTTCCCACATTCCATGAACCCACCCTCATCCCCATGGGTGATTTACTGTCCTCAGGCTTGCTTTGAAACCTTTTTTGTTTTGTCATCTTCAGTATTAATAAATGGGGACAGACACAGCACAGGTCCCACTCACCGCACAATCCCAGGTCCAGGCAATGGATCTGGGACCCCTAGCCCACCAGCTTACTAGTGGCTGTGGTAGTGGCCTCGGGGCACCCTGCCAGGACAGCTGCAGGGACACCCTCCAAGCGCGTCTTGGCACTGCAACCATCCCGCCATTATACACCCACTGATAGGGCAGCCTCCTGAGACGCTACTCCCAGGTTCGGGCCCCTCTCTATTGGGCGGAAGCGGCAGCCTGGGAACCGCAATGCCCTGTACCCTCTAGCACAGGCCCGAGCCCCATCTCGCCCTGGACCCATGATCTATGCCGGCGGAACCCCGCCACGCCTCCCCAGAAGTCCGCCACTAGGTAGCGGGGGCAAAGTTTTCTGGCCGCATGCCCTTGCTGGCGCCAACCCCTGTAACGTAGTGGGATACGTTGTGTGAAATGTAAAGTGCATGTGGTGTAGTGCATAGATAGTTAGAGGAAATGTTTGGGAGAGTATGCTGGTCTACTCTCCATGTTACTGTCACACTGAAAAGGTCAGCAAAGGGGGATGGTTAGATAGCTAGTGAAACAGGAGCTCCAGCTCTGCCTATCACCAGCATTCCCATTCCCCTCGGGAGTACTACCCTGTTCGGCCCGTGCTACGGCCTCCTCCTAACTGGAGAAGGGAGAAAAAGTGAGCAGATGGAGAGAACACTTTAAGGAATTGTTGAACATGGAGGATTTAAGTGATGCGAGTATAAGTGGCTGGGGAATGGCTGGGAGAAGGAAGGGAGTGAGAAGACAGGAAGAAATCAGTAGGATAGAAGTTGTGGAAGCAATGAAGAAAGTTAAATCGGGGAAAGCCCCAGGAATTGATGGAGTGTGTGGTGAAATGCTGAAGCATAGGGGAGAGATAGTAGTAGAATGGATGTGGAAGATGTGCAGATTGGCCTGGGAGGAAGGTAGAGTCCCGGAGGATTGGGAGTCAGGTATAATTATTCCCTTGTACAAAGGAAAAGGGGAAAAAGAAGTGTGTGGTAATCATAGGGGCATTTGTCTTCTTAGCATAATAGGAAAAGTGTATGGTAGGATACTTATTGACAGAGTTAGAGAAAGAACAGAGGAATTAGCTGGAGAAGAACACGGAGGCTTTAATAGGGAAGAGGTTGTGTAGATCAGATATTCTTAGATCACTAGTGGAAAAGTTTCTAAAGATGGGAAAGAAGTTGTATATGAACTTCATGGATTTGGAGAAAGCATATGACAGGGTGGATAGACAAGGATTGTGGAAAGTATTAAGAATATATGTAGTAAATGGGAAGTTGTTGAAAGCAGTGAAGAGTATGTACGATGGTGCTAAGGCTGCAGTATGTGTGGATGGTGAACTGAGTGAATTTTTCTCTTTGAAGGTTGGGTTGAAGCAAGGATGTGTCATGTCTCCATGGTTGTTCAATCTGTACATGGATGGGGTAATAAAAGAGATACAAGGTAGGGCAGTGGATGTTGGAGTGGCCCTAGTGAGAGAGGGTAGTGTTTGGAAACTCCCTGTACTGTTGTTTGCAGATGATACTGTTATTAAGTGAAGACAAAAGTGAGGTGCAAGGCTTGGTGGATGAGTTTGGGAGAGTGTGTAAGAAACGGAGTCTAAAGGTGAAAGTAGGGAAGAGTAAAGTGATAGTCTTTGAGAGAGGGGAAGTCAGTGAATGTACAGTGAGGCTGGATGGTGAGGAAATGGAAAATGTGAATACGTTTAAGTACTTGGGGAGTGTGATTAGTAAGGATGGAAGTTTGGCGGGTGAAGTGCTTGAAGGGGTACAGCAAGGAAGAAATGTTGCTGGTTCCATGAAAGCAGTGATAAGAAACAGGGAAGTGAGCATGGAACTGAAAAAGTTACTACATGACAGTATTGTGATACCAACTCTAACATATGAAACTGAAGCTCGGACCTTGTTGGAGGGACACAAGTCAAGAGTGAGAGCAGTGGAAATGAGTTATTTAAGAGAAGCCTGTGGAGTCACATGGAGAGACAGGCTGACAAATGAGGATAGAAAGGAGCATTGTGGTGTGGATGTGGATGTGACAGGAAGCGTTAGGAGGAACACACCAAGGTGGTTTGGCCATGTGGAGAGGATGGAGGGTGAGAGACTGATGAGGAGAGTGTATGTGAGTGAGGTGGAGGGGGGGAGATGGAAGGGGAGGCTGAGGATGAGATGGGGATAGAGTGGAGAGGTATATGAGAGAGGGGTGTGTGAGTTGGGAGCAGGGCAGTGAAATGGCAGGGGACAGGGTGACTTTGAGGCGATTTGTTTGTAGCCACCCCGTACGGGATTAGGGCATCTGGCAATAGATAGATAGATAGAAAAATCACATTATCGTAACAAGTGGTTGTGTAAGGATTATATAATGATCATATAAAGGTGACTGATGCAGTAAAATGTCAGACTTTGCTCTAATTCAGCCTGATTTTTTTTTTTTTTTTTTAATCAGACAATGACACGTCAGTTGACGTAGTGTCACATAATCAGAATATTACTCCATCCATCCATCCATCATCCAATCCTACATTGCCCCATGAGGAACGAAGGAGCCTGGGGTAAGGCAGTTGGTCCCAACATTTAAGATGAGAGTGACCAGCCTCACTCATCCCTGAGAGGCATTACATAAGCAATGAACCCCAATCATCCCTTGGAAATAAACCTTCACCAGCTCAATCCAATTGGAGTGCAATAATTACCCACTAAACCACCAGGTGCCAAAATTTGGTTATATGGTTACCACCCAGCATAGTAAATGGTTTCCTGGTGTACAGGAAACCATTTGGCTTGACACTCAGTGTAGAGTCACCCTTAGGCAGAAGGAAGAGGAAAGAATAAAGGAAAGAAAGACAGAAGTGGGAGTGTAAAGACATCTGTAGGCAGAAGGACAAGGAAAGAATGAAGGAAGGAAAGACAGAAGAGGATAGAAGGAAAGAAGGATGGAGGAGAAGAAAGGGCAGACACCCGACAGCATCACTACATCGAGTGATTACTGTAGAAAAAATCAAAACTAAAAGTGAACAGATGCATACTACTCTGATGTACTTCAGTGGTAACTTCTTTATCATGTATATTTTCCTCTTATGTCTGAAGTTTACCAAAGTTATGAAAACACAAAACAGTATTCAGTCATTACAGTATCTATCTACCTATACCCAAGAATGGTGGATGTAAAGCTACTGACAGGGAGTGCTGGAGCTCCCATTTCATCAGCTCTTGCAACTAGCTCCTGACCATCCCCCTTTGCTGAACACATTCATTACTTTAGTAATGCAAAGAGTAGGGCAGCATGCTCTCCAATACAAGTTCCTCCAATTGTCAACACCAAACTACATGCACATTACATTCACTTCATCCATCCATCCATCATCCAGTCCTACGCTGCCCCATGAGGAGCATAGGAGCCCGGGGCTAGGCAGTTGGTCCCGACATTTAAGATGAGAGTGACCAGCCTCACTCATCCCTGAGTGGTATTACATGAGCAATCAACCCCAACCACCCCTTGGATATAAACCTTCACCGGCTCAATCTGATTGGAGCACAATAATTACCCACTAAAACCACCAAGCGCCAAAATCTGGTTATATGGTTACCACCCAGCGTAGTAAATGCTTTCCTGGTGTACAAGAAACCATTTCGGTTGTCACTCAGTGTAGAGTCACCCACAGGCTGAAGGAAGAGGAAAGAATGAAGGAAAGAAAGACAGAAGAGGGAGTGTAAAGTCACTCGTAGGCAGAAGGACAAGGAAAGAATGAAGGAAAGAAAGGCAGAAGAGAATGGAAGGAAAGAAGGATGGAGAGGAAAGGGCAGACACACGAGAGCAGCACTGCATCGAGTGAGTGGATGGTAAGTGCCCCCACCTATCACAACACATTCACTTCCAATAAAAAGAAAGAAAGAAAAAAAAAGCATCTACTAACCAAGCCTCGGAGTCCCTGGGGGAGGTGAGGGGGACCATCAAAGTCCCCACCATCTGCCCCTCTCCCACTGACAACCCAGCGAGATGCCTGGAACCAATGTCTAACTCACTTCTTCTTCATTTCTGCAACATTTGCTGCCTTTCCTTTGACTTTCTGTTGAGCACCAACTCTCCTCCACTAAACCTCACCATCTCTTCCCAACTGAGGCTCAGTTGTCTGAGGCGACTGACAGCAAACCCTTCTCTGTATCCTCCAACTTTCTCTATACAGTAGTCCCCAAATCATCTGACGTAATAGAGCCAAAGGCATGTCCAGGTAGTGTCAATGTCCAGATAATGAACAGTATCCCCCTACTATACCCTGACCCTACCTATACCTGACCTCCAACCTATACCTGACCTATTTGTACAATACCCTTGCTTACTTTGGTAGTGTTTTCTGGCTATTCAGGCATATTTAGACATCAAACTCGCACAGGAATATCGAAAACAATTTTTAACACCAAGAAAACCACCCCAAAAAAACTGAAAACCAAAAAATGTCCTAGCTATACACTACTGTATGTACATTACCCCTCCTTATTTTGGCAGTGTTTTCCAGTCATTCTTTCATATTTAGACATCAAAACAATCATAGAAATCTCCAAAATAATTTTAAACACAAAGAAAACCATGAAAAAAAAAAAAAATGAAAACCAAAAAACACCCAACCAATACACTACTGTATGTACAGTACCCCTCGTAATTTTGGCAGTGTTTTCTAGTCATTCTGCCACATTTAGACATCAAAACACATATAGGAATATCCAAAATAATTTTAAATAGCGAGAAAACCATGTAAAAAAAGAAAAAAGCACTGAACACCAAACTGTACCCTACCTATACATTACTGTATATATATATTTTTTTCTAATATGTCCGACTCTGGGCACAGCCTTCACAGGCAGCTCCCAAGGCCCAGTAGTCCTCTTACATGCCATACACCTCAACATGTCACCACTTTAGCGTTAACACCCACTGTCCATATTGAATACATGCTAGGGTTGTCTCATACAGGACTGGTGTATTGGTATTAGCGGGGGTATTTTACAACATGTCAGCAGGTCTTCTTGTAGATCACTGAAGTCTGCTTTTTCATGAAATTCAAATCCTTAACCCCTACGGTATGCAATTCTCCAGCCTCGACTACTCCCCAGGATGCAAAAACAGGCCTATTTTTCGACTATGTCAAAGGTTAAAAGTTTTATGCCCGATTTATGGAGCTTGAATTTACACACCTTCAAATGCACACCCCACCCTACTAGACCCAATGGTTACCGAGCTATGGCCCATCAAAGTTGATAGTTACCCGTCATGGCTCCAGGAAGAAAGAAAATACGCCGCTCGCACCTGTTTTCTTCACAAAAATACATACAAAAATCACCAAAATCAATTTTTTTTGGTGTGTACAGGTGTAATAAACCATTGTAATGTGCTTAGAAAAAAAGAAAATGGTGATGAACCCCCCAAATAAATATGATAAATAGTAAAAATTATCCTCCCCTCCTCTCCACTCCCCATACCTCCAATCCTCTCCTTCCCCTTCCCTTCCCTTCTCTTCCCTCCCCTCCTCTACCTTTGCCTAACCTCCCCTCTTCCTTTCCCCTCCCCCCTCCCCTCCCTGCCAAGCTGTCAAATCTAGCTAGAGAAAATGGTCATGAACTCCCCCAATAAAAATATGATAAACAGCAAAAATTATCCTCCCTTCCTCTCCCATCTCCATACCTCCAGCCCCTCCCTCCCCTTCCCTTCCCTCCCCTCCCCTTGCCTAACCTCCCCTCCCCCTTTTCCCCTACCCTCAGAGCTGTCAAATCTAGCTAGTTTTCGTTTTGTTTCGTTTTTGAAGGCTCCAACATGCTAGCATGAGTCGGCATACAATGAAACTTCTTTTTTGAGTGGGTTTCAAATAAAGACAGCTAAAATAATTGTGGTATGCATATCTGTATGCAAAGACACGAATAAATTACAGGCAATGATTCAAAAACATGCGCCATAAAACGTAAAAAATACGCAAAATATTCGAGGTCAGGGAGGTAAAGATACTGCGTGCTAGGAGGTGGGGGTGGGGGAAGGTGGTGGGAGGTTGTTAGGCCAGGAGGGGGTATGTGGGGATGGGGGGATGGGAGGAGACCACCACCAGACACAAAGGAAGGACCCCAGTGGAGTACAAGGACATGGAAGGAGGGTAGGAGGGAAATACCCTCCCCTCAGATGACTGGGGGGGGGGACATGGGGGGGATCCACATGGGAGGGGGGGGGGGATTTATGAGGAGGGTGTGGGAGGGGTTGTGGTGGTGGTAAGAATGGTGGGAGGTAGGGTAGTAACAAGGTAGTGGGATAGAGGGATGTGGCGAGAGGGAGGTGGGGGTACACCCCCCACCGCCAAGGTACGGGCCTGAGTCCCTCCTCTGGTGTGTCCAACACTTAGTTCTGATTGGTTAGAAGCCATCTACGTCACAGCTGGGGTGAAGCCAGCTGCCACCAGTTTTTGCGGATGTTGCACGATCAGTGTTGTTCACCCTTTCAGGAAATTGCGCAAAAAGCTCGATCGACGAGCTTAGTACTTTAGGGGTTAAATTGTTCCCTGTCCCAGCGTGGATATGAACCTGGGTCCGGTAGGACTGCAGGCCACCTCTCTACCGACTGAGCCACCACCTCCCCGATACCTCTCCTAATTTTGGCATTGTTTTCAGAACAATCTGCCATATTTAGACATCAAAACACGGACAGGCATATCCAAAGTAATGCTAAACACTAAGAGAACCATGAAAAAAAAAAAAAAAAAAAAAAAAAAAAAACACTACCTATATGTACACACAAGGAAACTTCCACCTTATACACCTGCCTGCCAGTTCGGATCTTTATGAGTGAGACAACCACTGGTGAAGCATTACCCAGACACTCAAATGTCTGGTACCACTGTGTGGGAGGGGAGAGGTAAAGGGAGGAGGAAGGCTGGAGGAGCTGATAGTTCCCAGTGCCATAGAATCGTACTCTATGGCACTGATAGTTCCTACCACCCCCCTCCTCCATCGCCATCCTTCTCACACAGTTACCAGACAGACAAAAGTTGGCTACAGCTTTGCAGCCACTTGTCTCATATTTACTATTTTGAAGTGGTGAGCAAGTGTATAATGCGGAACTTTCCTCCGGTGTACAGTACCCCTCCAGAGTTTGGCATTGTTTTTCAGTCATTCTGCCATACGGAGACATCAAAACACACAAAGGAATATCCATATTAATGCTAAACACCATGAAAACAATGATTAAACAACAAAAATCCACAAAAAACCTGAAGACGGTTGGAAAATCAAGTTATCTTTGTGACACAAGTGATGGCTGCTTCTGGGGCACACACACACACACACACAAATCCACAGCCATATATGCCATCAGAAATTGGTTATATTGGTTAAATGGTATACCATCATCTTTGCTGGTGTTTATACTATAAGTTAATAAAAACACAGACAACTGATGAGTAAAATAACAAAACTATCTATCTATCTATCTATCCATTGCCAGACGCCTTAATCATGTAAGGGGTGGCCACAAAAAAATCGCCTCCAAGTCGCCGTCCCCTGCCACTTCACTGTCCCGCTCCCAGCTCACACCCCCCTCTCTCATATACCTCTCCAATTCATCCCTCCATCTCATCCTTGGCCTCCCCCTCCCTCTCCCTCCCTCCACCTCATTTACATACACTCTCCTTGTCAGTATCTCACTCTCCATCCTCTCCACATGGCCAAACCACCTTAATGTGTTTTTCCTAACGCTTCCTATCACACCCATGCCACAACACTCCTTCATCTTCTCATTTGTCAGTCTGTTTCTCCATGTGATTTCATATGCTCCTCTCAGATAACTTATTTTCACTGCTCTCATTCTTGACTTGTGTCCCTCCAACAAGTTCCAAGCTTCACTTCCATACATTAGAGTTGGAATCACAATGCTGTCATGCTGCAACTTTTTCAGTTCCATGCTCACTTCCCTGTTTCTTTTCACTGGTTTCAAAGTACAAGCAACCTTTCTTCCTTGCTGTACCCTTTCAAGCACTTCACCTTCCAAACTTCAATCCTTACTCATCACGCTACCCAAGTACTTAAACGCACTCACATTTTCCATTTCCTCCTCACCAAACCTCACTGTACATTCAGTGACTTCATTTCTGTCAAAGACCATAACTTTACTCTTCACTACTTTCACCTTTAGATTCGGTATCTTACACACTCTCACGAACTCATTCACCAAGCCTTGCAGCTCCAGTTCGTCATCACGTAACACAGTATCACCTGTAAATGACAGTACAGGGAGTTTCCACACACAGCCCTCTCACATTAGGGCCACTCCAACTGCCCTACATTATCTCTTTTATAACCCCATCCATATACAGATTGAACAGCCATGGAGACATGACACATCCCTGTTTCCCTGTTTCATTCCAACTTTCAAAGAGAAAAATTCACTCAGTTCCC
This sequence comes from Coenobita brevimanus, assembly GCF_032717465.1. Lineage (NCBI taxonomy): Eukaryota > Metazoa > Arthropoda > Malacostraca > Decapoda > Coenobitidae > Coenobita > Coenobita brevimanus. Next base: position 9,445,933 of record NC_137064.1, read on the forward strand.
TGTCCTCACTCACAGCAGCCTTAGCTCCCTCATACATGAGGTCCCTAATAACATAGTGTACCGAGCGCCACTGCAAGCGAAACCGAGTTAAGTATACCACTATGTAGCCCAAACTCTCTTTCATCTGGGAAGCAACCACGAGGTACAGAAAGCAACTGGCATTAGGGTCCAAATTCCCCTTCTGTAACACAGTCCTACTGCCCTCTTCACCTCAGTGCGTCGACAAGCCTTCATTCTGGTCACAGAATGTACCAAGTGCCTCCCAGCATGTTGACTTGTGTTACCAGATACTAGCATTTCTCTATGCTCACAGTCATGCATTTTTTTTATAGCACTACTAATTATTGTACCATTATTCTAACATAATGGAATATTTTAGCATAAAATTGCATGATTTTAAGGGTAGGTTAGCTACAATGTACAGAAAATGGGAAAGGCAGAGAGCTCTGCAAGACATTGGCAACTGTGATCTGGGAATCTGTCATGATGTGACGCAGTTTTCTGTTTACCAGCTGGCCTAGAACACTGCCTGGATTAACTGGCTATTTTCAGAGCTGTCTTGGTGTTTTTTCTCATTGTCTCGAGAACATGAGTGACTCTAGTAGTGAGCAAAAAGCTGCTGGTCCTTCTCATAACAGAAAAAGAGGTTATTAACTTTCCCAGCATGTCTTCATTTATATATCTGAATGTTAGTCCCATAGTAGCAAGGAGTGTGAACATGTTCCTTACTATTTCATTTATGTGGTCAGCCGGTGACAGTCTGTTATTGATAATCACTCCTAAATCCTTTTCCCTTTCTGATGTGTGTAAGGTTGAACTTCCTAACTTACAGTCCTAGGCTGGTCCTTTTTTCACTTTTACCAAAATTTTATTACATGACATTTGTCCACAATGAATTCCATTTGCCATCTATTGCTCTACTCATGAAGCTTATTTAATTCTTCTTGTAGCTCTATGCAAGAGTTTGTGTTTTTAATTTTCTCTTGTATTTTTGCATCATCAGCAAATATATGTAGGTAGTTCCATTTCCAACATTGCTGTCCATGTCATTTATATATACTAAAAACAGAACTGGTGCCAGCACCGAGCCCTGTGGAACTCCACTTGTCACTTCTCACCATGATGAGTAATTTCCCCTTAGCACTGTTCTCATTTCCATTTTACTAAGAAAATCTTGCATCCAATTGTACAGATTACCTTGGATTCCTCCTTGAGGGTACAGTTTCCATAATTCTTTTGTGTGGTACTCTGTCAAATGCCTTCTTGAAATCCAAACATATGCTGTCTACCCACCCATTTCTCTTCTGTATTATTTCTGCAACTCTATCATAGTACCTTAATAGGTGTGTAACATATTATTTTTCTTTTCTAAAACTAAACTGTCTTTCTGTTATCCTAGTGTGTTCTTCCAGGTCATTTACCCAAATTCTTTCTATCAGTTATTCTAACATCTTGCTTATGATGCTGGTCAGTGATACTGGTCAGTAGTTAAGAAGATTATCTATTCTTTTTCTTGAAAAGGGGCACAATGTTTGATTTCTTCCAAATTTCAGGTACCTTTCCTTGTCTTAGGGATTCTCTGAAATTTAATGGAGTGGACTGCATAGCAGTTTTGGACATTCCTGTTATACCCAACAAGAAATCTCATCAGGGCCATTGGCTTTTCCCTTGTCTAATTTCCTCATCTCTTCCAGGGCCTCTTGTTTCGTTATATGTATATTCGTTAATATGTATGCATGCTTGTTTGTTTTCATCTTTCCCAAATCTAATTTAGTAAAAACTGATCAGAAATTTTTGTTTAGTACTTCACAAATATCTTCTTCATTCATACAGATTTTCCCCTCATCCATGATGGATTGTATTTTATCTTTAACTTTTGCTTTGTTCTGTATGTAGCTGTAAAGCAACTTCAGCTGATCAGTGCTTTTATTTATAATGTCTTCCTGAAACTGCCTTTGAGCTTCCCTTCTTATCCTTGTATAACCATTTTGCTGAGATGCTGAAACTGCCAGTTAGACTGTGCTGGAGAACTCCCAATGTTTCTAATAGTAAAGTTACATGTCAGAGTTGCCAGTTGGCCTGCTGTTTGTATGCGCAGTTATTTAATACATTATTTTTTTTGCTCTTTTTCTCTATAACATTTTATTTATGTGATTGTTTGTTATATTATGTAAGCTTATATTAGTCTGCATGCTAAATAATTTACAGTGTTAGGTAATGTAACAAAACTCTGGCATGTTTTGGAAGCCTCCGAGTTGGCAACTGTTGCCCGTCGAGAATGTACTCAAAGGTTCAAGTATAATAGAAGCTTATATAAGGTTGGGGAAGAGAATAAGAGGAGTTTCAGTCAGTTTCAGTTCAAACTGAGGGTAGTTCAGTGTCAGTACACTGCAGTTTGTACATCTTCAGTACTTGTGAAAATAGTGGAGAGTAGTTGACAAGCATTAAGTGTAATTGCAGTTAGTGAAGACAGTATATATCTCCAGTATTTGTGAAAATAGTGAAGTGTAGCTGACAAGCATTAAGTGTAATTATTTGGAAAATAAAGACGGTGAACTTAAGAAGCCAGTTTTTATTTATGACGCCTGAGCTGATCCTGTGTACTGTACAACGAAAAGTTGCCTCTAGGAAAAACAACTCACTGGGCAACGTCTTGCCTATACAGAACTACTCCTGTTGATGCCTGTGGCAGTGTGGGACGGGGATGTAACAGTGGTGTCAGGAGTGTGGGTTTTTGGAAAGTGCTGCAGTGAATATAATCTTCAACATGGAGCAAGGGGGTGTACAGACAAGGAGCCGAGCTGGGCAGGAGGAGGAAGTGTCCCTGGCTGCAATTATGAAGTTATTACAAGCAGCAAAGAAAGAACTCAAAGAACAGTTACAGGCAGAGAATGAAGGAGAGAAATAACTCAAAGAACAATTACAGGCACAAAATGAAGGACAGAAAGAAATCCAAGAACAACTGCAAGCACAGAGTGAACAACTTGAGGCACAAAGTGAAGAACAAAAATGAAGAGGCATTACAGGTGCAACAGAGAGAATTACAACTGAGGATGCAAGGACAGCTAGATGGTTTCATGAGGGAAATGAAGGAAGAACAGCAACAGTTTCAGGAGGAAGTAGATGCCAAACTAAAGCAACAGAAGTATGAGGTATGCAATAATGTGACAGAGTGCAGACAGCATGCAGACAACCAGCTGAAGAATAGTGAGGGAATAGTAATGGGGTGCAGACAGCATGTAGATGACCAGTTGAAGCATGTAAATGACCAGTTGAAGCATGTAGGCAGCCATTTGAAGATAATTTGTAAGAATTGAGGCTGCAGAGAAATACTGCACTGCTAAGCCTCTGGTTAGTGTACAGGGAGCATGTGAAAAATACAAACAGCGTATGGTGGATATCAACAAATCCGAAGCATCTGAAGGTAGCATTACAGGGTTGATTAATCAGAATGCAGAAGTTTTAAGTCCTGGACTTAATTATGATGCCCCAGTTTTTAAGCCTCAAACCAGTGAACTGAATGACTATAATGGAGGTCGAATTAAAAAGAAACTTCTGGAATTTGATGGTAGGGTATCTTGGGAAGATTACTGTGCACAGTTTGAGCTACTTGATAATCAAAATGGTTGGGATGATAGGCAGAGGGCAGAACAGTTGGCTACTAGCCTCAAGGATGCTGCAATGGAAATTCTGGGCCAGATGTCAGTGAAGGAGAGGAAGAGTTATCAGTCCTTAGTAAATGTACTGGAGTGCAGATACGGGACCATGTACCAGACTCGGGTTTACAGAGCAAGATTCCGGAGCTGTGTACGGGCACTTGAAGAGAATCCCTACAGCAACATGCTCATGACCTAGAGAGTATGGCATACAAGGTGTACTCTGGAGCAGCATCTGACCTGTTGCTATTCTTCTGAGGGACAGTTCATCAATGCTCTTTATAGTGCAAAGTTGAAAATGCAAGGGAAGCAAGCACAATCAAGAACCATGCAAGAAGCACTAGCCAGGGCTCTAGAATTTGAGTCCTACATCAGGTCCAGTACGTCCACTTTTGAGGCAGGGTGTAGTGCAGGATTCAAGGCAAGAAAGGATCAGGTATGTGAAGCGGAAAAATTTGGAGGAGGTTGCTGGTTCTGTGGGATGCTAGGACACATGAAGGAGGATCGTTACAAATGGAAGAAGGAGCAAGAACAGAACAGTGCAAGGAAACCTACAGTTGCAACAAATGGGTGTTGGACATGTGGTGAGGTGGGACACTTCAGCTATGAGTGTCCAAATGAGAAGGATGAAGGCAAATTAGTGAAGGCTGGTGACAAGAGGCAACAACCAGCCAGTTTTTCCCAAGATGCCCCACCACTGATAAAATGCAGGAGAGTAGCTGGGAAGAAGAGTTCCCCTGTGATTACTTCTGCCTAATTGCAGACTTTTGTTAGGCCTGATGTGTTACATCATCGGTATCTGCCTGAGTCATCAGAACAACTGTGTGGCATAACTGGGCACTGCGCAGAAACGAAGGGACTCCTGGATATCTGGATTGAAGTGATTGAAGTGGCAGGGCAAGAGGCTACTCTTCCAGTCTATATGGCAGAGATGGAGGATCCCTGCCTTCTTGGTCTGGACTATCTGATGTCCATGGGATGTGAGCTGAACTTCTGCTCCATGAATCTGAAGGTTCAAGGAAAGTCGGTTCCTGTCATGGCAGTGAGACATACCAGTTCTGGCGGTGAGGTGAGGGTGCTGTGGACTACAGTGATACCCCCAAAATCAGAACTACTGCTCCAGTGTAAGGTGAGCAGCTCTTTTGACAGCTGTCTAGGGGTAGTGGAGCCTGATGTACAGTGCAAGACGATGGCTGGAGTGATGGTGGGGAGAACTTTGGTGGAAACGGGTGAAGGTAAAAGGCCGGTTCGGGTGGCCAATTTCTCTCATGAGCCACAGAAGATCAACGAGGGAGAAATTATGGGGTTGTGTCAGGCGGTGGACCCTGGGTGGGACCAGAGGAAGGCCTGTAAAAGGAGCATAGTCAAAGAAGATGGGTATCTGCCAGACCACTTACAAGACCTGTTTTCAAGGAGTTGCCACTGCGTGGATGACTCACAAGTGCTGAAGTTGAGACAGCTGCTGACAAAGTTTGCTGATGTCTTTTCCACTGGAGACCTAGACCTGGGGTGCAATGATCTGGTGGAGCATTTTATATACACTTGGGATCGCCGCCCAACTAAATAGCCAGTGCAGAGGATGGTTCCAGCTCAATGGCATGAAATGGAGAAGGTAAAGAAGAATCTCCAATGTCAAGGAGTGATATAAAAGTACAGCAGCCCTTGGGCATCAGCAGTGGTTCTGGTAAGGAAAAAGGGTGGCTCTGTAAGGTGCTGAGTAGATTATCGAGCCCTGAATGAAGTGACTGTAAAGGATGCATACCCTCTGCCAAGGATTGATGACATGCTGGATGCTCTGTCAGGTGAAAAGTGGTTCTCCACCCTGGACATGAAGGCAGGATATCATCAGGTCAAGGATGCAGAGTAGGACAAGAAGAGAACAGCGTTTTCATTTGGGTGGGGTTTATGGCAGTTTAAAGTGACGCCATTTGTCTTATGCAATGCTCAGCTACTTTTGAGAGTCTCATGGATTGTGTACTGGAAGTCCTGCACTGGCAGACAGCTCTTATCTATTTGGACGATGTAACTCTGTGTGGAGGGACTTTTGACCAAGAATTAGAGAAAAGTATGATTCTATAGGGATGGAGTATTAACTATCTTAAGCTGATAGTACTTTACCTCTCTTTCGAGTGTTCATGTAGTGGATACGTCTGTCTCCATACTCAGGTTGACGGATGCCACAGTTGGTGAGTGAATTTCTGGCATGATCTGGATTGGTACCAAAGTTTTCCCTGGAATGTAAATATATAATGGCAAAATCAAAGAAAATACACAATACATCCATGCAACATCATCATTCTGACATTTTTCTTTTCTCTAAACATGGGGTGAGGTTGAATCCAAACATAAAAAAAGAGAAAGTGCAAAAGAGGGATAACTATCAACAGCATATCTAAGAAATGGGTAAATCATTCACACTTCATTCACTGAAGCACCCAGAATCCAGGATCCAACTCACATGCCTACAATACTGCAAACAAACAAGGATACACTGGGATGAAGACATGTTGACCATGGTTCCATTAGATGCTCCTGATATCGTCAAAATTACCAAAACTATCACCAGTTCCCCCTTCTATATATTTGTGAGTGTTATTATCGTCTGTCTTTAGAAGGTGGAGAGATAATGTTTTTGCTTGCCTCTGTGTGTGTGTGTGTGTGTGTGTGTGTGTGTATTTACCTATTTGTAGTATACAGGAATTGAGCAATGCTCGTGTTGTCCTGTCTCCATATCCACATTTATCAAGTCTACCTTTACACACATGAATGTTCTTCTCATGCACCTCCTCTTTGTCTAAGTCGTTCCAGATATTTAAGTATTTAAATATGTGGAAAGAAAGAGAGAGGTGAAAAGATAAGTAAGAGAGAGTAAGAAGAGAGTGGATGAGGAATTTGGAAGGAATTTGAGTGTAAAGTGGAGGGACTGTAAGAAAATGTTCAGGAGAGAAGTGAAAAGAGTAAGACAGGGTGGAAATGAAGTTAGCAGGGGAGTGAAAGATAAAAATGGTAGATTACTAATGGAGAAGGGAGAAAAAGTGAGCAGATGGAGAGAACACTTTAAGGAATTGTTGAATGTAGAGGATGGAAGTAATGCAAGTATAAGTGGCTGGGGAATGGCTGGGAGAAGGAGGGAGGTGAGAAGACAGGAAGAAATCAGTAGGACAGAAGTTGTGGAAGCAATGAAGAAAGTTAAATTGGGGAAAGCCCCAGGAATTGATGGAGTGTGTGGTGAAATGCTGAAGCATGGGGGAGAGATAGTAGTAGAATGGATGTGGAAGATGTGCAGATTGGCCTGGGAGGAAGGTAGAGTCCCGAAGGATTGGAAGTCAGGTATAATTATTCCCTTGTACAAAGGAAAAGGGGAAAAAGAAGTGTGTGGTAATCATAGGGGCATTTGTCTTCTTAGTATAATAGGAAAAGTGTATGGTAGGATACCTATAGACAGAGTTAGAGAAAGAACAGAGAAATTAGTTGGAGAAGAACAGGGAGGCTTTAGGAAGGGAAGAGGCTGTGTAGATCAGATATTCATTCTTAGATCTTTAGTGGAAAAGTTTCTAGAGAAGGGAAAGAAGTTGTATGCGGCTTTCATGGATTTGGAGAAAGCATATGACAGGGTGGACAGACAAGGATTGTGGAAAGTGTTAAGAATATATGGAGTAGATGGGAAGTTGTTGAATGCTGTGAAGAGTATGTACGATGGTGCGAAGGCTGCAGTGAGTGTGGATGGTGAACTGAGTGAATTTCTCTCCTTGAAAGTTGGTTTGAAACAGGGATGTGTCATGTCTCCATGGTTGTTCAATCTGTACATGGATGGGGTAATAAAAGAGGTACAAGGTAGGGTAGTGGATGTTGGAGTGGCCCTGGTGAGAGAGGATAGTGTTTGGAAACTCCCTGTACTGTTGTTTGCAGATGATACTGTGTTATTGAGTGAAGACAAAGGGGAGCTGGAAGGCTTGGTGGATGAGTTTGAGAGAGTGTGTAAGAAATGGAATCTAAAGGTGAATGTAGGGAAGAGTAAAGTGATGGTCTTTGAGAGAGGTGAAGTCAGTGAATGTACAGCGAGGTTGGATGGTGAGGAATTGGAAAATGTGAGTACGTTTAAGTACTTGGGTAGTGTGATGAGTAAGGATGGAGGTTTGGAGGGTGAAGTGCTTGAAAGGGTACAGCAGGGAAGAAAGGTTGCTGGTTCTTTGAAAGCAGTGATAAGAAACAGGGAAGTGAGCATGGAAGTGAAAAAGTTACTACATGACAGTATTGTGATACCAACTCTAACGTACGGAAGTGAAGCTTGGACATTGTTGGAAGGACACAAGTCAAGAGTGAGAGCAGTGGAAATGAGTTATTTAAGAGGAGCCTGTGGAGTCACATGGAGAGACAGGCTGACAAATGAGGATATAAAGGAGCGTTGTGGTGTGGATGTGGATGTGACAGGAAGCGTTATGAGGAACACACTGAGGTGGTTTGGCCATGTGGAGAGGATGGAGGGTGAAAGACTGACGAAGAGAGTGTATGTGAGTGAGGTGGAGGGGGGAAGAGGGAGGGGGAGGCCGAGGATGAGATGGAGGGATGGGGTGGAGAGGTATATGAGAGATGTGGGTGCGAGTTGGGAGCAGGGCAGTGAAATGGCGGGGGACAGGGCGACTTGGAGGCGATTTGTTTGTGGCCACCCCAAACGGGATTGAGGCGTCTGGCAATAGATAGATAGATAGATAGCAAAAGAGGGATAATTATCAACAGCATATCTAAGAAATGGGCAAACCATTCACACTTCATTCACTGAAGCACCCAGAATCCAGGATCCAACTCACATGCCTACAATACTGCACACAAACAAGGATGCACTGGGATGAAGACATGTTGACCATGGTTCCATTAGATGCTCCTGATATCGTCAAAATTACCAAAACTATCACCAGTTCCCCCTTCTATATATTTGTGAGTGTTATTATCGTCTGTCTTTAGAAGGTGGAGAGATAATGTTTTTGCTTGCCTCTGTGTGTGTGTGTGTGTGTGTGTGTGTGTGTGTGTGTGTGTGTGTGTGTGTGTGTGTGTATTTACCTATTTTGTATTTATCTATTTGTAGTATACAGGAATTGAGCAATGCTCGTGTTGTCCTGTCTCCATATCCACATTTATCAAGTCTACCTTTACACACATGAATGTTCTTCTCATGCACCTCCTCTTTGTCTAAGTCGTTCCAAATATTTAAGTATTAAAATATGTGGAAAGAAAGAGAGAGGTGAAAAGATAAGTAAGAGAGAGTAAGAAGAGAGTGGATGAGGAATTTGGAAGGAATTTGAGTGTACAGTGGAGGGACTGTAAGAAAATGTTCTGGAGAGAAGTGAAAAGAGTAAGACAGGGTGGAAATGAAGTTAGCAGGGGAGTGAAAGATAAAAATGGTAGATTACTAGTGGAGAAGGGAGAAAAAGTGAGCAGATGGAGAGAACACTTTAAGGAATTGTTGAACGTAGAGGATGGAAGTAATGCGAGTATAAGTGGCTGGGGAATGGCTGGGAGAAGGAGGGAGGTGAGAAGACAGGAAGAAATCAGTAGGACAGAAGTTGTGGAAGCAATGAAGAAAGTTAAATTGGGGAAAGCCCCAGGAATTGATGGAGTGTGTGGTGAAATGCTGAAGCATGGGGGAGAGATAGTAGTAGAATGGATGTGGAAGATGTGCAGATTGGCCTGGGAGGAAGGTAGAGTCCCGAAGGATTGGAAGTCAGGTATAATTATTCCCTTGTACAAAGGAAAAGGGGAAAAAGAAGTGTGTGGTAATCACAGGGGCATTTGTCTTCTTAGTATAATAGGAAAAGTGTATGGTAGGATACCTATAGACAGAGTTAGAGAAAGAACAGAGAAATTAGTTGGAGAAGAACAGGGAGGCTTTAGGAAGGGAAGAGGTTGTGTAGATCAGATATTCATTCTTAGATCTTTAGTGGAAAAGTTTCTAGAGAAGGGAAAGAAGTTGTATGAGGCTTTCATGGATTTGGAGAAAGCATATGACAGGGTGGACAGACAAGGATTGTGGAAAGTGTTAAGAATATATGGAGTAGATGGGAAGTTGTTGAATGCTGTGAAGAGTATGTACGATGGTGCGAAGGCTGCAGTGAGTGTGGATGGTGAACTGAGTGAATTTCTCTCCTTGAAAGTTGGTTTGAAACAGGGATGTGTCATGTCTCCATGGTTGTTTAATCTGTACATGGATGGGGTAATAAAAGAGGTACAAGGTAGGGTAGTGGATGTTGGAGTGGCCCTGGTGAGAGAGGATAGTGTTTGGAAACTCCCTGTACTGTTGTTTGCAGATGATACTGTGTTATTGAGTGAAGACGAAGGGGAGCTGCAAGGCTTGGTGGATGAGTTTGAGAGAGTGTGTAAGAAACGGAATCTAAAGGTGAATGTAGGGAAGAGTAAAGTGATGGTCTTTGAGAGAGGTGAAGTCAGTGAATGTACAGCGAGGTTGGATGGTGAGGAATTGGAAAATGTGAGTACGTTTAAGTACTTGGGTAGTGTGATGAGTAAGGATGGAGGTTTGGAGGGTGAAGTGCTTGAAAGGGTACAGCAGGGAAGAAAGGTTGCTGGTTCTTTGAAAGCAGTGATAAGAAACAGGGAAGTGAGCATGGAAGTGAAAAAGTTACTACATGACAGTATTGTGATACCAACTCTAATGTACGGAAGTGAAGCTTGGACATTGTTGGAAGGACACAAATCAAGAGTGAGAGCAGTGGAAATGAGTTATTTAAGAGGAGCCTGTGGAGTCACGTGGAGAGACAGGCTGACAAATGAGGATATAAAGGAGCGTTGTGGTGTGGATGTGGATGTGGCAGGAAGCGTTATGAGGAACACACTGAGGTGGTTTGGCCATGTGGAGAGGATGGAGGGTGAAAGACTGATGAAGAGAGTGTATGTGAGTGAGGTGGAGGGGGGAAGAGGGAGGGGGAGGCCGAGGATGAGATGGAGGGATGGGGTGGAGAGGTATATGAGAGACGTGGGTGCGAGTTGGGAGCAGGGCAGTGAAATGGCGGGGGACAGGGCGACTTGGAGGCGATTTGTTTGTGGCCACCCCAAACGGGATTGAGGCGTCTGGCAATAGATAGATAGATAGATAGCAAAAGAGGGATAATTATCAACAGCATATCTAAGAAATGGGCAAACCATTCACACTTCATTCACTGAAGCACCCAGAATCCAGGATCCAACTCACATGCCTACAATACTGCACACAAACAAGGATGCACTGGGATGAAGACATGTTGACCATGGTTCCATTAGATGCTCCTGATATCGTCAAAATTACCAAAACTATCACCAGTTCCCCCTTCTATATATTTGTGAGTGTTATTATCGTCTGTCTTTAGAAGGTGGAGAGATAATGTTTTTGCTTGCCTCTGTGTGTGTGTGTGTGTGTGTGTGTATTTACCTATTTTGTATTTATCTATTTGTAGTATACAGGAATTGAGCAATGCTCGTGTTGTCCTGTCTCCATATCCACATTTATCAAGTCTACCTTTACACACATGAATGTTCTTCTCATGCACCTCCTCTTTGTCTAAGTCGTTCCAAATATTTAAGTATTTACCTAATATACCTAACTGTGATATACATGGAATGTACTATGCTCGTGGGTTTCCGTTGCTGTTTCTCAATAAGTCGAATTTAGCTTTAAACTCGTTTAAGTTTTTAGACTGGACGATCTCTTTGTCCAGGCTATTCCATAAGTCTATACTTCTGTAAGGAAAGCTATATTTCTTGATATCCTTCAAGCAGCTTGACTTTTTCAATTTCATTCCGTGTCCTCTTGTTGCTCTCTTATCCCATACAAACAGATCTTCTTTGTCAATTTTATCTACTCCCACCATGGTCCTGAACACTGAAATCATGTCTCCCCTCTTTCTCCTTTCCTCTAAGGAAGGCAAATCCAGTTTTTCCAGTCTCTCTCTGTATGACAGGTCTGTCAGACTGGGGACCATCTTGGTTGCTGTTCTTTGTATTCTCTCAATCTTGTTTATATCTTTCTTTTTGTGTGGGGACCACACTACCGCTGCATATTCTAACCTGGGGCGGATCATTGCCACTATCAATTTTTTCATCATCTCCTCATCCATGTAATGAAATGCTACTCTTATGTTAGTCAAGAGTTTATAAGTCTCTCCAACTATCTTGTTAATGTGCTTTACTGGTGACAAACTATCTTGGACCAACACTCCCAAATCTTTCTCTTCTCTCCTTTTTGTGATTAATTCATTACCCAACAAATAATTCAGTGATGGCCTCCTGGTACTTTTACCCATTTCCAATATTTTACATTTCTTTACATTAAATTTCATTTCCCACGTCCGGCTCCAATTGTGTATGCTATCCAAATACTCCTGCAGTATTTTACAATCCTCCTCAACCTCTACCTTCCTCAAGATCTTTACATCATCACCAAACAGACTTGTATAACTGTTCATTCCATCTACCATATCATTTACGTAAATCAGGAACATTACTGGCGCCAACAATGAGCCTTGAGGGACTCCACTTGTTACTTCCCTCCATCCAGACATCCTATCCTTTATTACTGTCCTCATTTGTCTGTCTCTCAAAAAGTCTCTCATCCATTCCAGAAGATTCCCCTTTAGTCCTCCTATATATTCTAGTTTCCACATTAGTCTCTTATGAGGTACCTTGTCAAAGGCCTTTTCTAAGTCTAAGTACACACAATCCATCCAACCATCTCTCTCCTGTACCACGTCAATCGCTCTTGAATAGAAGCTCAACAAGTTAGAAACATATGACCTTCCACTTCTGAATCCAAACTGACATTCAGCCAAAATATTCATCTCTTCCAGATATTTTATCCATCTGTCTTTCAGGATTCTCTCACACAATTTTACGACCATGCTGGTTAGAGACACTGGTCTATAATTCAGGGGTTCTTCCCTGTTTCCTCCCTTGTAAATTGGTACCACATTTGCCCTCTTCCATTCTTGTGGCACTTTCCCCTCTTCCAGTGAGCATTCGATTAAACTGTGAATTTTATCCGCCAGTTGTTCTCTGCATTCCTTCAGTACCCAATTAGAATTCCATCAGGTCCTGGGGCTTTCCTTACATCTTGAGTTTCCAGTAATTTATACACTTCCTGTACCTCCACTTTTATATCTTTCATCACTGGAACATTTCTAATCACTCCCTCTCCTTCCACAAGCTCCTTTTCTTTAGTGAAAACTGACTGGAAATGTTTGTTCATTATTTCTGCTTGCATTGCTGCATCCTTAAAGACCTCTCCTACTTTCAGTTTGGTGATTCCTTCCTTTTGTTTCAGTTTGCCATTAACAAATCTATAAAACAGTGTGTGTGTGTGTGTGTGTGTGTGTGTGTGTGTGTGTGTGTGTGTGTGTGTGTGTGTGTGTGTGTGTGTGTGTGTTCTTACCTTACCTAATTGTTCTTACCTAATTGTATCTTTACAGGAATGAGTCAAGCTCGTACTGTCCCATGTTTTAAACCATATTTATCGTACATATCCTTAAATTTGTTAATTGTTTCGGCACACACTATTTCATTCGATAGTGCATTCCACTGATCAATTGCTCTGTTTGGGAAACTGAATTTCCTTATGTCTTTATCACCTCTCTTCTTATGCAGTTTTTTGCAGTGTCCTCTTGCTGATGCTTCTCCATATGTTAAGTAATCATTTATGTCTATTTTCTCCTTTCCTGATATGCATTTATATAGCATTATCATGTCACCTCTTTTCCTTCTCTCCTGTAGTGTTGGTAGATTCAGTTTATTTAGTCTTTCTTCGTAGCTTAGGTCCCTTAAGCTTGGTATCCATCTTGTAGCAGCCCTTTGAACTTTTTCAATCTTGTCTATGTGCTTTTTGAGATGAGGACTCCAGACTACTGATGCATATTCCAGGGTTGGTCTAATGAATGAAGTTATTATCCTTCTTAGCATGTCTTCATTTATGTATGTGAATGCTATTCTCATATTTGCAAGCAGTGTATACATGTTCCGTACCTTCTCGCTGATGTGGTCAGCTGGAGATAGTCTGTTATTGATAATCACACCTAGGTCTTTCTCTCTTTCTGATGTATATAGGGTTTTATTTCCTAACTTATAATCCCAATCAGGTCTTTTTCCACTTTTACCAAACTTGATTACATGACACTTGTCCACATTGAATTCCATTTGCCATGTACTACTCCATTCATGAAGTTTATTTAATTCTTCTTGTAGCTCTTTACAAGAGTCTGTGTTAGTAATTCTCCTTTGTATTTTTGCATCATCTGCAAACATATTCAGATAGCTCTCATTTCCAGTGTTACTGTTTATATCATTTGTGTGTGTGTGTGTGTGTGTGTGTGTGTGTGTGTGTGTGTGTGTGTGTGTGTGTGTGTGTGTGTGTGTATTTATCAAGTTGTACTTACCTAGTTGTGATATACAAGAAATGAGCTATGCTCGTGGGATCCCGTCGCTGTTTCTTAGTGAGTCAAATTTTGCTTTAAACTTGTTTTTTAGACTGGACGATCTCTTTGTCCAGGCTATTCCACAGGTCTAAGCATCTATGAGGAAAACTATACTTCTTGATATCCTTCAGGTAGCTTGGCTTCATCAGTTTCATTCCATGTCTTCTTGTTACTCTCCCATCCCATATGAACTGATCTTCTCTGTCAGTTTTATCTACTCCCATCATGGTCCTGAACACTGCAATCATGTCAACCCTCTCTCTCCTTTCCTATAAGGAAAAGCAAATCCATCCTCTCCCCATGGCCAAACCACCTCAATGTGTTTCTCCTAATGCTTCCTATCACATCCACATTCACACCACAATGCTCCTTCACATCCTCGTTAGTCAATTTGTCTCTCAACGTGACTCCACATGCTCCTCTCAAATAACTCAGTTCCACAGCTCTCACTCTTGACTTCTGTCCCTCCAACAAGGTCCAAGCATCACTTCCATACATTAGAGTTGGTATCACAATAGTGTCATGTAGTAACTTCCATGCTCACTTCCCTGTTTCTTATCACTGCTTTCAAGGAACTACCAACATTTCTTCCTTGTTGTAACCCTTCAAGCACTTCACCCACTAAATTTCCATCCTTACTCATCACACTACCCAAGCAGTTAAATGCACTCACATTTTCCATTTCCTCCTCATCCAGCCTCATTGTACATTCACTGACTGCACCTCTCTCGAAGACCATCACTTTACTCTTCTCTACACTCACCTTTAGATTCTGTTTCTTACACACACTCCCAAATTCATCCACCAAGCCTTGCAGCTCCCCTTTGTCTTCACTCAACAACACAGTATCATCTGCAAACAACAGTACAGAGAGTTTCCAAACACTGCCCTCTCATTAGGGCCACACCAACATCCACTGCCCTACCTTGTATCTCTTTTAAAACCCCATCCATATACAGACTGAACAACCATGGACACATGACACATCTCTGTTTCAACCCAAACTTCAAATAGAAAAATTCACTAAGTTCACTATCCACATGCACTGCAGCCTTAGCACTTTCATGCATACTCTTCACAGCATTCAACAACTTCCCATCTACTCCATATATTCTTAATACTTTCCACAATCCACTTCTAACCACCCTGTCATATGCTTTCTCCAAATCGATGAAGGCTGCATACGATTTCTTTCTCTTCTCTAGAAACTTTTCCATAAAAGATCTATGAATGAATATCTGATCTACACAACCTCTTCCATTCCTAAAACCTCCCTGTTTCTCTCCAACTAATTCCTCTGTTATATCCCTAACTCTGTCAATAAGTATCCTACCAATACTTTTCCTATTACACTAGGAACACAAGTGCCCCTATGACTACCACACCCTTCATTTTCCCCTTTCTCTTTGTACAAGGGAATAATTATACCTGACTTCCAATCTTCAGGGACTCTGCCTTCCTTTAGGCCAATCTGCACATCTTCCACATCCATCCTACTACTATCTCTTCCTCATGCTTCAGCATTTCACCACACACTCCATCAATTCCTGGGGTGTTCCCCATTTTGACTTTCTTCATTGCTTCCACAACTTCTATCCTACTGATTTCTTCCTGTTTTCTCACTCCCATCCTTCTCCCAGCCATTCCCTAGCCACTTATACTCGCATTACTTTCATTCTCTAAGTTCAAAAATTCAATTAAAGTGTTCTCTCCATCTACTCACATTTTCACCCTTCTCCACTAGTAATCTATCATTTTTATCTATTGCTCCCCAACAAACTTCTTTATCACCCTGTCTAACTCTGTTTACCTCTTTCCAGAACATTTTCTTACATTCCTTTCGACAGAGTATGGCACCGTTCCCTGCTCTCCAAACTCCCTTGCTATGGACTAACGTCTTTTGTTCCTTTGATTTCTTCTTATCTTAGTGACAGGAAAATAAGAGTAAAAGTAGATGATGTATATTCGAATTTCCACTCAATTAACGCCGGCATGCCGCAGGGATCAGTTCTGGCGCCAACCCTATTTCTGGTTCATATTAATGATCTCTTATCTGTCACTCACAATCCCATTCACTCATATGCAGATGACTCAACACTACATAGTTCATTCACACTCAGACATCCATTTACAAAGTCAAATATCTCTACCTCTCAACTCAGCACAGCCATCTCCATAAATCAAGATCTATCCAAAATCAGTGAATGGGGACAAAACAACCTTGTCTCTTTTAATGCTAGTAAAACTAAATATATACAGTTTACTAATAGACAGATATTGCCAGATTCGTACATTACCTTCAGTGCTACTAATATTCCTATCTCCAAAAGTATTGAAATTCTTGGTGTCTCACTTAACAGTGCCCTCAGCTGGACCTCTCATGTCAGATCACTTGCTAAAACCGCCTCAAAGAAACTTGGATTATTGTACAGAGTCCGTAACTTCTTCGCCGATGAGCAGTTAGCTATAATTTATAAGAGTCATGTGCGCTCTCAGCTTGAATATTGCTCACCCTTGTGGAATGGTTGTGGAGAGGTTGCATTAAGACAACTAGACAAAATTCAGAATAAAGCTGTTAGAATCATTAACATCCCTGCCATTACATATAAACTACCTCCCCTGCAAGTAAGAAGGAGTGTTGCCTCCCTTGCATTATTTTACAGATATTTTTTTGGCAAATGCTCAGACGAAGTTGCGTCCATGGTACCACCTCTCCATGCCTTCCCTCGTGCTACACGGGCATCTGGTAGCGCTCATAACTGGAATGTCACTCAACCATATTGCAGAACTTCTGCCTATCAGAATTCTTTCTTTCCCCGAACTGCATCTCTCTGGAACTCGCTTCCCCAGAGTTGTTTTCCTCCAAATTTAAACCTACAACTGTTCAAGTCTAACTGTTACAGATATTTTATGAACAGAGGACACCAGTAATCTGGTGTATGGATTATTTTTTTTTCTCCATTTGTTTTTCCTTCCTCCGTTCTGTTATTTAAAAAAAAAAAAAAAAAAAAAAAACTTTACACTCAAATTCCTTCCAAATTCCTTATCCACTCTCTTCTTATTCTCTGTTACTAATATTTTCACCTCTCTCTTCCTCTCTACATACAACTCTCTCTTCCATCTCTCAACTTCTTCCAAGCCCCTGTTTCTCATCCACTCATTACATTCTTTCTTCTTTTGTGCCACAGCCTCTCTCACCTCTTCATTCCACCATGCTGTTCCCTGCACCCCCTTTCATCTTCTCTTCATCCCACATACCACCTCACATGCTCCACCGATTTCTTCTGTGGTTATGGCTATGTATGTGTGTGCTCGCACCCAGGTAAGAGTGAATGGAGATGTGAGTGATGAATTTTCCATGAACGTTGGTGTGCATCAGGGGTCAGTTTTGAGTCCCATGTTGTTTATCATGGTACCTGTCCCCAACAAGGAGAGGGCCTATAAAAGGTACTGGAGCCAACCCACCCCTGAATCACATCTTTTGTACGTTTCTGCCCGGAATTGTGCTAAGTCTGTTCTTCACTCTTCTAAAAGTAATTTCATCTGCACTTAATGCTCTCAACTCTCCAACTCGAATTCTTCCCGCTCCTTCTGGCACCTTGCCAAAAACCTTTCTAACAACTTTACCTCATCATCCTTCCCTCCTCTTTTCTATTCTGATGGTTCTGTAGCTATTCCTTCTACTGATAAAGTAGATCTCTTCGTTCAGACTTTCTCCTCCAATTCCACCTTAGACGATGCCGATGCTGTTCCTCCATCACTTTCTCCCTCTGACTTCCTCATGGCTGACATTAAAATTTCTTCAGCTGATGTATTTTCTGCTATCACAGGCCTCAATACTAATAAGGCATATGGGCCTGACGGAGTCCCTCCTGTTGTTCTCAAGAACTGTGCGTCTGTGCTTACACCCTGCTTAGGCAAACTCTTTTGCCTTTGTCTGTCAACTTGTACCTTTCTTTCTTGTTGGAAGTTTGCTCTCATTCAGCCAGTCCTGAAGAAGGGTGACCATTTCCAACCTTCTAAATATCATCCAATTGCTTTAACATCCAGCATCTCAAAAGTTTTTGAGTCAATTCTTAACAGAAAAATTTTAAAGCATCTTTCCTATCACAACCTTCTTTCTGATCGTCAGTATGGGTTCCGTCAGGGACGCTCCACTGGTGATCTTCTCAACTACCTTTCAGACTCCTCGTCATCCTCCCTGCGGGACTTTGGCGAAAGCTTTGCCATTGCACTTGACATCTCAAGGGCTTTCGATCGAGTCTGGCAAAAATCTTTAATTTCCAAACTGCCCACTTACGGTTTCTATCCTTCTATCTCTGCCTTTATCTCTAGCTTCCTTTCTGGTCGTTCTATAGCCGCTGTTGTAGACGACGATAGTTCTTCTCCTAGATCTATCAACAGTGGTGTTCCTCAGGGCTCTGTCTTATCACCGACTCTCTTCCTTTTATTCATCAATGACCTTCTAAGCTGTACATCTAACCCTATCCACTCATACGCTGATGACTCCATCCTTCATCTCTCCATTCGATTCCCACAATGTCCATCTCAGCAGCTACTTCAACAAACAAGGGATGAGGCTATGGCACACCTAATGTCTGACTTGGCTCATATCTCTAACTGGGGCAAAAATAATCTGGTTGTTTTTAATGCATGAAAGACTCAGTTTTTACACATATCAACCCGACAAAATCTTCCACAGGTGTTATCCACTAATGTTTAATAATATTCAGCTTAATCCTGCATCATCCTTGAACATGCTTGGAGTTTCATTTACTCGGGACTTTTCTTGGAAAGATCATATTACATCTCTTGTAAAATCTGCTTCTACGAGATTAGGTGTGCTAAGCCGACTCCGTTCCTGCTTTACCCCTGCACAATTGTTGACTCTATACAGGGATTTTGTCCGCCTCTGCCTGGAGTACAACTCTCATGTGTGGCGAGGCTCCCCACATACAGCTCTTCTCAATAGGGTGGAGTCAAAGGTTTTTTGCCTCATTAACTCTCCTCCTTGAACATAGAGGATGGAAGTAATGCGAATATAAGTGGCTGGGGAATGGCTGGGAGAAGGAGGGAGGTGAGAAGACAGGAAGAAATCAGTAGGATAGAAGTTGTGGAAGCAATGAAGAAAGTTAAATCAGGGAAAGCCCCAGGAATTGATGGAGTGTGTGGTGAAATGCTGAAGCATGGGGGAGAGATAGTAGTAGAATGGATGTGGAAGATGTGCAGATTGGCCTGGGAGGAAGGTAGAGTCCCGGAGGATTGGAAGTCAGGTATAATTATTCCCTTGTACAAAGGAAAAGGGGAAAAAGAAGTGTGTGGTAATCATAGGGGCATTTGTCTTCTTAGTATAATAGGAAAAGTGTATGGTAGGATACTTATTGACAGAGTTAGAGAAAGAACAGAGAAATTAGTTGGAGAAGAACAGGGAGGCTTTAGGAAGGGAAGAGGTTGTGTAGATCAGATATTCATTCTCAGATCTTTAGTGGAAAAGTTTCTAGAGAAGGGAAAGAAGTTGTATGCAGCTTTCATGGATTTGGAGAAAGCATATGACACGGTGGATAGACAAGGATTGTGGAAAGTGTTAAGAATATATGGAGTAGATGGGAAGTTGCTGAATGCTGTGAAGAGTATGTATGATGGTGCGAAGGCTGCAGTGCGTGTGGATAGTGAACTAAGTGAATTTTTCTCTTTGAAGGTTGGATTGAAACAGGGATGTGTCATGTCTCCATGGTTGTTCAATCCGTACATGGATGGGGTAATAAAAGAGGTACAAGGTAGGGTAGTGGATGTTGGAGTGCCCCTGGTGAGAGAGGAGAGTGTTTGGAAACTCCCTGTACTGTTGTTTGCAGATGATACTGTGTTGTTGAGTGAAGACGAAGGGGAGCTGCAAGGCTTGGTGGATGAGTTTGGGAGTGTGAGTAGGAAACGGAATCTAAAGGTGAATGTAGGGAAGAGTAAAGTGATGGTCTTTGAGAGAGGTGAAGTCAGTGAATGTACAGCAAGGTTGGATGGTGAGGAATTGGAAAATGTGAGTACGTTTAAGTACTTGGGTAGTGTGATGAGTAAGGATGGAGGTTTGGAGGGTGAAGTGCTTGAAAGGGTACAGCAGGGAAGAAAGGTTGCTGGTTCTTTGAAAGCAGTCATAAGAAACAGGGAAGTGAGCATGGAAGTGAAAAAGTTACTACATGACAGTATTGTGGTACCAACTCTAACGTACGGAAGTGAAGCTTTGACGTTGTTGGAAGGACACAAGTCAAGAGTGAGAGCAGTGGAAATGAGTTATTTAAGAGGAGCCTGTGGAGTCACATGGAGAGACAGGCTGACGAATGAGGATATAAAGGAGTGTTGTGGTGTGGATGTGGATGTGATAGGAAGCGTTATGAGGAACACACTGAGGTGGTTTGGCCATGTGGAGAGGATGGAGGGTGAAAGACTGACGAAGAGAGTGTATGTGAGTGAGGTGGAGGGGGGAAGAGGGAGGGGGAGGCCGAGGATGAGATAGAGGGATGGGGTGGAGAGGTATATGAGAGAGGGAGGTGTGAGTTGGGAGCAGGGCAGTGAAATGGCAGGGGACAGGGCGACTTGGAGGCGATTTGTTTGTGGCCACCCCAAACGGGATTGAGGCGTCTGGCAATAGATAGATAGATAGAACTCTCCTCCTCTTACTGACTCCCTTCAACCTCTGTCTCTTCATTGCATTGTTGCATCTTTATCTCTTTTCTATCGCTACTTCAAAGGTTACTGCTCCTCTGAAGTGTCTGCATGCATTCCTCCACCTCTACGACGGGCGTGAAGCACCCGTCTAGCAGCAAACTCTCGTCCCTTTTCTGTCAAACTCTCTAATGCAAGAGTTAACTGTTACTCCCAGTCCTTCATTTATGCAACAGGTCAACTTTGGAACTGTCTCCCTCTGTCTGTATTTCCTGCTTCGTATGACCTCCAGTATTTCAAAAGCAGTGTGTCCGGGCATCTCGAAATGATCGGATCTTGAATTTGGCTCTCTCTTGTATTTTGTTTTTCTCTTGGAAGGAACAGTAATTGTGGGCTCACGGCATTTGGTTCCTTCTTCCTTGCATTAAAAAAAAAAAAAAAAAAAAAAAAAAAACAGTGGTGTATATGTACGGTATTTGTTGGTTTTCAATGTTTTTTTTTTTTTTTCATGGTTTCCTTGGTTTTGAAAATTATTTTGGAAAATCCTATGTATGTTTTGATGTTAAAATATGGAAGAATGACTGGAAAACACTGCATCAGTGGTCCCTTGGCCTGGCATTAATCCAAAGATCATAATTATCAAATCAGTAACTAACCCCACTCCAATATTTCCTAAGGCCTTCAGCATTTCAGCAGTCAACTCAGACACACCTGCCAGCCTCCCCACCTGCATCCTGCCTATTGCCCTGAACACAGCAGAAGCATCAATCAAAGGCCAAGGGCCAAACACTAGATCTACTGACTCCAAACCTACCCCTTTCCCGTCAAACTACTCATTCTGCAACTGGTTATAATGCTCTCTCCAGGTGTCTTTAATATCCTCACTGTTCACCACTACCTTTCCTTCATCATTCTTCACAAACTGCTCGCCTATAGTATCCATGTTTTCCCTTCTAATCTAATATGTCACCTCAAATATCATACTTTTCCTTTCCACATTATATAGATTTTCCAGTAGAAGTCTCTGAGACTCAGCTTTTGCCCTGTATACCTCTTTTCTAGCCCTATGCTTGTCAGCCACATACTCCTCTTTGTTACCACCCCTTTTTCGTTCCTCTAAAAGTCTTCTTTTCTCCTTAACTGCAGCATCTACACCATCATCCCTCCATTATGTTACTTTATGTCTAGGAGGGACCCCTTGTCCTTCCACACATGGAATTAGTACCTCTCAAGAGATTGTTGTTGAGAGCTCTGTTCATGAACACTTTTGTCAACAGCTCTATGTTCAATCACCACTCTGATCATCTCGCTATAGAAGGCATCCCCTACTACTTGCTTTTTCAACTTCCATATTTTCTCCCTACACACATAGATTCTCTTCTTCAACACCTGCTCCTTATGCACCAAGTCACATACCATTAATCTGTGTTGCTACACACACTCTTCGCTCCCTATAACTTTAACATCCCTCACTAACCTCGTATTGGCCCTACTGACCAGGAAATAATCAACCTGGCTATTATTTCCCCATGACCCACAAGTAATCAACCCACTCTCTCTATTCCTAAAATGCATGATACACACAATCATGTTCATTGTCTCCCAATATTCAACTACCCTTTCTCCTTCCATACCTCACACATATGTTCATTGTCTCCCAATACTAAAGTATCCTTTCTCCTTCCATATTCCTCGCACATATGTTCATTGTCTCCAAAAACTCAAGTATCCTTACTCCTTCTATATTCCTCGCACCATATGTGCATCCCCCATGTACCTCTTCATATCCTTGTGCTGCTGCACCCATAAGACAATTTAAGTCAATTCCTAGAACTACAATCTCATCATCCCCCATACCACTTACTAAATGAATTAAGCCATCCCAGAATCTATCTTTTTCTACATCATCCAAGCTGGCCTGTGAAGTATATGTTGATATACAGGCATACCTGGTTTAACGATGTAATTGGTTAGGTAAAACCCCATCGTTAGGCAGGGTACATTTAACCCGTTGAGAGCGGTAGGCCTCATTTGGGACTTATCAGAGTCGAAAGTGATAGGCCTCAAATGAGCACGATTTTCAAAGGCGTACCAAAACCGTGCCACGAGGAGTAGGTGGCTGAAATTTGCATGGGAAATAGGGGCAGGTGGCAACTCTCGATACCACCCACGCACTGCCCCATATACGCTAACAATATGCGCACGCGCTAACACCATGGAGCACACACTAGTTCTCCTCCTGTGATGCCTCCAACCCTGCACCTGGCACTAGGGGATCTACATACACACATGCACACACACACACACACACACACACACACACACACACACACACACACACACACACATGAGAGAAAGAAATAGAGAAACAGGATCTGCACACACACACACACACACACACACACACACACACACACACACACGAGAGAGAGAGAGAGAGAGAGAGAGAGAGAGAGAGAGAGATAATAAATACGGGAATGGCAAAGGAGCGTCCCTTGAGTAAGATGGCATAAACGGTCCCTCTTCTCTCTCTTATTCTCCATTCCTTCCCTCTTCTATCAGGGGGAGAGAGAGAGAGAATGAATACGGGAATGGCAAAGGAGCATCCCTTGAGCGTGGAGATAAGGCATAAACGGTCCCTCTTCTCTCTCTTATTCTCCAAGCCCTCCCTCCTCTATCGGAGAGAGAGAGAGAGAGAGAGAGAGAGAGAGTTATGGGTAGGCCTAAACTGCATAACAACGTATGCTTTATAGGCAGTGGGTAAGGTAAAGGTAGTTTATCATTGTTTGAGAGAGAAAGAGTTGATGATACAGTAATCACATGATCCTTGCCAAGGCCATGGTAAATATAGGCTGTTTTTCCCGGACAATGACCTACCTCAATCACCATGGGTGGTGGGTGGGTTGCTAGTGCCACCAGCTGATCATCTTCTGGCCATTTTATCTCACCATCACGTGACTTTATGTGGTCATGTATATATATACTGCCGGATGCGCGCAAACATGTCCAAGACGATGATGTGTGTTTCATTCAATTCTGTAAGACTCGAAATTTCAGCCAAATAGTCGCTTGACGCCCGGTACCTATGAAAAGCATGGTCGCTCTCCAAGGGTTAACATGTAATGTGAAGCGTTTGCCAGCCTTGGGTTTCCCCCGCAACCAAGCACAAAACCCACCCAAATGAGCCCCAAAACAAGGTTAAAGCCAATCTAAATGGCATGACAGCTGGAAAAGAAGCTAACCTAAGCCTAACACCTGTAAATAACTCACTAAAACCAACAAGCAAAATCTGAAAATTGTTAAATATAAGTCTGGAAAAAAATCAAGCTTAGTAAACTGTACCCCAAAATGATGATGTTGACCCCACCTATGGCTAAAACACATTAATCTAAGTTTAAAAATAGTTTATAAATCAACCTAAACACACAATTTTAGTCTAAGATATCATCAAATTCGTTTTTTTAAAAATCAAAACCCATCGTTAATCCGGGCTTTGGCCATCATTAGGCCTCCCTTCTGGGAGGGTAAAAGCTGACGATCACGACCATCAGGTGATCCTGACCGACTCGGTGAATTACACACACACACACACCGTGAGACTCGAAAGAGACACGAATCTGGTGAGAAAAATATTAAGCAAGATTGATCCCCAAGGAGACAAGTGGGAAAAAGAAACTGAAGAAGTAAGGAGGATAGGGCCTTATAAAAAAGGGGAAACAAGACCAATGAGAGTCAAGTTGTCATCAGAAAGTGTAGTAAATGATATACTTAAAATGACATGGAAACTAAGCAAAGAGGCAGGGATGGATAATACTATAGTAAGAAAAGATCTGAATGAAGAAGAAAGAGAAGTGTTAAAATCTTTCAAGGAACAAGTAAAGGAAAAAAATGATAAGGGGACAGAGGAAGAATGTAAAACTTTTTTTTGGAAAGTGATGGATATGAAAGTAAGGAAGTGGTATGTGAGGAACCAGACTTGAAGGAAACTAAGGAGGATGGCTATAAATACGAAAAAGAGAAGTTATTGGAGAGTTGTAGATCAGAAATTGAGGAAGTGGTAACGATGGAGAGAAGGAGAGAAGAGGGTATAAAAAACATCAAAAATAACTTGAAGGTGGTATATACTAATGTTGATGGTTAAATATCAGCAAAGCTTGAAATTAACAATTTCTTGAGGGTACATGAACCTGATGTCATGTGCTTTGTAGAGACTAAGTTAAGAGAAGATATTGATGTTCATATGGGAGATGGTAAATACAAACTGTTGAGAAGAGACAGAAAAGAAAAAATGGGAGGAGGAGTGATGATAGCAGTGAAGAACAACATAAATGTAGATACCGTGGAAATGGGAGAAGGCAGGGCTGAAGTGATAAATATGAAATTAGAAACTGGAGAGAATGGCATGAGAGATTTGGTGGTAGTGTATGTTCCCCCTAAGACAAGAGCATGGAATGATGATAAATACACGGAGATGTTGTCAGATATGGCTAGTTCTATCTATCTATCTGTCTATTGCCAGATGCCTCAATCCTGTTTGGGGTGGCCACAAACGAATCGCCTCCACGTCATCCTGTCCTCTGCCATTTCACTGCCCTGCTCCCAACTCAAACCCCCCTCTCTCATATACCTCTCCACCCCATCCCTCCATCTCATCCTCGGCCTCCCCCTCCCTCTTCCCCCCTCCACCTCACTCACATACACTCTCTTCATCAGTCTTTCATCCTCCATCCTCTCCACATGGCCAAACCACATCAGTATGTTCCTCATAACACTTCCTATCACATCCACATCCACACCACAACGCTCCTTTATATTGTCATTCGTCAGCCTGTCTCTCCATGTAACTCCACAGGGTCCTCTTAAATAACTCATTTAAACTGCTCTCACTCTTGACTTGTGTCCTTCCAACAACGTCCAAGCTTCACTTCCATACGTTAGAGTTGGTATCACAATACTGTCATGTAGTAACTTTTTCACTTCCATGCTCACTTCCCTGTTTCTTATCACTGCTTTCAAAGAACCAGCAACCTTTCTTCCCTGCTGTACCCTTTCAAGCACTTCACCCTCCAAACCTCCATCCTTACTCATCACACTACCCAAGTACTTAAACGTACTCACATTTTCCAGTTCCTCACCATCCAACCTCGCTGTACATTCACTGACTTCACCTCTCTCAAAGACCATCACTTTACTCTTCCCTACATTCATCTTTAGATTCCATTTCTTGCACACTCTCCCAAACTCATCCACCAAGCCTTGCAGCTCCCCTTCGTCTTCACTCAACAACACAGTATCATCTGCAAACAACAGTACAGGGAGTTTCCACACACTATCCTCTCTCACCAGGGCCACTTCAACATCCACTACCCTACCTTGTACATCTTTTATTACCTCATCCATGAACAGATTGAACAACCACGGAGACATGACACATCCCTGTTTCAACTCAACCTTCAAAAAAAAAATTCACTTAGTTCACCATCCACATGCACTGCAGCCTTAGCACCATCATACATACTCTTCACAGCATTCAACAACTTTCCATCTACTCCATATATTTTTAATACTTTCCACAATCCTTGTCTATTCACCCTGTCATATGCTTTCTCCAAATCCATGAAAGCCACATACAACTTCTTTCCCTTCTCTAGAAACTTTTCCACTAAAGATCTAAGAATGAATATCTGATCTACACAACCTCTTCCCTTCCTAAAGCCTCCCTGTTCTTCTCCAACTAATTCCTCTGTTCTTTCTCTAACTCTGTCAATAAGTATCCTACCATACACTTTTCCTATTATACTAAGAAGACAAATGCCCCTATGATTACCACACACTTCCTTTTCCCTTTTTCCTTTGTACAAGGGAATAATTATACCTGACTTCCAATCCTCCGGGACTCTACCTTCCTCCCAAGCCAATCTGCACATCTTCCACATCCATTCCACTACTATCTCTCCCCCATGCTTCAGCATTTCACCACACACTCCATCAATTCCTGGGGCTTTCCCCAATTTAACTTTCTTCATTGCTTCCACAACTTCTATCCTACTAATTTCTTCCTGTCTTCTCACCTCCCTCCTTCTCCCAGCCATTCCCCAGCCACTTATACTCGCATTACTTCCATCCCGTATGTTCAACAATTCCTTAAAGTGTTCTCTCCATCTGCTCACTTTTTCTCCCTTCTCCACTAGTAATCTACCATTTTATCTTTCACTCGCCTGCTAACCTCACTTCCACCCTGTCTTACTCTCTTCACCTCTTTCCAGAACATTTTCTTACAGTCCCTCCACTTTACACTCAAAGTCCTTCCAAATTCCTCATCCACTCTCTTCTTACTCTCTCTTACTAATCTTCTCACCTCTCTCTTTCTTTCTACATATAACTCTCTCTTCCGCCTCTCAACTTCTTCCACGCCCCTATTTCTCATCCATTCATTGTATGCTTTCTTCTTTTGTGCCACAGCCTGTCTCACCTCTTCAGTACACCACACTGTTCCTTGCACCCCCCTCCGTCTTCTCTTCACCCCACACACCACATCACATGCTGCACATATTTCTTCTGTAAATATCCTGCACACACCTTCCACGTCCCCCATCTGCTCCAATTCATAACTGCCCAATCGTTCCTCCACTTCTCTCTTATACTCTGCCTTCTTCTCATCCTCTTGTAACCTTTCCACTCTCCTTGCAACTACTCCTTCCTCTTGTCTTTCCCTTCTTCTATTCCTCCATCTTACTTGTATCCTAATTCTGGCCACCACCAAGTAGTGGTCAGAAAGTCCACTCTCCCAACCTCTATAAGCTCTTGCATCCATTACACATCTTCGCATCCTTTCATCCACACACACATAATCAATCACTGCCTTCCTTTCATGCAGTTCACCACTCACCCTTCTCATCACTCGCCATGTATACCTGTGGATCATTTTATGCCTGAAGAGGGTATTGGCTATCACCAACCCCCTCCCAGCACAAATGTCCACTAACACACTGCCATTCTCATCTATCGCAGCAGGCACACCCCACTCACCAACTATTCCATCCACCTTCACATTCCCTACTTTACCATTCATATCACCGATCAAAAACACTCTCTCATTCCTTCCAAACTTTTCCATGCACACTTCCACATTTGTCCAGAACTCTTCTCTCACTCTGCTAGCACGATCTTGCGTTGGATAGTTATTTACAAAAAATAATTGGCTAGTTATTTACAAAAAATAATTGAGAAAAGCAGCAATTTAATTTTGGTGGGTGACTTTAACTGTAGAGGTGAACTGGGAGGAATGGGACTCAGAAGGCAGTGAAGATTCATGGGGCACTGTATTATTAAATATAACAATGAATAATGTGATGACGCAATGGGTCAAAGAAAAGACATGGTTCCGAGGTGAGGACACACCAGGAAGACTGGGTTTACTGTTTACTAAAGAACCAGATGTAATAGAATATTTGAAATATTTGTGTCCTTTAAGAAAATGTGATCATGTGGCCATTGATTTCCAGATGATAATAGATAATGTTGCGCCAAGAGATGAGCTTTATAGGCAGAGAAGATACAATTTTGGGAAAGCAAAATTTACAGGATTGAGAAAATTTTTCAAAAATGCAGATTGGAGAAAATTCAGAGAAACAAGAGAGATATAGAGGAAGTGGGATATCTTTCTAGACCTCTATAATCTGGGAGTGGAAAAATTTGTACCAAGTGTAAGGGGAAAAAAAACAGGAAAAAGAAGTGGTTTAATAGAAGGTGTAAGATAGTAAAAAAAGAGAGAGAAAAGGCGTGGAAATATTGGAGAAAGAGAAGTAACAACAGAACAAAGGAAGAATATAAAAGAACTAGAAATGAATACGCAAGAATACGTAGAGAAGAAGAAGAAAGGAATTTTGAAAAAGGTATAATGGACAAATGCAAGGATGAACCCAAGCTGTTTTATAGACTTGTTAATGGCAAACTGAAACATCACCAAATTGAAAGTAGAAAGAGAGGTCTATAAAGATGCGGCAGTGCAAGCTGAAATAACGAACAATGTTTCCAATCGGTTTTCACTAATGAAAAGGAGTTTGTGGAAGGAGAGGGAGTGATTAGAAACGTACCGGTGATAAAAGATGTAAATGTGGAGGTACAGGAAGTGTATAAATTACTGGAAACTCAAGATGTAAGGAAAGCCCCAGGACCTGATGGAATTTCTAATTGGGTACTGAAGGAATGCAGAGAACAACTGGAAGATAAAATTCAGTTTAACTGTGTATTCTCTGGAAGAGGGGAAAGTGCCTCAAGAATGGAAGAGGGCAAATGTGGTACCAATTTATAAGGGAGGAAAGGGGGAAGAACCCCTGAATTATAGACCAGTGTCTCTAACCAGCATGGTCGCAAAATTGTGTGAGAGAATCCTGAAAGACAGATGGATAAAATATCTAGAAGAGATGAATAGTCTGGCTGAATATCAGTTTGGATTCAGAAGTGGAAGGTCATGTGTTTCCAACTTGTTGAGCTTTTACTCAAGAGCGATTGACGTGGTACAGGATAGAGACGGTTGGGTGGATTGTGTGTACTTAGATTTGGAGAAGGCCTTCGACAAGATACCCCATAAGAGACTACTGTGGAAACTAGAATATATAGGAGGACTGAACGGGAACCTCCTGGAATGGCTGAGAGATTTTTTGAGAGACAGACAAATAAGGACAGTAATAAAAGACAGGATGTCTGGATGGATGGAAGTAACAAGTGGAGTCCCTCATGGCTCGGTGTTGGCGCCAGTAATGTTCCTGATTCATGTAAATGATATGGTAGATGGAGTGAACAGTTATGCAAGTCTGTTTGCTGATGATGTAAAGATCCTGAGGAAGGTAGAGGGTGAGGAGGATTGTAAAATGCTGCAAGAGGATCTGGATAGGATACATAATTGAAGCTGGATGTGGGAAATGAAATTTAACACAAAGAAATGTAAAATATTGGAAATGGGTAAAAGTACCAAGAGGCCATCACTGAATTATTTGATGGGTAATGAATAAATCACAAAAGCGAAAGAAGAGAAAGATCTAGGAGTGCTTGTCCAGGATAGTTTGTCACCTGAAAAACATATTGACAAGATAGAGAGATGATGAAAAAATTGATAGTGGCCATGATCCACCCCAGGTTAGAATATGCAGCAGTAGTGTGGCCCCCACACAAAAAGAAAGATATAAACAAGACTGAGAGAATACAAAGAACAGCAACCAAGATGGTCCCCAGTCTGGCAGATCTGTCATACAGAGAGAGGCTGGAAAAGATGGACTTGCCTTCCTTAGAGGAAAGGAGAAAGAGGGGAGACATGATTGCAGTGTTCAGGACCACGATAGGAGTACATAAAACTGACCAGGAAGATTTGTTTGTATGGGATAAGAGAGCAACATGCAGACAAGGAATGAAATTGAAGAAGTCAAGCTGCTTGAAGGATATCAAGAAATATAGTTTTCCTTATTGAAGTATAGACCTGTGGAATAGCCGGGACAAAGAGATCGTCCAGTCTAAAAACTTAAACGAGTTTAAAGCTAAATTTGACTTATTGAGAAACAGAGACGAGATCCCACGAGCATAGCTCATTTCCTGTATATCACAATTAGGTATATTAGGTAAATACATAAGTATTTGGAACAACTTAGATGAAGAGGTTGTGCAGGAGAAAAACATTCATGTGTGTAAAAACAGACTAGATAAATGTGGATATGGAGACGGGACAACATGAGCATTGCTCAATTCCTGTATACTACAAACACATAAATACACACATACACTAGACGTGAGTGAGAGAGGAAGGGCCTGCACATCGCTCCGCACTGAGTCAATCTCGGCCCTCAAATAGCTATACCTAAAAAGTATCTTTATATGAGTCAAACTCAGTAATACGTCGTCCAACTAAATAGTGTTCTAATATAAAAGAGGAAGTTTAAGTAAAAGAGCTGTTCCAATAACACAATACAACGAAGTAGGCAGCAGTGCTGAAACAAGCAAATCAGCTGTTTCAGTATTGACTGTTTAATCTGCGACATAGAGGTATGCAAAACTGTAAGCAGAGGACCTGGAGCGGTGGCGTCTTCGTCGTAGGTCCACCCCCAAGAGGTTGTCGAAGAGAAGAGGAGGATAGCATGGGGGCCAAACCACTGCAAGCCCCCCCGGCCCCTCACGGGGCTCGAGTACCTGGGAGTGGCTTCGGTCGCCTGGGCAAATACCACATCTCCAAACACAACACACACAACAACACCGTTTTGTCTACACCGAGAAATGACTCCCCGGCTGTCATTTCTCGACAACTTCTTCTAGCCGGGGACATTGAGAGCAATCCAGGACCCACCAACAAATACATATGTCCAACATGCTCAAAACCCATCACGTCGAGCCGACAGACAAAGGGTTCAGTTCAGTGCAACTCCTGCAAGAACTGGACCCATTACACCTGTACAACACTTGCATCCAAAAAACATTACACAAACACCTGGACCTGCTCCTTATGCTCCTTCCCCCCACCCACCAACTCCCCTTCCAATCCTACTCCTACTTCCTTCACACCTCCACAGCCAAACCCACCGATCCTTCCCACACCATCCAGTCCCCCAACTCCTCCCATTCCAACCCATCCTAATCCACCTCAACCCATACCTTCATCACAACCTTCTACTACCCCTTCCCCTCCACCCACACCACCTCCCCCCTGTGCTGCAGCAGCCAACACACATCGCACACACAACACAAACATCCTTCAGTTAGACATAGATGGCACAGACACCACAAAACAAGAACTTACAGAATTCATCAAACAACAGAACATACACATTGCCATCTTACAAGAAACAAAACTACACAGAGCACAGAAAACACCAGCATTTCATAATTTCACCACCATTCGACAAGACCGGGCCGACGGCGGTGATGGTGGACTCATCACCCTGGTACACAAATCCATCAACTCTTCAGACACCAGTGCACATACAAAGTCACTTCTCCCCCCACATGACACCACAACAGAAGTACAATCAAGCAAAATACGCACTGGTAACAAATCACACATAACAATCGCTAACACATACATTCCCCCCCAATCGTCGCCCACAGTACCACACAATTACTCTCCACAGATACAGCACATCACTAACATACCCAACATCATCCTGGGTGGTGATTTCAACGCCAAGTCGTTGGCCTGGCATGTCAACAACCCTGACACAGACAGAGGGCTGGTACTACAATCCCAGACAGACCATCTTTTCATACTAAACAATCTAGACCAACATACCCATATCCCACACCAAGCCCTCTTCCTCCCATCATCTCCAGACATCACCTTCTGCTCCCCAAACCTCGCCCCCACTACATCATGGAGAGTGATCAAAACCCTAGGTTCTGATCACCTCCCAATCATCATCACTACCAAAACCAGAATCACCCCAGCTGGCCACAGACACACATACACTAATTATAAGAGAGCCAACTGGGAGGCCTTTGTAACTGAAACAGAACAACCTTTCGAAACACTAAACTGTACACCCATCACAAACATCAACACCGCTGTGCACACTTTCAATACAATTATACAAAACGCAGACAATAGGCACATCCCTAGTGGCAACAGAAAGAGACACAACCCCAACTTCACACCAGAAATTCAAGGCCTCATCAGACAACGGGACACACTGCGACACTCCCCAACACCCCATACACAGGACATCGTACAACAAATACAAGAACTGAACACTCAAATAAACAATAAAATATCAGAACAGCAAACACTAAACTGGAAAAACTACCTAAAAACACTTGACCACAAAACAAACATCTGCAAACTCTACAAAACACTAAACAACATAACACTTTCCAACAGCAACACCACACAATCACATGCTGCCATCACAACAACAGACACCATACCCTCAAACAAACAACAAGCAAACACTCTCATCAATCACTTTTCACAAGTCAGCCATCTAAACCCCCATCCCGAAGATCAAGTTATCATCCGACGTAAGAGACAGTTCCCCACAGACCCAGACTACGCACCTTTCACTTACAACCAGACGAAGCACATCATTAACAACCTCAAGCACTCATCTGCCTGTGGACCAGACAACATAAGCAACATTCACTTTAAACACCTAGGACCACATGGCATACAAGCACTCACCAACATATCAAACTACAGCTACTCACACAACATAATACCCAACATCTGGAAGCATAGCAATATCATCACTATCCCTAAACCCAACAAAGACCCCAAGTTACCCTCCTCATATCGCCCCATCACACTCCTCTGCATCCCCTCTAAAGTCACCGAATGACTGGTACTACAACTAGTCACACCTCACATTCCCCTAGCCCAGTCACAACATGGCTTTAGGCCACTACACTCCACAAACACCCTCCTTACAGACCTTACACAGAGAGTTTTCGATGGCATAAATTCAGCTAGGCCATCACACAGAACACTCCTAGTCACACTAGACATTAGCAAAGCTTTTGATGCCATCCCCCACCACAACCTCACAAACAAAATACTCAACACAAACATGCACAATAACACAAAAAGATGGCTGGCGAACTACTTAGCAGGCAGATGTGCACACGTAACATTTGCCGGTCAGTCTTCTAACATCAGAAACTTCACAAACGGTGTCCCCCAAAGGATCTGTTTTGTCTCCTACACTCTTTAACCTAAACATGCACGATGTACCCACACCCCACACACCACAGATACACATAGCCTCTTATGCAGATGATATAACACTTACATGTGCACACCAAAATGCAAACACAGCTGCACACATCATTCAACCTTACCTCAACACACTACACGAATGGTTCACCACAAACAGGCTCAAAATAGCCCCAGCCAAATCTACAGTGACCCTTCTCACAAACTGGACAGCAGAACACAGTCACATCCCACACCTCACCATAAACAACACTCCCTTACCACACACACACACACACACACTCAAAATCCTTGATGTAACATACATCAATGTCATTTAAACAACACATCACAAACATTAAAAATAAAATAACACCAAGACTCAATGGTTTGAGGTCACTTGCTCATACAACATTCGGACACAACAAAGAAACCACCACCACAGTATACAAACAATACATACGTTCAGTGATGATTTATGCAAGCCCTGCCTGAGCTTCTAACCTCACCAAAACACACTACAACACTCTACAGACCATACAGAACAAAGCCCTAAAAATAATCACAGGCTGCACAGCTACTACACCCACAGACCACGTACATCAAGAAACCAAAGTCCTCAAAGTCAAGGATCACCTAGACATGAGAGGCACCCAGTTTCTTGCTGCAGCCTCCACAAACCCACAACATCCACTACAGTACATGGCAGCACATCCACCCACACCAAGGAACGTCAAAACAACACCCAGCACACGATATCATACTCAAATACTGTCATCTCTCCCCCCTTGCCCACCTCAGACCAGCTTCCAGAAGCACATCCACACTCAGATCACCCGCCGCTCCATTCAGTCACTTAAAGACAACACACAGCTGCACACACGGCCTCCTGACATCCACCCTTCTGAATCCTATCTTCCCCATGAGGAAAGGGTCCACCTGGCCAGGCTGAGTTGTGGGCACCATCCAGCCCTCTTAAGCTACCAGAAGAGGCTGGATGACTCTGTCGCTGATGCCTGTCCAGGATGCAACACAGCACCCCATACTATTAAACACATTATAGAAGACTGCATTGCACACAATCACCTATGCCAACAACACAACATACACTCTTTGAGAGCTCTGTGGGAAAGCCCAGTCTCGGCCATGGCCTTCCTAAGGGACTCAGGGCTGTTCGGCCAGACTGCCTAGGGAACAACTACAACTACTACTACTGTAAGTAGAAGCTTTCTGTTAGTACCAGAAGATGACCACCATCTTTAGCAAATCAACTTTGGAAGGAGTTAAGAAAATGGACAAAGGTAGAAAGCAGGAGGATGATTTCTTCCAGGAACTGGTGGAAATGGAGATGCATAATAAGCTGGTAGAACGAGTGTACAGATTAGAGAAGGCATTTCAGAGTGAAACAGATGAAATTAAAAAGCAGTTGCACATCCAGAAGGAAGAAATGAAAATTTAGTAATGGAGATTAATAAGAAAGACACAACACTAGACGAATTATCAGTTGAGGTGGGTACACTTAGAAGGAAGATGAGTGAAATGGCAAGTACAGTTGTCAACCATGAGAGTATTATGGAAGAGTTCAGAAATTATACAGAGACAATAAGGCAGGCAAGCACTCTGACAGATAATAGCAGTGATATAGAGGAGAAGATAACCCAGGTAAATGAAGCAATGCAAAGCTACAAAAATGATGTGGAAACCACATATGCTCTAATTGTGAAGGTAAAGAAAGACTTAGAAACAAGAGCTGAAGAAAACAGCATTAAAAAGGAAGTGAAGAAAATAATCTAAAACAATCCAAAATTGGTCAAAGATTCAGCAGACATCAACAAATCAATAGTAATCACTGGTATAGAGGAGGAAGAAATAAAAAACAAGATTTCACAAGACAAAATGGAGATGGCAAATGTAATGAACATTTTGAAGGAGGTGTCAGAGGAAATCTGTAATAAAGACACAAAGGAACATAAAAGGTTAGGGAAATATGAGAGAAATAAATCAAGGCCCCTGAAAGTAACCTTCCAGAGTGTAAACACTGTGGAGGAAATACTGAAAAATGCAAACAAACTTATGGAAAAAGAGGACTACAAAAATGTATGGATAAAAAGATGCTTAACTCAAGAGGAACATGGATTACTTGAAGAGAAGAGGGAGGAGGCAAGAACAAAGAATGAGGGAAGATCAAAGGAAGAGAAGAACACATTTTTTTATGAAGTAACTGCATTGCAGGTTTGAAAGTGGTACATAAACTGGAGGGAATAAAAAGGAGAAAGGTGGTTGACCCAAGTCATGTAAACAAGATGATTAAGTTCATGTACTCTAATGTATATGGAATGGTATCTAAATTACTAGAGATGAATGAAAAGGAACCACATATTGTTTGCCTAACTGAAACAAAATTAACACCAAGGATATCGAACCTAGAGGAATACAATATATGGAGAAGAGATAGCAACTTAAAAAAATGAGGAGGACTTATAATATTAACAAAGAAAAATCTGCAAGTCAAAGAAATACAACTAGATGTACCCTCCAAGATAGAACTGATCGCAGTAGAGATTAGTACGTCTGAAGGGAAAGTAATTGTGGCAAATTTATAAATGCCACCCAGATCAAACATCTTTTTTTAATTTTTTTTTTATAACAGAACGGAGGAAGGAAAAACAAATGAATAAAAAAAAATAATAACCCATACACCAGATTACTGGTGTCCTCTGTTCATAAAATATCTGTAACAGTTAGACTTGAACAGCTGTGGGTTGAAATTTGGAGGGAAACAACTCTGGGGAAGCGAGTTCCAGAGAGATGCAGTTCGGGGAATGAAAGAATTCTGAAGGGCAGAAGTTCTGCAATATGGCTGAGTGACATTCCAGTCACGAGTGCTACCAGATGCCTGTGTAGCACGAGGGAAGGGATGGAGAGGTGGCACCATGGACACAACTTCATCTGAGCATTTGCCATAAAAATATCTGTAAAATAATGCAAGGGAGGCAACATTCCTTCTTACTTGCAGGGGAGGTAATTTATTTGTAATGGCAGGGTTGTTAATAATTCTAACAGCTTTGTTCTGAATTTTGTCTAGTTGTTTTAATGCAACCTCTCTACATCCATTCCACAAGGGTGAGCAATGTTCAAGCTGAGAACACACATGACTCTTACATATTATAGCTAACTGCTCATCAGCGAAGAAGTTATGGACTCTGTACAATAATCCAAGTTTTTTTGAGGCAGTTTTAGCAAGTGATCTAACATGAGAGGTCCAGTTGAGGGCATTGTTAAGTGAGATGCTAAGAATTTCAATACTTTTGGAGATGGGAATATTAGTAGCACCGAAGGTAATGTATGAATTTGGCAGTATCTGCCTATTAGTAAATTGTATATATTTAGTTTTACAAGCAATAAATGAGATAAGGTTGTTTTGTCCCCATTCACTGATCGTAGATAGGTCTTGATTTATGGAGATGGCTGTACTGAGTTGAGAGGTAGGGATATTAGACTTTGTAAATGGGTGTCTGAGTGTGAATGAACTATGTAGTGTTGAGTCATCTGCGTATGAGTGGATGGGATTTTTCTTTTTTTTTTCTTTTTTATGTGACGAAGAAGCAACCAAAGGCAATGAGCCCACAAAACTGTTCCTTCGAAGAGAAAAACAAAATACAAGAGAGAGCCAAATTCAAGATCCGATCGTATCGAGATGCCTGGACACACTGCATTTGAAAGACTGGAGATCATTGGAAGCAGGATATACAGACAGAGGGAGACAGTTCCAGAGTTGACCTGTTGCACAAATGAAGGACTGGGAGTAACGGTTAACTCTAGTATTAGAGGGTTTGACAGAAAAGGGATGAGAGTTTGCTGCTAGATGGGTGCTATGCGCCCGTCGTAGAGGTGGAGGAATGCATGGAGACAGTTCAGAGGAGCAGTGACCATTGAAGTACCGATAGAAAGGAGATAACGATGCAACAGTGTGGCGAAGAGACAGAGGTCGAAGGGAGTCAGTAAGAGGAGAAGAGTTAATGAGGCAAAAAGCCTTTGACTCCACCCTATTGAGAAGAGCTATATGTGGGGAGCCTCCCCACACATGAGAGTTGTACTCCAGGCAGAGGCGGATAAAACCCCTGTATAAAGTCAACAATTGTGCAGGGGTAAAGAAGGAACGGAGTCGGCTTGGCACATCAAATCTCTTGGAAGCAGATTTTACAAGAGATGCAATATGATCTTTCCAAGATAAGTCCAGAGTAAATGAAACCCCAAGAATGTTCAAGGATGATACAGGATTAAGCCGAATATTATTAAACATTAGTGGGTATACCTGTGGAAGATTTTGTCGGGTTGATAGGTGCAAAAACTGAGTCTTTGATGCATTAAAAACAACCAGATTATTTTTACCCCAGTTAGAGATACGAGCCAAGCCAGACATTAGGTGTGCCATAGCCTCATCCCTTGTTTGTTGAAGTAGCTGCTGAGATGGACGTTGCGGGAATCGAATGGAAAGGTGAAGGGTGGAGTCATAAATGTATGAGTGGATAGGGTTAGATGTACAGCTTAGAAGGTCATTGATGAACAAAAGGAAGAAAGTTGGTGATAGGACAGAGCCCTGAGGAACACCACTGTTAACAGATCTAGGAGAAGAACGATGGCCGTCTACAACAGCGGCTATAGAACGACCAGAAAGGAAACTATAGATGAAGGCACAGATAGAAGGATAGAAACCATAAGAGGGCAGTTTGGAAATTAAAGATTTATGCCAGACTCGATCAAAAGCCTTTGAGATGTCAAGTGCAATGGCAAAGCTTTCGCCAAAGTCCCGAAAGGAGGATGACCAGGAGTCTGAAAGGTAAGTAAGAAGATCACCTGTGGAGCATCCCTGACGGAATCCATACTGGCGATCAGAAAGATGGTTGTGATAGGAAAGAGGCTTTAAAGTTTTTCTATTAAGAACAGACTAGAAAACTTTTGAGATACAGGATGTTAAAGCAATTGGGCGATAGTTAGAGGGTTGGGAATGGTCACCCTTCTTCAGGAATGGCTGAATGAGAGCAAATTTCCAGCAAAAAGGAAAGGTACAAGTTGACAGACAAAGGAGAAAGAGTTTGCCTAGGCAGGGTGTAAGCACAGAAGCACAGTTCTTGAGAACAACAGGAGGGACTCCATCAGGCCCATATGCCTTATTAGTATTGAGGCCTGTGATGGCAGAAAATACATCAGCTGAAGAAATTTTAATGTCAGCCATGAGGAAGTCAGAGAGGGGAAGTGATGGAGGAACAGCATCAGCATCGTCTAAGGTGGAATTGTAGGAGAAAGTCTGAGCAAAGAGATCTGCTTTATCAGTAGAAGATATAGCTACAGAGCCATCAGAGTAGAAAAGAGGAGGGAAGGATGATAGGGTAAAGTTGTTAGAAAGGTTTTGGCAAGGTGCCAGAAGCAGCGGGAAGAATTCCAGTTAGACAGTGACAGATAAGAGATCATTAATATGAACCAGGAATAGGGTTGGCACCAGAACTGACCCCTGCAGCACGACGGTGTTAATTGAGTGAAAATTGGAATATACATCAACTACTTTTACTCTTATTTTCCTGTCACTAAGATATGAAGAAATCAAAGGAACAAAAGACGTTTGTCCATAGTAAGGGAGTTTGGACAGCAGGGAACGGTGCCATACACTGTTGAAAGCATTAGAAATATCAAGAGCTACTGCATGAGTTTCTCCATGTAGATCAATTGATTGATGGATGGTATGAGTTAGGAGATTGAGTATGTCAATGGTGGATCTTTCATGGCAAAAACCATATTGTCTATCACTAATTAAGTTGTTGGATTCAAGATGTTTAACCCTTTAACCGCGGGCTTGTTTTGCTTTTTCTTGCAGCACCCGCGGGCATATTCGCGCTCCGACACTCTCTAAAAATATTTGCCAAAAATCAGTTATTATCCCTAGAATATTAAAATCATATATGCTTATGGCACATACCTTCAGCTTTCTCCTTGGGTGTTTGTTGAGCCTTCATCGAGTACCGTAGGACTTGTGGAGACCTCTGAAGTTGGGTAACGAAATCTCCACTTTACACTTCCCGACAACCCGTAATATGATTACCACAGCCTGATATTATCACTAGAAACACTATTCTATGATTCTCAAATAGTTTGGAATCCATATTCCAAAAAAACAAAACACTGTGAAAGCAATGAAAATTACGAGGGCGTTTGACCTTCCTACTTGCGCTAGTTCGCCGATGGTGTTGTCATTCATGAATCATAAAAATACTCACAGTTTATATTTCTGTTACTATATAACACTTATATATATCTACAGTCTTTATCCATAAGTTTCCTTCGGCAATAGCAGTTTATTTGTCACTGTAGGCATTCAATTTCTTTCAGTAAAATACGTAGCATTCACTTTCCTGTCCTGTATACTAGCATTGAGAGTGAATGTCATTTTCACTTTCACTCTCATAACTCATAGTATTCATACATGCTAGAGTGAAACTTTCACATTCATTGCTCCTAGGGTATATACTCGTATTCTTATAATATTACTCATTTACATTTCTATTTACGTTATCTATTTTATTTACATTATTTACATTTCTATTTTATTTACACTGTGTTATGCACTGTCACTTGAAGTAACTTATAAAACAATTTTCCACTGTTCACTTATATTTACATTCACTGTTCTCACTTGCTGTTTACACATTATTTACACATTATTTACAATTCCACTTGCACTGTTTTACTCAACAGAAAGATCATAGTCACTCTCTTTCAATTGTCAGCCCTTTACCTCTTTCCACATGAGGTTTAGTAGGGGGTAAAGGTCACAGGGCCCTTTGCATGGGGCTAAAAAGCGGCGGAAGTTAGCAGGAGCAAACAGACATACTTTCACCTTGGAAGATGACAGTGAACTGATAGGGGTGGGCCAGGGTGGCCTACCTAGGGAAATGCATTACTGCCAACGTCAGCCTCTTGAGAGCTGCTAATATATAGCAGTGAAATGACTGGCAGGAAATCTAGACAATGCATTAAAAATTAGGTAGTTCCAGGTGAATGTAAATATCACTTAGGCTTCTCCCTTCCCTCCTTATATATATATTCTTAGTACGAGAATAGATTATACGGCATATTTCAAGGGGAAATAAACAGCGAAAATTAGCGAACGAGTGCACGTGAGGTGTTGTCAGGTGATAATTAGCCAATTCCAGGTGTATGGCACTCTCACTTACCTTATTTCTTTTTTGTATATATTATTTGGTATAAGAATGGGGCATAGGGCTTATTTCAATGGATGAAGTCAGTGGAAAATTCCAGGGAAGATTTACTTAGCGTAGCACGGCCGGGCAGGCGATAGGATAGGGTAATGGAGGGAAGGTACGGAGCGGAGTCAAGAACGGGGAGAAATGGCTAAATTGTTAAAATGGATGGGAGTACAGATGAGATTAGGAGTGCTGACTAGTGTTGGACATTGGCAGTACTGATAGATGATACAAGCTACCACTTGAAAGCCCGGGCGAATTCAAAATAACTCAGAATCGCAAAAGTGACGCCCCGCGGTATGATCCCTTGCTCCCAAGCGTCATGAAAGTGACGTCCTGCAGTTAAGGGGTTAACAATGTGCTTATTAATTAAAGTTTCAAATACCTTACCAAAAGAAGATGTGACAGCTATTGGTCTGTAATCAGCGGGGTCAGAGGAACTTCCTTTCTTCGGAACTGGGTGGATATTGGCTTCTTTCCATGAATTTGGGAATAAAGAAGTACGTATGCATAGTCTGAATAATTTAGCTAGAACAGAGGCAAGTTCAGGGGAACACTTTTTCAAAACAATTGGTGGAATTCCATCTGGGCCTGGAGCTTTGTTGGAAGGTAAATTGTCTAGGATGGATTTTACATATCTTGTCTGTATTTTAAGTGGGGCAATTTCGGGAGAGTCAAGTTCTAGTATTGGGACATTCTGGCTGGTGTCGTCTATGGTAGAGTTTCTGGCAAATGTACTGGCAAAAATATCCGCTTTCACACGCAGGCCATTTGTAATGTTGCCATCTGAAGGTTTTAGTGGGGGAATGGAAGATGACTTGTTAAAGTTATTATTGAAGGAATTAAGAGTTGACTAGAATATTCTATTGTCATTAGGGTTGTTAAGTGGTTCTGATGCTTGATTTTGAAGAAAGTTTGATTTAGCTAGATTTATTACAGCTTTTGCATGATTCCTAGCAATTTTAAATTGAGAGAGTGATTCAGACATTTTTTATTTTAAGTAAGAGTTATATGCTAATGACTTTTGGGCTGTTGCTCAGGCACAGTTGCCATCAAACCATTTTGGAGAGTTTGATCTTTTAGTGAACTGTTGACTTGATATGAATAAATCCATACCAGCTAGTATTAAGTCGCAAATGTGGGATTGGGTAGAACTGGGATCACTAGAGAAGAAAGACTGCCATGGAATGTCAGCAAGATAATTTCTGAATACATCCCAGTTTGCCCTACCAAAGTGCCATTGGGTCACCTTGATAGATTCAGAACGGGGAGGTGTGGGGGGGTCAACTAATGAAGCTTTGATGAGATTGTCGTCAGAGGATCCAAGTGGTGACAGTACCTCTATCCTGTATTGATCTGGATTATTTCTCAAGAATAAATCCAAGAGATGGTCATTATGGTCAGGATTATCAGGTATTCTTGTTGGTTGCTTTACCAGCTGGGTGAGATTAAACGATTGTGCAAATAGCTCACACTCTAGACCAGCGTCGTCAGTCCTGGCAGAATGCAATAGCCATTCAACATTATGTATGTTAAAATCACCCAAAATGGTAATTTCGGTGCTAAGGGTTAAGGTTACTCAACTGTGTGGATATGGAATCAAATACAGTACTGTACACTGGGTTCCGAAGAAGCACTGGGGAAGCGATAAACTACACAAATATATTTGGTAATATTTTGACAATTCAGTTTACAATGAGTAATCAAAACTGGATGAAGTGAAGTTTAAAACAGTGTCAACCGCATATTAGGATTTGATATAACAACAGGTGCCGCCCTTGTTACGGAAGTTTGTAAGGAGATGGTAACAGGAAAAAAAAAATGGGGATATATCAGTAGAGGAGGAGATTTGTGGTTCTGTGAGGAAATGGCCAAAGGGGATATGGACTGAAGGAAAAAATGAACAGAGTTTAAATTTGTGGTAAGGCCGTGGATGTTGGTGAAGAATATGGCCGCACTTTCACTTCTTCGCTGACGAGGATTACCAGAAACAGCAACAGTCGCT
Source organism: Coenobita brevimanus (assembly GCF_032717465.1). Classification (NCBI taxonomy): domain Eukaryota; kingdom Metazoa; phylum Arthropoda; class Malacostraca; order Decapoda; family Coenobitidae; genus Coenobita; species Coenobita brevimanus. The sequence continues at coordinate 9,488,622 of NC_137064.1, forward strand.
GCCGGCACAGTCACTTGATGACGACCGGGAGGACCCTGTGCCGCCAGACCTACCCTGCTGGTGGTGGCAATCCGAGGTACCACGTCATTTGATAGTATCATTGCAGCAGCTATTACTAAAGAATGTGAATAGGTGTGATATGTTATGCGCATGTAGTGTGGTGTAGACAGTTGAAGGTAGAGGTATTAAGAGAGCATGCTGGCCTACTCTGTGTGTAAGTGAATGCACTGAAAATGTTCAGCAAAGGGGAATGGTCAGGATCAAGCCCTGAGGGCTGGTGAAATGGGAGCTCCAGCTCTCCCTATCACCAGCTTGCCATCCACCTCAGGAGTACTGCCCTGTTCGACTGGTGCTAAAGTCTACTCCTGGGAAAAAGGCAAATATGAAGACCTGGCAGAGAAAACAATTCAAGGTTTAAGAGCATTACCATATAGAATGGAGGAGAAATCTGAAAGAATTATACTAACTGGAGATTTCAATACAAATATAAATTGGAATACTCTAGATATAAAAAGCCAGGAAAGCTGTTGGGACCAAAAGCTCCTGGACCTTGTGCAGGAGTTTTTCCTAACACAACATGTAAAAGAAAGCACCAGAAAAAAAGGACTTGACATACCATCAGTATTAGATCTTATATTTTCTAGACAAGAAAATGATACTGACAATATAATGTATCACCCTCCATTTGGCAAAAGTGATCACGCAGTATTAAATTACAACTTCAGAACTGCATATGACATAGTTAATAGTAATGAAAGCTACAAAAAGAGCCTTAACTAAAAAAAAAAAAGGCAACTATCATGACATAAAGAAATACTTCTTGAATAGATTGGGAAAAAGAGCTTAGAGGACAAGATTTAAATGTTCTCTATCTATCTATTCTATCTATAGCCCGACGCCCTAATCCCGCAAAGGGTGGCCGCAGACAAAACGCCTCCAAGTCACTCTGTCACCCACCATTTGACTCCCCTCCCCCCAACTCACCCCCCCCCTCCCTCATATACCTCTCAACTTCATCCCTCCACCTCATCCTCGGTCTACCTCTCCCTCCCTCCACCTCACCTACATACACCCTCTTAGTCAGTCTTTCATTCTCCATTCTCTCCACATGTCCAAACCACCTCAGTTTATTTCTCCTAATCTTTTCAACCACATCCACATCTACCCCACAACGTTCCTTCACTTCTTCATTCGTCAACCTGTCCCTCCACGTCACTCCACATGCTCCTCTCAAGTAACTCATTTCCACTGCTCTCACTCTTGACTTGTTCCCCTCTTGTAAGGTCCACGCCTCGCTTCCATACGTCAGGGTAGGGATCACAATACCATCATGCAGTGACTTCTTAACTTCCATACTCACCTCCCTATTTCTCATCACTGCTTTCAGTGTACCAACAACCTTTCTTCCCTGCTGTACCCTTTCACGTACTTCATCCCCCAAAGTTCCATCCTTACTCATCACACTACCCAAGTACTTGAATGCACTCACATTCTCCATATCCTCACCATCCAATCTCACTGCACACTCTGTGACTTCATTCCTCTCAAACACCATAACTTTACTTTTGTTTAAATGTTACATATAGGAAATTCTGTGAACTTTATGAATGAAGCAGAGAAGAAAATACAGAAATTGTTTAATAAAGAATGTAAAAAATCAAAAGGAAAAAAAAAAGGGATTTGTTGTGGAACAGATACAGAAGACACAATAGTGAGAGGGCATATAACAACTATAAACAGGCAAGAAATGATTATACAAGAATAAGGATGGAAGTCCAAAAACAATTTCAGAAGGACATCGTAAATAAAAGTAGTGATCAACCGAAGCTATTTTACAGCTGCACCTGAAGCAAAACCAAAGTAAAAGATAAAATACAATCCATTACAGATAAGAGGATCACCTACACACAAGAGAACGATATTTGTGAAGCACTAAATAAGAATTTCCAATCAGTTTTTAAAGAAGAAAATAATTTTGGGGGGGATTATATGGAACATGCATGCCCACATATACTACCGGATATACAAATATCAGAAAAAGAAATACAGGAGGAGTTAAGTAAATTAGACAAGGAAAAAGCAAATGGTCCTGATGAAATTTCATGTTGGGTGCTACATGAATGTGCAATGCAGTTAAGTAAACCATTATCTCTAATTTTCAAGGAATCCTTAGGACAAGGTAAACTACCTGATACTTGGAAGAAAGCAAACATTGTTCCCTTATTCAAGAAAGGGAATAGACAAAATCCACTCAACTACCGACCATTATCATTAACCAGTATTGTAAGCAAGGCATTAGAAAAGCTTATAAGAAAAGTCTGGGTAAATCATCTAGAAGAACACAATATGATACCAGAAAGACAGTTTGGTTTCAGAAAGGGAAAATCATGTGTTACTAATTTGTTGGGCTACTATGACAGAGTAACAGAAACATTATAGAACAGAGAAGGATGGGTGGACAGTATCTATTTAGATTTCACGAAAGCATTTGACAGAGTACCGCACCAAAGACTTTTATGGAAACTGTACCATCAAGGAGGAATCCGAGACAAACTATATTATCAGAGAAATTACCAATATGCCGGGAATCGAACCCGGGACTCTCAGGTAAGAGCCAGGCAGCATACCACTACACCACGACCAGGTAAAAGTTAACTCACGTTGTCACAATCTTGTAACCAACGTCCCTCCGCCCCCACTGTGGGCATCAAGAGGATGAGTTAACCCCCCCGCACTCGGGCAAGTAGATGCTTTTAATCTATCCCAAACACTTACGGCAAGTCAGAATGAAGAGAGAACCTGTATTTTTTTTCACAGGAAAAATCATCAGAGAAATTACCAATATGCCGGGAATCGAACCCGGGACTCTCAGGTGAGAGCCAGGCAGCATACCACTACACCACGACCAAGTAAAAGTTAACTCACGTTGTCACAATCTTGTAACCAACGTCCCTCCGCCCCCACTGTGGGCATCAAGAGGATGAGTTAACCCCCTAGCACTCGGGCAAGTAGATGCTTTTAATCTATCCCAAACACTTACGGCAAGTCAGAATGAAGAGAGAACCTGTATTTTTTTCACAGGAAAAATCATCAGAGAAATTACCAATATGCCGGGAATCGAACCCGGGACTCTCAGGTGAGAGCCAGGCAGCATACCACTACACGACGACCAAGTAGAAGTTAACTCACGTTGTCATAATCTTGTAACCAACGTCTCTCCGCCCCCACTGTGGGCATCAAGAGGATGAGTTAACCCCCTGGCACTCGGGCAAGTAGATGCTTTTAATCTATCCCAAACACTTACGGCAAGTTAGAATGAAGAGAGAACCTGTTTTTTTTTCCACAGGAAAAATCATCAGAGAAATTACCAATATGCCGGGAATCGAACCCGGGACTCTCAGGTGAGAGCCAGGCAGCATACCACTAGACCTCGACCAGGTAAAAGTTAACTCACGTTGTCACAATCTTGTAACCAACGTCCCTCCGCCACACCTGTGGGCTACAAGACGATGAGCATACCTCCTGGCACTCGGGCAAGTAGATGCTTTTAATCAATCCCAAACAATTACGGCAAGTCAGAATGAAGAGAGAACCTGTATTTTTTTTTTTTTTTTTAACAGGTTCTCTCTTCATTCTGACTTGCCGTAAGTGTTTGGGATAGATTAAAAGCATCTACTTGCCCGAGTGCCAGGGGGTTAACTCATCCTCTTGATGCCCACAGTGGGGCGGAGGGACGTTGGTTACAAGATTGTGACAACGTGAGTTAACTTTTACCTGGTCGTGGTGTAGTGGTATGCTGCCTGGCTCTTACCTGAGAGTCCCGCGTTCGATTCCCGGCATATTGGTAATTTCTCTGATGATTTTTCCTGTGAAAAAAATACAGGTTCTCTCTTCATTCTGACTTGCCGTAAGTGTTTGGGATAGATTAAAAGCATCTACTTGCCCGAGTGCCAGGGGGTTAACTCATCCTCTTGATGCCCACAGTGGGGGCGGAGGGACGTTGGTTACAAGATTGTGACAACGTGAGTTAACTTTTACCTGGTCGTGGTGTAGTGGTATGCTGCCTGGCTCTTACCTGAGAGTCCCGGGTTCGATTCCCGGCATATTGGTAATTTCTCTGATGATTTTTCCTGTGAAAAAAAAAAAAAAAATACAGGTTCTCTCTTCATTCTGACTTGCCGTAAGTGTTTGGGATAGATTAAAAGCATCTACTTGCCCGAGTGCCAGGGGGTTAACTCATCCTCTTGATGCCCACAGTGGGGGCGGAGGGACGTTGGTTACAAGATTGTGACAACGTGAGTTAACTTTTACCCGGTCGTGGTGTAGTGGTATGCTGCCTGGCTCTTACCTGAGAGTCCCGGGTTCGATTCCCGGCATATTGGTAATTTCTCTGATGATTTTTCCTGTGAAAAAAAAAAAAAAAAAAAAAAAAAAAAAAAAAAAAAAAATACAGGTTCTCTCTTCACAAACTATATTGTTGGATGCAAGATTTTCTAAAAAAAAAGAAGAGAAATGAGAACAGTACTAAGGGAAAATTACTCATCATGTAGGGAAGTGACTAGTGGAGTTCCACAGGGCTCAATGCTGGCATCAATTATGTTTTCAGTGTTTATCAATGATATAGACAGTAACACTGGAAATGAAAGGTATCTAAATATGTTTGCTGATGACGCAAAAATGCAAAGGAGAATTACTAACACAGACTCCTGTAAAGAGCTACAAGAAGAAATAAATAAACTTTATGAATGGAGTAATATATGGCAAATGGATGGAATCCAATGTGGGCAAGTGTCATGTAATCAAGTTTGGTAAAAGTGCAAAAAGACCAGATTGGGATTATAAGTTAGGAAGTAAAACCCTATACATATCAGAAAGAGAGATGGACCTAGGTGTGATTATCAGTAACAGACTATCTCCAGCTGACCACATCAATAAGAAGTTACGGAACATGTATACACTGCTTGCAAATATGAGAACAGCATCCACATACATAAATGAAGACATGCTGAGAAAGATAATAACATCATTCATCAGACCAACCCTGGAGTACACATCAGTAGTCTGGAATCCTCATCTCAAAAAACACATAGATAAGATTGAAAAAGTTCAAAGGCCCACTACAAGATGGGTACCAAGCTTAAGGGATCTGAGCTACGAAGAAAAACTAGAAACACTGAATCTGCCAACACTACAGGAGAGAAAGAAAAGAGGAGACATGATTATGCTATATAAATGTATCTCAGGGAAGGAAAAAAGACATAAATGATGATATAACCTATGGGGAAGCATCAGCAAAAGGACACAGCTAAAAACTGCATAAAAAGAGAGCCGATAAAGATGTAAGGAAACTTAGTTTCCCAAATAGGGGAAACGATCATTGGAATGCACTACCGAATGAAATAGTGTGTGCCAAAAAATTCATAAATTTAAGGAGATGTATGATAAAAATGGTTTAAGACACAGGACAGTACGAGCTTGACTCCTTCCTGCAAATATACAATTAGGTAAAAACACACACACACACTCAGGAGACAAACTGGGGTGGGGGAGGGTGGGGGGACGGGGAGTTAGACAACCAGGGTTTGGGAAGGGCGGGGTGATGGAGAGGGAGACATGCCTGGCAGTGCTAAGCATGGTGGGGGAAGGAGGAGGGATGGGGAGAGAAGAAAAGGGATGGAGGGATAAGAGTGGGGATGGATGGAAGACAGGGAGCGCCATGTGTACCACCACATCCCATTCAGACACACTCGTTTCAAACCAAGGGAGGGGTGGAATGTTCAGACTTGCGAATCGATGGCTGTTTGGATTGTGGGAATGTTCCCCCATTTCTTTTGTTCAGTCGAGCAAATCATCAGTTATCGATGTGTCAGAAATCGAGGTATGGGTGTACAACTATAATCCATTCATTTACTCCAATTACATTCATGACATATTCCACCCATCTTTCCTTAATCAGCATACCCCACACCACCATATCCATCAGCCCTTCCCTACCAAAATACTGTATCTTGTACCAACAATCCCTCCCGGAAATCATTCTAGTTGATCCTCTCCTATACCTAACCTCTTGTACACAGCCAACATCCATCCACCTCCCACTCATTGCCTCGACCACTTCTCCCACTCTACCCTTCAAACAACCCACATTCCAAGATGCCAATCTGATCTCCTTGGATGATCTAGTATCATCAGGTTTCTGCTTTTTCTCATTTTTTGTCATTTTATTAAAATTAAATAGGGGAGAGACAGACAATAGGTCCTGCCCACTTGCACAGTACAAGGAGTCCAATGGAGAGAAATGATTAACAGCATAAGCAGAAGGATTAGTTGTAAGAAAGAGGTCAAGTATGTTGGAACTCTCTCCACGGTGGTCAGGGATACAGGTAGGGTAGTGTACAATCTGCTCTACGTCATTAAAGATAGAAAAGATGTAGGCTTGTTTACCAGGTGGTGCAGTTAAAGGAGAGGAGAGCCAAAGGTGGTGGTGGACATTGAAATCACCAAGAACAGATATTTCAGAGAAAGGAAAAAGTGACGAGATGTGTTCCATCTTAGAAGTAAGACTGTCAAAGAGTTTTTAAATTAGTAGAATCAAGGTAAACAACACAGATTTATTTAGTCAGAGAATAACAATGTAGCCGAAGCCAGAGAGTAAAGAATTCAGAAGATTCAAATTCAAGAACACGAGAGCAAGGTCTGCTGTTGCACACATATACACAACAGCCACCTTTGGCTTTGAAGAAAATATAAAGAAAGTAGAAAGATACTGAGAAGGACTGCTATAAGTAGCCTGAGACAGTTAAGTCTTGGCGAGGAGGAGAAGGTCAGGTTTAGAGGAGGAGATGTGGTGTTCAACAGACAGACAGTTAGAAGAATGGCTGCAAATGTTGCAGACATGAAGAAGTGAGACAGACAGTGGTTCCAGGCATCTCTTTTGGTCATCACCGGGTGAGGGGCAGATGGTGGGGGCTTTTATGCCCCCCCGCCCCCGAGGTCTCCAAGGCTTGTTTTTGAGATGCTATTTCCTTTCAAATATTGAACAGGAAATGCTGATTTGTGCACATAGTTTGGTGTTGACAGTTATAGGAATTTGTACTGGAGAGTATTCTGGCCTATTCTCTGTGCTGCAGAAACACTGAAGAAGTTCAGCAAAGGGGGGTGATCAGAAGCTGGTCCTGAGGGCTGATGAAATGGGAGCTCCAGCTCTCCTGTCATCAGCCTTTCATCCACCCTGGGAGTACTGCCCTGTCTGACCGGTGCTCCAGTTTTTTGTGAACGTTGGTGTGCATCAGGAATTAGTCTAAAGCCCCTTTTTGTTGCCTGAAGCTCTCTCACATGACTCAGAAATGGACTACCACAGGAAATGCTGTATGCTGATAACTTGGTGTTGACTGCAGAGAAAGAGAGGAATGCGGACGAAAGAGTTAGGAAATGGAAAGACAGAATGAGATACAAGGGTGTGAGAGTAAATGTGGAAAAAACCAAAGTGATGATATCTAGGGCTGATGGTGATACTGTCAAAGAAAAGAAGTGTCGCCATGTGAAGTTTGTCAAAAGGATATGGGAACTAACTCTATCTTGTGCAGTAATGTACAGTACAGTAAAAGTCCAATTCTTCAGCATCCAATTCCCCAGCAAATCTGACATTTCGGCAGTTTTGAGAAATAGTTCCATTTACGAAAATCCCTGATCGTTCGGCAGATTTTCCGATTTTCTTCGTCAGTCTTGAAATTCTCCATGAGGCTCGCCAGCTAGCTACCTGCCTTTACCCGCCTTAGTGAGTGAGATAGTGGAAGTGATGGAACGAGTCTACCACTGCCATGAAGCTCAGAGGCTAGCTCTTTCTCCCATAGCATAAAGAGAGGACAATCATGTAGTGAGTCTAGCATGGGAAAGAGAATCTGTTTCGCCATTCTTCCGAGTTGTTGCCGTACTGCTGCCGACTTCTCTCGATTCTTCTGTGTGCTTTGTGAACTTCGTACCGAAATATATCTGAGATTACTATCCGAGTGTGCTGTAAGCACCGTAACATCAGACAGGAGCTTTGTAACACCTGAGTGGACCAACCGTGTGTTGTGAACAGTATAAACATCTGCTCTATAAACACCTCAAGCTCTACTGCCGCAGCAACAGGGAGAAGAGTCCTTAGAGCCTGTTGCAGGACCCTCTACTGCTGGGGACTTCTTCCAGCAGTAGCAGACTCCAATCAACCCCTTCTATTGTACATATGTAAATAAGGAACCTACTATAAGTTTAGGTAAGTGCATGTGAACTTGTAGGCCTACTGTACCATTACATTTATATCCAGTATGTTCACTATTTCTTTATTTTTCATATTCATGTATAGTACTGTATTCATTACAGTATTGTACAGTATCAAACAGTATACAGTACTCTCTCCAAACACATTTGTAATGATATGAGTAGTGATGATAGTGTTCACCGAAACATATAAGGTACTGAGTGGGTAGGGTTTTTGATAATTCGGCAATATTGATTTTTCGGCACTAGCCTGGTCCCATAGATGCCGAAAAATCGGACTTCTACTGTACATGTGATAAGTGGGTGCATAAGAGATGTAGCTGTATTAGAGGTAGGTTGCAAAATAATGCTGATTTCATGTGTGCTGCATGTAGGAGAGAGCACACAAAGATTGAGAGGCAAGCAAGGATTAACTCTGGTGGAGAATCTCTTGCATGTGTGGGAGAGTTTTTTTTTTATTTGGGGGTCACGGTAAGTGCTTGAGATGAGGCTGGAGCTAGCTCAGCAGCTAGAGTGGTTGGAAGAGGTTAGGGAGCTGATGCCTCTTTGAACACTGAGAGGGCTCCTCCCTCCATGCTAAGAGGTCCTTGTATGTGTTAAGAGAATGATGTTGTACAGCAGCGAGAATTTGACAGTAAACAAAAACGATATTCATAGGCTCAAACTACAGAGATGATTATAATTAGATGGATGTGTAGTATGTCCTTGAATGAGAGGCCTCAGGGTTAAGATTGTATGAAGAGTTGAGAAATAGGATGGGACTTGAATGTTTTGATGCTGTGATGAGGAGGGGTAGATTAAGATGGGTTGGGCATGTGAAGAGGATGGAAGATGACAACTGGGTGCTGAGGGTGAGAGGTGTGAACACTGAGGGTAAGGTTATGAAAGGCAGACCAAGAAAGACCTGGGATGAGGTCACAGAGTGTGACATCAGGGATAAGGGAATGAAAAGGGGTGCTGCTAGAGACTGAGTAGTGTGGAGAGTCACCATTAGGTGACCAAGGCCAATGCATGCAAGCATGATGGAACTTTTATTAATGAAATGAATGAAAATGAAATTGGATAAATGCTGATATGGAGAAAAAAAAAAAAAAAAAAAAAAAAAGCCATATACTACAACTAGGTAAAATAAGTAGACATACTTCATAGGGGAAAGGGAAAACAAGCCAACAAACAAACCTGTATGATGGGTGGGTAAGGGCCAACTGCAGAAGGAATCGATTCTTAAACTTGTATTGGATACGTTGCTCCAGCACCTCCAAGGACTGGTGGAATCGTAGATGACATACCAACACTGGCAGTAACATGGCATGCTGATAGAGACAAGAAGAAAAAATGATTGTTAGAATACCTGGTCAGCCACTTCATTTTCAATCAGAGGGTACACATTTCGGTGTAGCTGTATCTCCTGACTGTGGAAAAGAGATTTCCATCTTTCATACTCCCTACAGCATCTATGGGTATCCCTTCAAAATAAACTGGTCATAAAAGATGATGATGTTGTTGCTCAACCTCAGTCAGTCTGACTGAGCAGACCTGTCAACTGCAAGCAACTTCCTCTATGGGGATATCCCATTGGTTCCCTACATCGTTGATGTTGTCTCTGCATCTTAGTGTAGCATGTGGCGTGCAGTGCTCCATTATGTGTGCTATGTTGTGTGGTCCTATTCTACATGCTGGGCATGTGTCATCTGTTGTCCCACCCCATGCAAATCTAAGCTGGTAGCTGAGGGCTGGGCGATGTCCTTCTCTAACCCTAGCTAGGCGAATTAATCATCTCTATGGGTGCATGCCAAGATGGGGGGTTTGCAGCAAGGTATTATGACTGAGACGATGTGTTGTCCTGCGCATGAAGTGACTATATACTGTAGGTGATTCATCATTGCTAGTGTCGGAATGTCTGGTGGTGGGATATTGATAATGCTTATGCGGTGATTGTTTTATGAGCCTATGTGTATGTTGTTTATTTCTTGAAAGGGGTGTCGTGTATTGGCACAGCCTGCTGCATAGAACTGTCTGCTCCTCATATCAAGATAGTCTCTAACAGGGAGAATTTTACCTTCAGAGGTGTACAGAAGGCTGTGGGAGTGGTTTTGGTGCAGCCAGTGGTGAAACACGGCACAGGGCACTGTTCTGTATGGTTTGCAAGTATCAGATGGGATGGGAGCTCATATCGAGAAGGCATGGGCCACTACTGATCTAATTATTGTTTATAGAACACACACACACACACAGCAGACCGGACAGAGCAAATGGATTTGTCTTAACCACCTCTGCAAACCTTAAGTACTGTAGTTTTCAGTAATTACGAATGTCTTGTCTCCTGCAGTCTTGTGTAAAGTTTAAAGTATTGTAAAGACCTATTGTCAGTGAGTCTACATGAATGTTCATAATGTATCTTGATAACAGCTCTTAGTACTGTACCTAACCATCAAACATGGCCAACAATGTGAACATCGAGGGACCCGAATTTCCAGGATCTCACAGTGAAACGTGTGATGGATTTAGTTAAAACACTGATTATGAGAATCAGTGAACTAGAAAAGAAAGTGGTGGATCTAGTATCAAGAAACATGCTTGAAAATACTGAAAACACTATACAGAGTCTGATACAAACCAATGAAATGGCGAACCAGGAGACTGACAATTTGAGAAGAGAAAATATTGAATTAAGGAGAAAATTAGAAGAGAACAGTAACAAAATGGAGAAGGTGAGTAGTGTGTTAGAAGAGAAAAAGCCAAAGTAGACATATGTGGAAGAAAAACAGAAAGAAGTGGTCACCTTTAGATTCCGTTTCTTACACACTCTCCCAAACTCATCCACCAAGCCTTGCAGCTCCCCTTCATCTTCACTCAACAACACAGTATCATCTGCAAACAACAGTACAGGGAGTTTCCAAACACTATCCTCTCTCACCAGGGCCACTCCAACATCCACTACCCTACCTTGTACCTCTTTTACTACCCCATCCATGTACAGATTGAACAACCATGGAGACATGACACATCCCTGTTTCAACCCAACTTTCAAAGAGAAAAATTCACCTAGTTCACCATCCACACGCACTGCAGCCTTTGCACCATCGTACATACTCTTCACAGCGTTCAACAACTTCCCATCTACTCCATATATTCTTAACACTTTCCACAATCCTTGTCTATCCACCCTGTCATATGCTTTCTCGAAATCCGTGAAAGCCGCATACAACTTCTTTCCCTTCTCTAGAAACTTTTCCACTAAAGATCTAAGAATGAATATCTGATCTACACAACCTCTTCCCTTCCTAAAGCCTTCCTGTTCATCTCCAACTAATTTCTCTGTTCTTTCTCTAACTCTGTCAATAAGTATCCTACCATACACTTTTCCTATTATACTAAGAAGACAAATGCCCCTATGATTACCACACAATTCTTTTTCCCCTTTTCCTTTGTACAAGGGAATAATTATACCTGACTTCCAATCCTCTGGGACTCTACCTTCCTCCCAGGCCAATCTGCAAATCTTCCACATCCATTCTACTACTATCTCTCCCCCATGCTTCAGCATTTCACCACACACTCTATGAATTCCTGGGGCTTTCCCCAATTTAACTTTCTTCATTGCTTCCGCAACTTCTATCCTACTGATTTCTTCCTGTCTTCTCACCTCCCTCGTCCTCCCAGCCATTCCCCAGCCACTTATACTCGCATTACTTCCATCCTCTATGTTCAACAATTCCTTAAAGTGTTCTCTCAATCTGCTCACTTTTTCTCCCTTCTCCACTAGTAATCTACCATATTTATCTTTCACTCCCCTGCTACCTTCACTTCCACCCTGTCTTACTCTTTTCACCTCTTTCCAGAACATTTTCTTACAGTCCCTCAACTTTACACTCAAAGTCCTTCCAAATTCCTCATCCACTCTCTTCTTACTCTCTCATACTAATCTTTTCACCTCTGTCTTTCTTTCTACATAAAACTCTCTCTTCCGCCTCTCAACTTCTTCCACGCCCCTATTTCTCATCCATTCATTGTATGCTTTCTTCTTTTGTGCCACAGCCTGTCTCACCTCTTCAGTCCACCACGCTGTTCCTTGCACCTCCCTCTGTCTTCTCACCTCTGTCTTTCTTTCTACATAAAACTCTCTCTTCCGCCTCTCAACTTCTTCCACGCCCCTATTTCTCATCCATTCATTGTATGCTTTCTTCTTTTGTGCCACAGCCTGTCTCACCTCTTCAGTCCACCACGCTGTTCCTTGCACCTCCCTCCGTCTTCTCTTCACCCCACACACCACATCACATGCTGCACATATTTCTTCTGTAAATATCCTACACACACCTTCCACGTCTCCCATCTGCTCCAATTCATATTTGCCCAATCGTTCCTCCACTTCTCTCTTATACTCTGCCTTTTTCTCATCCTCTTGTAACCTTTCCACTCTCCTTGCAACTACTCCTTCCTCTCGTCTTTCCCTTCTTCTATTCCTCCATCTTACTTGTATCCTAATTCTGGCCACCATCAAGTAGTGGTCAGAAAGTCCACTCCCCCAACCTCTATAAGCTCTTGCATCCATTACACATCTTCGCATCCTTTCATCCACACACACATAATCAATCATTGCCTTCCTTTCATTCAGTTCACCACCCACCCTTCTCATCACTCGCCATGTATACCTGTGGATCATTTTATGCCTGAAGTGGGTATTGGCTATCACCAACCCCCTCCCAGCACAAATGTCCACTAATGCACTCCCATTCTCATCTATCTCAGCAGGCACACCCCACTCACCAACTATTCCATCCACCTTCACATTCCCAACTTTATCATTCATATCACTGATCAAAAACACTCTCTCATTCCTTCCAAACTTTTCCATGCACACTTCTACATTTGTCCAGAACTCTTCTCTCACTCTTCTAGCACGATCTTGTGTTGGCGCATACACACACACAATTGCCCACATTTGAATTCCGACTTTCAACTTTACCCACACAATCCTTGACCCAACTGATCCATACTGTCTTATGTTCTTCTTCCATCTTTTACTCACAACTATACATACTCCTTCCTTTGCCCTCTCATTCTCACCTACTCCTCCCCCCCTCCCCCCCCTTTATCTCTCTATCTATCTATTGCCAGACGCCTCAATCCCATTTGGGGTGGCCACAAACAGATCGCCTCCATGTCACCCTGTTCCTCGCCATTTCACTGCCCTGCTCCCAACTCACATCCCCCTCTCTCATACACCTCTCCACCCCATCCCTCCATCTCATCCTCAGCCACCCCCTCCCTCTCCCCCCCTCCACCTCACTCACATACACTCTCTTTGTCAGTCTTTCACCCTCCATTCTCCCCACATGGCCAAACCACCTCAGTGTATTCTTCCTAACGCTTCCTATCACATCCACTTCCACACCACAATGCTCCTTTATATCCTCATTTGTCAGCCTGTCTCTCCATGTGACTCCACAGGCTCCTCTTAAATAACTCATTTCCACTGCTCTCACTCTTGCCTTGTGTCCCTCCAATAACATACAAGCTTCAATTCCATAAGTTAGAGTTGGTATCACAATACTGTCATGTAGTAACTTTTTCACTTCCATGCTCACTTCCCTGTTTCTTATCACTGCTTTCAAGGAACCAGCAGCCTTTCTTCCCTGCTGTACCCTATCAAGCACTTCACCCTCCAAACCTCCATTCTTACTCATCACACTACCCAAGTACTTAAACGTACTCAACCTATCTATCTATTGCCAGATGCCTCAATCCCGTTTGGGGTGGCCACAAACAAATTGCCTCCATGTCGCCCTGTCCCCTGCCATTTCACTGCCCTGTTCCCTACTCACCCCTCCCTCTCTCATATACCTCTCCACCCCATCCCTCCATCTCATCCTCGGCCTCCCCCCCCTCTTCCCCCCTCCACCTCACTCACATACACTCTCTTCGTCAGTCTTTTACCCTCCATCCTCTCCACATGGCCAAACCACCTCAGTGTGTTCCTCATAACGCTTCCTATCACATCCACATCCACACCACAACGCTCCTTTATATCCTCATTCGTCAGCCTGTCTCTCCATGTGACTCCACAGGCTCCTCTTAAATAACTCATTTCCACTGCTCTCGCTCTTGACTTGTGTCCTTCCAACAACGTCCAAGCTTCACTTCCATACGTTAGAGTTGGTATCACAATTCTGTCATGTAGTAACTTTTTCACTTCCATGCTCACTTCCCTGTTTCTTATCACTGCTTTCAGAGAACCAGCAACCTTTCTTCCCTGCTGTACCCTATCAAGCACTTCACCCTCCAAACCTCCATCCTTACTCATCACACTACCCAAGTACTTAAACGCACTCAATCTATCTATCTATTGCCAGACGCCTCAATCCCGATTGGGGTGGCCACAAACAAATCGCCTCCACGTCGCCCTGACCCCCGCCATTTCACTGCCCTGTTCCCAACTCACACCCCCCTCTCTCATATACCTCTCCACCCCATCCCTCCATCTCATCCTCAGCCTCCCCCCCTCTTCCCCCCTCCACCTCACTCACATACACTCTCTTCGTCAGTCTTTCACCCTCCATCCTCTCCACATGGCCAAACCACCTCAGTGTATTCTTCCTAACGCTTCCTATCAAATCCACATCCACACCACAACGCTCCTTTATATCCTCATTCGTCAGCCTGTCTCTCCATGTGACTCCACAGGCTCCTCTTAAATACTGTAACTCATTTCCACTGCTCTCACTCTTGCCTTGTGTCCTTCCAATAACGTCCAAGCTTCATTTCCATACGTTAGAGTTAGTATCACAATACTGTCATGTAGTAACTTTTTCACTTCCATGCTCACTTCCCTGTTTCTTATCACTGCTTTCAAGGAACCAGCAACCCTTCTTCCCTGCTGTACCCTTTCAAGTACTTCACCCTCCAAACCTCCATCCTTACTCATCACATTACCCAAGTACTTAAACGCACTCACATATTCCAATTCCACACAATCCAACCTCGCTGTATATTCACTGACTTCACCTCTCTCAAAGACCATCACTTTCCTCTTCCCTACTTTCACCTTTAGATTCCGTTTCTTACACACTCTCCCAAACTCATCCACCAAGCCTTGCAGCTCTCCTTTGTCTTCACTCAACAACAAAATATCATCTGCAAACAACAGTACAGGGAGTTTCCAAACACTACCCTCTCTCACCAGGGCCACTCCAACATCCACTATCCTACCTTGTACCTCTTTTATTACACCATCCATGTACAGATTGAACAACCATGGAGACATGACACATCCCTGTTTCAACCCAACCTTCAAAGAGAAAAATTCACTCAGTTCACCATCCACATGCACTGCAGCCTTAGCACCATCATACATACACTTCACAGCAATCAGCAACTTCCCATCTACTCCATATATTCTTAATACTTTCCACAATCCTTGTCTATCCATCCTGTGATAAGCTTTCTGTACATCCATGAAAGCCGCATACAACTTCTTTCCCTTCTCTAGAAACTTTCCCACTAAAGATCTAAGAATGAATATCTTATCTACATAACCTCTTCCCTTCCTAAAGCGTCCCTGTTCTTCTCCAACTAATTCCTCTGTTCTTTCTCTAACTCTGTCAATAAGTATCCTACCATACACTTTTCCTATTATACTAAAAAGACAAATGCCCCTATGATTACCACACAATTCTTTTTCCCCTTTTCCTTTGTACAAGGGAATAATTATACCTGACTTCCAATCCTCCAGGACTCTACCTTCCTCCGAAGCTAATCTGCACATCTTTCACATCCATTCTACTTCTGTCTCTCCCCCATGCTTCAGCATTTCACCACACACTCTATGAATTCCTGGGGCTTTCCTCAATTTAACTTTCTTCATTGCTTCCACAACTTCTATCCTACTGATTTCTTCCTGTCTTCTCACCTCCCTCCTTCTCCCAGCCATTCCCCAGCCACTTATACTCGCATCACTTCCATCCTCCATGTTCAACAATTCCTTAAAGTGTTCTCTCCATCTGCTCACTTTTTCTCCCTTCTCCACTAGTAATCTACCATTTTTATCTTTCACTCCCCTGCTAACTTCACTTCCACCCTGTCTTACTCTCTTCACCTCTTTCCAAAACATTTTCTTACAGTCCCTCCACTTTACACTCAAAGTCCTTCCAAATTCCTCATCCACTCTCTTCTTACTCTCTCTCACTAATCTTTTCACTTCTCTTTCTTTCTACATATAACTCTCTCTTCCACCTCTCAACTTCTTCCACGCCCCTAATAATAATAATCCATCCATCATCGAATCTTACGTTGCCCCACGAGGAGCGTAGAAGCCCTGAGCTAGGTAGTTGGTCCTGACATTAAGGATGAGAGTGACCACCCTCACTCATCCCTGAGTGACATTACATGAGCAATAAACCCCAATCATCCCTTGGATATAAACCTTCACCAGTTCAATCCGACTGGAGCACAATAATCACCTACTAAACCACCAGGTGCCAAAATTTGGTTATATGATTACCATCCAGCATAGTAAATGGTGTTCCTGGTGTACAGGAATAATAATAATAATTTGGTCTTTAGTTTGAGGTAGGTCGATGTAGTGCTGCTTTGGGTGTCTGCCCTTTCCTCTCTTCCATCCTACCTCTTCTGTCTTTCTTTCCTTCACTCCTTCCTCTTTCTACTGCCTACAGGTGACTTCACACTCCCTCTTCTGTCTTTGTTTCCTTCATTCTTTCCTCTTCCTTCTGCCTATGGGTAACTCTACACAGAGTGACAAGGCAAATGGTTTCCTGTACACCAGGAATGGTTTTGACTGCGGACTGTCAACCCAATAACTGAAATCATCGCAAACAAAAAGTCCTCCACATTTAAGAGAAAAGACTTCAAGAAACAGCCCAAACTCCTCCATAAAACCTCAAGCAGTGCCCAGATGACCTGGTCAACAGACAATTGCAATTCTAATGGTATTCTGATGGAAAATTTATAATACTTCTTCAAATGAAGATGGGGTCAGGTCTGATGAGAGAAAAGTTTGCAAGTGCTGCCAAGTAGATGAGTGCTACACCTCCTCCCAGACAGTCACATGCCTGGGAATACTTAAAACAGAATGTGTCTTAGGCAAAGCACTATGAATAATATTAACATCAAACTCATACAACTAGGTTTCAGTCAAGCACAAAATGTCAAGTTTGTGCTGATTTAGAGCTTCATAAATATGGTCTATCTTATTATGGATGGAATGAATATTCAAAAGACACCCTTAACTGGTTCAAGAAGGACATAGTCAGTTTTTTTAAAGGTCGAAGTTGGTGTTTTCAATCAATCTATTCCTATGAGAAAGGTTTAAAGCTCAAACTGCATGTTATTAACCACTTTCTTCACCCCAGGGTCTAAACCTGCAGCAGCTGGGAATAGTGAGACCATAATGACAAGGGATGGGCCACAGCTAAGGTGGTCACAAGATAGTTCAACAAAATGTTTATGTCTACAACAAAAGCCTATTGTAGAATGAACCTAGCTTTTAAGGAGATCCTGATATTGAATAATTGTCCTGGACACCCTGCCTACCTAGTCAGTCATCACCCAGCTGTGCAGGTTGTGTTCCTGCCACTGAATACCATCCATCCATCTTCTACGAGTAATCCTACGTTGCCCCATAAGAGGCATAGGAACCTGGGGCTAGGCAAGTTGGTCTTGACATTTAGGATGAGAGTGACCAGCCTCACTCATCCCTGAGTGGCATTACATGAGCAATAAACCCCAACCACTCACTGGATACACAGGCTCAATCTGACTGGAGCACCTTAATTACCCACTAAACCTCCAGGTGCCATAATTTGGTTACTATAGTTACCATCCAGCGTAGTAAATGGTTTCCTGGTGTACAGGAAACCATTTGGCTTGTCACTCAGTGTTGTGTCACCCAAAAGAGAATGAAGGATAGAAAGACAGAAGAGGGAGTGCAAAGTCATCAGCAGGCAGAAGAAAGAGGAAAGAAAGAAGGAAAGAAAGACAGAAGAGGAAGGATGGAAGCGAAGAAGGGGCAGACACCCAAAGCAGCACTACCATCACCGAGATCTAAATTCCTGATCTAGAAATAAGCATCCTATTTAAAGGATTCTACTCAAAGAGAACATATGAACAGCTGCTGCAAACAACTGACAAGAGGGTGTAGCTGCAAGTACAGAAGGAGGACTAGAGAGAGGTGAAGGCAGACCTAGCTAATATGGAAGTGGAGAGGAACAATGCAGGTCCTGAAAAAATTTCGGAAGTTCGGTCTCGAGAATGCCATCATCAACCTTGTCAAGGTGTAAAATTGTATACTTTAATAGTGATGACAATTCATTTCAGGTGGTGATACCTCCTACTCCACAATCCCCTTAAAATGACCACCTTATCCTGCATGCTCTCTCAGCTGGCATAAAAGTTACATGCATCATCCCAGGTGAAGAATTTGCTTTGACTACCAGGGACAATATGAATGAGGGCTGAGGATTGTCATGACTGTTGAAGAGTTGTTCAAAGATGTGAACGAAGAAGAAGAGGCACCTAAAGCTGCTGTGGAGGTGGCAGTGGTAGCATCGGTAGAACAACCAAATCTATCTATCTATCTATTGCCAGACGCCTCAATCAAGTTCGGGGTGGCCAAAAACGAATCGCCTCCATGTCACCCAGTTCCTCGCCATTTCACTGCCCTGTTTCCTACTCACCCCCCCCTCTTTCATATACCTCTCCACCCCATCCCTCCATCTCATCCTCGGCCTCCCCCTCCCTCTCCTCCCCTCCACCTCACTCACATACACTCTCTTAGTCAGTCTTTCACCCTCCATCCTCTCCACATGGCCAAACCACCTCAGTGTATTCCTCCTAACGCTTCCTATCACATCCACATCCACACCACAACACTCCTTTATATCCTCATTTTTCAGCCTGTCTCTCCATGTGACTCCACAGGCTCCTCTTAAATAACTCATTTCCACTGCTCTCACTCTTGACTTGTGCCCTTCCAACAATGTCCAAGCTTCACTTCCATACATTAGAGTTGGTATCACAATACTGTCATGTAGTAACTTTTTCACTTCCATGCTCACTTCCCTGTTTATTATCACTGCTTTCAAGGAACCAGCAACCTTTCTTCCCTGCTGTACCCTTTCAAGCACTTCACCCTCCAAACCTCCATCCTTACTCATCACACTACCAAAGAGTTTAAACATACTCACATTTTCCAATTCCTCACCATCCAACCTTGCTGTACATTCACTGACTTCACCTCTCTCAAAGACCATCACTTTACTCTTCCCTACATTCACCTTTAGATTCCATTTCTTACACACTCTCCCAAACTCATCCACCAAGCCCTGCAGCACCCCTTCGTCTTCACACAACAACAAAGTATCATCTGCAAACAACAGTAGAGGGAGTTTCCAAACACTACCCTCGCTCACCAGGGCCACTCCAACATCCACGACCGTACCTTGTACCTCTTTTATTACCCCATCCAAGTACAGATTGAACAACCATGAAGACATGACACATCCCTGTTTCAACCCAACCTTCAAAGAGAAAAATTCACTCAGTTCACCATCCACACGCACTGCAGCGTTAGCACCATCATACATACTCTTCACAGCATTCAACAACTTCCCATCTACTCCATATATTCTTAATACTTTCCACAATCCTTGTCTATCCATCCTGTCATATGCTTTCTCCATATCCATGAAAGCCGCATACAACTTCTTTCCCTTCTCTAGAAACTTTTCCACTAAAGATCTAAGAATGAATATCTGATCTACACAACCTCTTCCCTTCCTAAAGCGTCCCTGTTCTTCTCCAACTAATTCCTCTGTTATTTCTCTAACTCTGTCAATAAGTATCCTACCATACACTTTTCCTATTATACTAAGAAGACAAATGCCCCTATGATTACCACACAATTCTTTTTCCCCTTTTCCTTTGTACAAGGGAATAATTATACCTGACTTCCAATCCTCCGGAACTTTACATTCCTCCCAGGCCAATCTGCACATCTTCCACATCCATTCTACTACTATCTCCCCCATGCTTCAACATTTCACCACACACTCCATCAATTCCTGGGGCTTTCCCCAATTTAACTTTCTTCATTGCTTCCACAACTTCTATCCTACTGATTTCTTCCTGTCTTCTCACCTCCCTCCTTCTCCCAGCCAGCCACTTAAACTTGCATCAGTTCCATCCTCCATGTTCAACAATTCCTTAAAGTGTTCTCTCCATCTGCTCACGTTTTCTCCCTTCTCCACTAGTAATCTACCATTTTTATCTTTCACTCCCCTGCTAACTTCACTTCCACCCTGTCTTACTCTCTTCACCTCTTTCCAGAACATTTTCTTACAGTCCCTCCACTTTACACTCAAATTCCTTCCAAATTCCTCATCCACTCTCTTCTTACTCTCTCTTACTAATCTATTTATCTCTTTCTTTCTACATATAACTCTCTCTTCCGCCTCTCAACTTCTTCCACGGCCCTATTTCTCATCCATTCATCGTATGCTTTCTTCTTTTGTGTTACAGCCTGTCTCACCTCTTCATTCCACCACACTGTTCCTTGCACCCCCCTCCATCTTCTCTTCATCCCACACACCACATCACATGCTGCACATATTTCTTCTGTGAATATCCTGCACACACCTTCCACGTCCCCCATCTGCTCCAATTCATATTTGCCCAATCGTTCCTCCACTTCTCTCTTATATTCTGCCTTATTCTCATCCTCTTGCAACCTTTCCATTCTCCTTGCAAATACTCCTTCTTCCCGTCCTTCCCTTCTTCTATTACTACATCTTATTTGTATCTTGATTCTGGCCACCACCAAGTAGTGGTCAGAAAGTCTACTCCCCCAACCTCTATAAGCTCTTGCATCCATTACACATATTTGTATCCTTTCATCAACTCACACATAATCAATCATTGCCTTCCTTTCATTCAGTTCACCGCCCACCCTTCTTATCACTCGTCTTGTATATCTGTGGATCATTTTGTGCCTTAAGAGGGTATTGGCTATCACCAATTCACTCCCAGCACAAATGTCTACTAACGCACTGCCATTCTCATCTATCTCAGCAGGCACACCCCACTCACCAACTATTCCATCCACCTTCAAATTCCCTACTTTACCATTCATATCACCAATCAAAAACACTCTCTCATTCCTTCCAAACTTTTTCATGCACACTTCCACATTTGTCCAGAATTCGTCTCTCACCAAATCTGCTGTCCAGAAAAAGATTTCAGAGAACTTCTTCAAATCACTCATGGCACCAAGGACAGGCAGCTGAACTTGTATGACATGGTATACTATGAAGAGTTCAGCACTGGGATAGACAGTCTTATAGCATAAGAAAATGATGATCTTTACCTCTAAATCAACAGCAGGTTGCAGTAACTCATTACAGCCTACCTCCCACCACCACCAAACCCAGCTCCACCCTTCTCTTCCCCATAAGTGATATAGGACTCTGATGGTTTTTCTTCTACATATTCATAGTCTAGAAGAGAAGCAATGAAGCTGGAGGCCAGCCCCAGTCCCAGCTCCTAAGCCTCAGAATCCCCTTTTTAAAACCAAATCAGTAGTCATCCTCTCATGATGAGTGCTTTCAATTTGTTGCTTTGTGGCTCTCTAACCCCTTAACTGCGGGGCGTCACTTTCGTGACACTTGGTAGCAAGGGATCATACCGCGGGGCGACACTTTTGTGATTTTGTGTTATTTTGAATTTGCCCAGGCTTTGAAGTGGTGGCTTGTATCATCTATCAGTATTGCCAATGTCCAACACTAGTCAGCACTCCTAATCCCATCTGTACTCCCATCCATTGTTGACAATTTAGCCATTTCTCCTTGTTCTTGACTCCCCTCCCTACCTCCCCTCCATTACCCTATCCTCTCGCCTGCCCGGCCATGCTACGCTAAGTAAATCTTCCCTGGAATTTTTCACTGATTTCATCCATTGAAATAAGCCCTATGCCCTATTCTTATATCAAATAATATATACAAGAAAGAAATAAGGTAAGTGCGAGTGCCATACACCTTGAATTGGCTAATTATCACCAGACAACAACTCACGTACACTCGTTCGCTAATTTTCGCTGTTTATTTCCCCTGAAATATGCCGTATAATCTATTTTCGTAATAAAAGTATATATAAGAAAGGAAGGGAGAAGCCTAAGTGATATTTACATTCACCTGGAACTACCTAATTATTGCAGGCCACCACACTGTATTCTACGCTAAGTAAATCTTCCCTGGAATTTTCCACTGATTTCATCCATTGAAATAAGCCCTATGCCCTATTCTTATACCAAATAATATATACAAAAAAGAAATAAGGTAAGTAAAAGTGCCATACACCTGGAATTGACTAATTATCACCTGACAACACCTCATGTGCACTCGTTCGCTAATTTTCGCTGTTTATTTCCCCTTGAAACATGCAGTATAATCTATTTTCGTAATAAATATACTGTACATATAAGGAGGGAAGGGAGAAGCCTAATTGATATTTACATTCACCTGGAACTACCTAATTTATTATCTATTGTCTTGGTTTCCTGCCAATAATTTCATTGCTATATATTAGTAGGTCTCACAGGACTGAAGTTGGTAGTATTGCACTCACCCTAGCCAGGCGGCAGGAGGCCACTACTATCAGTTCACTGTTGTCTTTGAAAGTGGGAGTATGTCTGATTTGCTCCTGCTAACTTTATAGCCCCATGCAAAGGGCCCTGTGACCTTTACCCCCTACTAAACCTCGTGTGGAAAGAGGTAAAGGGCTGACAATTGATAGAGAGTGACTATGATTTTATTGAGTAAAACAGTGCAAGTGGAACTGTAAATAAAGTGTAAATAATGTGTAAACAGCAAGTGACAGCAATGAATGTAAATATAAGTGAATAGTGGAAAATAGTTTTATAAGTTACTTCACGTGACAGCGCATAACACAGTGTAAATAAAATAGAAATGTAAATAATGTAAATAAAGTAGAGAACGTAAATAGAAATGTAAATGAGTGGTATTATAAGAATACGAGTATAATATACTAAGAGTAATGAAAGTGAAAGTTTCACTCTAGCATGTATGAATACTATGAGTTATGAGAGTGAAGGTGAAAGTGACATTCACTCTCAATGATAGTACAGTAAACTCGCCCGGAACACGTTCTCGCCGAACGCGCTCGCAATTATACACGGTTAGTGCTGGGATATATATAAGATGACGTAAGATTAAAGAACCATTACAAAAACTATATATTTACGCAAGAGAGGTCTTTGATAGGCCAAATCCTCGAACATCAGCTCAGCACGCACGGTTTGTTTTGATCACGTGATGTGATTCGCTGTACTGCTTTTCCTCAGTGCTGTATTTGTAAGTTAAATATTTACAGTACTGTTCTGGTAAGTTTATGTGCAAGTTAAAGTATTATTAAATAACGTTCAAGCAAGAAATAAAGTCTTATAACCAGTTTTCTGATAGGTGTCAGAATATTTCCTTTTTTATTTGTTAGTTAAATATTTGCTGTACTGCTTTTCCACAGTACTGTATTTGTAAGTAAAATATTTACTATTCTGGTATGCACTTGTAAGTTAAAGCACTAAAAGAAAGTTAAAGCATTAAATAAAGCCTTGTGACCAGTTATAGATTACACATGATCGGTGGGTTCCAAGACAATTCGCCATCACGTCAATTCCCCGTCAAAACATAAACGATTCCCCATCAGGACAATTCGCACCCTGTATGATTCTGTCATTCGATAAATATATTAATTAATCAATACTTTTATAAATATACTTATTATTAATTAATCAATACTTTAATAACTATATTTAAGGGGGATCCATCAAAGTCTATGTTGTCTTGTTATTGTTGTGACGGCGAACTGGCTTGACAGCGAATAGTCCAGAAACCATTTTGCTCCCTAGACTCCCTAAACGTGGTATTTTGCTGTTATCTGCCATTTGTAA
The DNA here is from genome assembly GCF_032717465.1 of Coenobita brevimanus. Lineage (NCBI taxonomy): Eukaryota > Metazoa > Arthropoda > Malacostraca > Decapoda > Coenobitidae > Coenobita > Coenobita brevimanus. The sequence goes on from NC_137064.1 coordinate 9,512,860, forward strand.
TCAATATGAAGCACTTTAAGTGGTTAGAAGGTTTATTTAATGTTATAACTTACAAATACAGTGCTGCACAGCAAAAGTTCGACATACAAATATGTAAACACAAGGCAACATTCCGAAGCCAACTGGTTTCGGCATCGGAATGTTGCCTTTTGGTATTTGTATGTTGAAGTTTTGCTGTGCAGTACTGTATTTGTAAGTTATAACATTAAATAAACCTTCTAACCATTTAAAGTGCTTCATATTGATTACCAACGGCAGATAACAGCAAAAGACCATGTTTAGGAGATCTAGGGAGCAAAATAAGGAGTAGTTAAAACTTACGCGGCTTCGCGCCGAACGCGCCACATTAGGAACGAAACCCAAGCGTTGGGGGCGAGCTTGCTGTATACAGGATGAGAGAGTGAATGCTACGTATTTTACTGAAAGAAATTAAATCCCTACAGTGACAATAAACTACTATTACTAAAGGAAACTTATGGATAAAGATTGTAGATACATATAAGTGTTATATAGTAACAGAAATATAAACTGTGAGTGTTTTTATGAATAATAGACAACACTAGCGGTGAACGATTGGAAGTGGGATGGTCATACGCCCTTGTAATTTTCATTGCTTTCACAGTGTTTTTTTTTGGGGAGTATGGATTCCAAACTATTTGAGAATCATAGATTAGTGTTTCTAGTGATAATATCAGGCTGTGGTAATCATATTACGAGTTGTCGGGAAGTGTAAAGTGGAGACTTCGTTACCCAACTTCAGAGGTCTCCACAAGTCCTACGGTACTCGACGAAGGCTCAACAAACACCCAAGCAGAAAGCTGAAGGTATGTGCCATAAGTATATCTGATTTTAATAATCTAGGACTAATAACTGATTTTTGGCAAATATTTTTAGAGAGTCTCTCGGAGCGCGAAAACGCCCGCGGGAGCCGCAAGTCAAAGCAAAACAAGCCCACGGTTTAAGGGCTAATGTTGATGTCATATGACTTTTTTACTTCTGAATAGTAGGGAATGTCTTTAAAAGGATATCAGTAAGCAAGTTAGGGCACTACATAGTTTTCAGAGAGAAAGTGGGGGATCAGGCTCGAGATGTTTTGTTGATAATTAAAAAGCGACTGCTAGAGAATTTTTATGCCCCCTTAGCAGAAAACTGGCCACTACAACATGGCTAGACTTCAACAGGTTGAAGATGAGCCAATTTAGAAACTTTTAGCTACCGGTAAGTCTTCAAACCATTCTTTAAACCATGGAGATAATTCTTAGTCTCCAACAAAATGTATTAAATGGGTCAACAAAATTCACCCCTCACTGGATGCACAAGTTGCATAACCTTAGCACTGTACCCAATAATTTACTGCAACACAAGTGGTAGGTGGGGGTGCCCATTATCCACACACTTAATGTAGTGGTACTCTGTTTTCATAGGGTAACTCTACACTTGAAAGGGTACAGCAGGGAAGAAAGATTGCTGGTTCCTTGAAAGCAGTGATAAGAAACAGGGAAGTGAGCATGGAAGTGAAAAAGTTACTACATGACAGTATTGTGATACCAACTCTAACGTACGGAAGTGAGGCTTGGACATTGTTGGAAGGACACAAGTCAAGAGTGAGAGCACTGGAAATGAGTTATTTAAGAGGAGCCTGTGGAGTCACATGGAGAGAGAGGCTGATGAATGAGGATACAAAGGAGTGTTGTGGTGTTGATGTGGATGTGATAGGAAGCGTTATGAGGAACACACTGAGGTGGTTTGGCCATGTGGAGAGGATGGAGGGTGAAAGGCTGACGAAGAGAGTGTATGTGAGTGAGGTGGAAGGGGGAAGAGGGATGGGGAGGCCGAGGATGAGATGGAGGGATGGGGTGGAGAGGTATATGAGAGAGGGGGGTGTGAGTTGGGAGCAGGGCAGTGAAATGGCGGGGGACAGGGCGACTTGGAGGCGATTTGTTTGTGGCCACCCCAAACGGGATTGAGGCTTCTGGCAATAGATAGATAGATAGATAGATAGAACTCTACACTGAGTGGCACGCCAAATGATGTCCTGTAAACCAGGAAAGCATATACAATGCTGGGTGGTAACCTTATAACCAACCGACACGTGTTCCCCATGTGGTGAGAAGTGAGTTGGTGGAGGGTTAGTGCCCCTCCCTGGAAAACAACTACGGTAACTAAAAATACAAACTAGAAACCTCGGACCAGGACTGACCAAACGGTGACGACTAAGGACGGAACAAAGGACACGATACAGATTGCGACATGGAAAGTAAGGGGTGCAAATGATGAAGTGAAAGGGAGAGAGATTGTCCAGGTGCTTGAGGGTGCAAAAGTGGATGTATGTTATTTAACTGGAAATAAATGGAGAGGAGAGAGTGTGAGGGAATGCGAGTATGGATGGGGTATATATGCCAAAGTAGGTAAGAATGAGAGGGCAAAAGAAAGTGTATTGTTGTGAGTAACAGATGGAAGGAGAATATAAGAGAGTATGGATCAGTTGGCTCAAGGATTGTGTGGGTAAGACTGAAAGTTGGACTACAAATGTGGGCAACTGTGTGCGTGTATGCGCCATGCAAAGATCGTGCAAGCAGAGTGAGAGAAGAGTTTTGGACAAATATGGAAGTGTGCATGGAAAAGTTTGAAAGGAATGAGAATGTTTCTGATAGGCAATATGAATGGTAATGTAGGGAATGTGAATGTGGATGGAGTAGTTGGTAAGTGGGCTGTGCCTGCTGCAATAGATAAGAATGGCAGTGATTTAGAGGACATTTGTGCTGGGAGGGTGTTGGCAATAGCCAATACCCTCTTCCAGCACAAAATGATCCACAGGTATACATGGTGGGTGATGAGAAGGGTGAGTGGTGAACTGAATGCATGGATGAAAGGATGTGAAGATGTGTAACAGATGCAAGAGTATATAGACGTTGAGGGAGTGGACTTTCTGACCACCACTAAGTCATGGTCAGAATCAAGGTCACAGTGAAAGGGAGAAATAGAAGAAGGGAAGGACAGGAGGAAGTAGTATTTGCAAGAAGGGTGGAAAGGTTACAAGAGGATGAGAAAAAGGCAGAATATGAGAGAGAAGTGGAGGAGCGATTGGGTAAATATCGATTGCAGCAGATGGGGGACGTGGAAGGTGTGTGCAAGATATTCACAGAATAAATCTGTGAGGCATGTGAGGTGGTGTGTGGGGTGAAAAGAAGATGAAAGGGGATGCAGGGAACAGCACTGTGGAATGAAGAGGTGAGAAAGGCTGTGGCACAAGAGAAGGCATATAGTGAATGGATGAGAAACAGGGGTGTGGAAGAAGTTAAGAGATGGAAGGGGGAGTTATATGTAGACAAGGAAGAGAAAGGTGAAAAGATTAGTATAAGAGAGTAAGAAGAGAGTGGATGAGGAATTTGGAACGAATTTGAATGTAAATTGGAGGGAATGTAAGAAAATGTTCAGGAAAGAGGTAAAGAGATTTAGACAAGGTAATAAAGATGTTAGTCAGGGAGTGAAAGATAAAAATGGTAGATTACTAGTGGAGAAGGGAGAAAAAGTGAGCTGATGGAGAGAACACTTCAAGGAATTGTTGAACACAAAGAATGAAAGTAATGCGAGTGTAAGTGGCTGGGGAATGGCTGGGAGAGGGAGGGATGTGAGAACAAAGAAAGATATCAGTATGATGAAAGCTGTGGAAGCAATGAAGAGTGACAAAATGGGGAAAGCCCCAGGAATTAATGAAGTACATGGTGAAATGCTGAAGCATGGGGGAAAGACACTAGTAGAATGGATGTGGAAGATGTGCAGATTGGCCTGGGAGAAAGGTAGAGTCCCGGAGGATTGGAAGTCAGGTATAATTATTCCTCTGTACAAAGGAAAAGGGGAAAAAGAAGTGTGTGGTAATCACAGAGGCATTTGTCTTCTTAGTGTAATAGGAGAAGTATACAACAGGATACTTATTGACAGAGTTAGGGAAATAACAGAGGAATTAGTTGGAGAAGAACAGGGAGGTTTTAGGAAGGGTATAAGTTGTGTAAATCAGATATTCATTCTTAAGTCTTTAGTGGAAAAGTTTCTAGAGAAGGGAAAGAAGTTGTGTGCAGCCTACATGGATTTGGAGGAAGATATGACAGGGTGGATGGACAAGGATTGTGGAAAGTATTAAGAATATATGGAGTAGATGGGAAGCATTGAATGCTGTGAAGAGTATGTACGAGGGTATTAAGGATGCAATGCGTGTGGATAGTGAACTGAATGAATTTTTCTGCTTTAAGGCAGGATTGAAACAGGGATGTGTCATGTGTCCATGGTTGTTCAATCTGCATATGGATGGGGTTATAAAAGAGATACAAGGTCAGACAGTGGATGTTGGAGCAGCCCTAATGAGACAGGGCAATGTTTGGAAACTCCCTGTACCGTTGTTTGCAGATGATACTGTGTTGTTAAGTGGAGATGAAGGAGAGCTGCAAGGATTGGTGGATGAGTCTGCGATAGTGTGCAAGAAACGGAATCTAAAGGTGAATGTAGGGAAGAGTAAAGTTCAGGTCTTCGAGGGAAGTGAAGTCAGTGAATGTACAGTGAGGCTGGATGAGGAGGAAATGGAAAATGTGAGTGTGTTTAAGTACTTGGGTAGTGTGATGGGTAAGGATGGAAGTTTGGAAGGTGAAGTGCTTGAAAGGATACAACAAGGAAGATATGTTGCTGGTTCCTTTAAAGCAGTGATAAGAAACTGGGAAGTAAGCATGGAAGTGAAAAAGTTACTACATGAGAGTATTGTGATACCAGCTCTATTGTATGGAAGTGAAGCTTGGACCTTGTTGGAGGGACAGACATTAAGAGTGAAAGCAGTGGAAATGAGTTATCTGAGAGGAGCCTGTGGAGTCACATGAAAAGAAAGACTGACAAAAGAGGATGTGAAGGAGCATTGTAGTGTGGATGTGGATTTTATAGGAAGTGTTAGAAGAAACACAATGAGGTGGTTTGGCCATGTGGAGAGGATGGAAAGTGAGAGTATGACGAGGAGAGTGTATGTAAGTGAGGTGGAGGGGGGAAGAGGGAGGGAGAAGCCAAGGATGAGATGGAGGAATGAAGTGGAGAGGTATGTGAGAGAGGGGTGTGTGAGCTGGGAGTAGGGCAGTGAAATGGCAGGGGACAGGACGACATGGAGGCGATATGTTTGCGGCCACCCCTTACTGGATTAAGGCATCCGGCAATAGATAGACATCCTCTACAAAAGCCCACAACCAAATAACTGTTATCATGCTACAGTCTAGATAGATAGACATCCTCTACAAAAGCCCTCGACCACATACCTATTATCATGCTACAATCTGTCTCCAATTCAGCTACTCAGCTCAGGATCATATGTATGCTATTCATATACGTATCTCCAACACTTTACTGTCATGTCAGCAGAACATGGGTTTTGGGATTGGCTACAGTACCTAGAACCAACATTTAAAGTGGCCAACCAGTCACCTACCAATGGAGAGTATTTATTATATAAGAAACAAACCTAAACCTCCTCTCTGATGTAGCGTTACAGGTCACATCTGATTAGAGCACCTAAAATCATTAAAATAACATGTCGATATGGTTTTACGAGGGCGGATCGAAAAGCCTACAACCATATTTTTTCCTGCAAACACGTGAAAGCAAGGGGATACTACTCAGTGGGGCATGACCCTGAATCACTGTGTGCAGGCTCAAATATGTTCAGAGCTGCCGAGCAACCCAACTTTTGCTAGGCAACATGTGTTTAATGACATGTTCTTACTGCTCGTCACATTTTCATTTTGTGCTAATCAGAATCCGGACTTCATGAAGATAATACCTGGCAATGCGGTGAGTCTTGGATGCATGGATACAACCCAGTAACAAAAGCTCAGCTGTCACAATGGAAGTCACTGGAATCACCATTGCCAAAGAAGGGATGGCAGGTTACAAGCAAGGTGAAGCCCATATTGACAGTTATTTTCAATTACCAGGGTCTTGCCTATTATGAGTACAGTCCAGAAGGCCAAACAATCAATAAGGAGTGATGCCTGGGAGTTCTCCACTGCCTATGGAACGCAGTGCATCGCAAGAGATGAGAGTTGTGGAAGGAGGAGGACTGGCAGCTCCACCATGACAATGCTCCAACCCACTCATTCCATCTCATCCAGGATTATTTTGGCCAAACACAGAAACATACAGGTCCTGCAGGCTCCCTACTCTCCTGACATGGCTCCCTGGAACTTTTGCCTATTTCCTAAACTGAAGATGCCACTGAAGGACTTGAGATTTGAGGACACAAATGAGATAGACAAATGTGACAAACATTTTTGTTGGCGATCCCTAAAACTGACTTAACTACATGCTACCAGCAATGAAAGGACCACTGAAACAGGATGTGTTGAGCCTGAGGGGGAATACTTTAAGGGGGACTAAAGTCTGAACTCAGTAAGCTTGTTTTTGTGTTACCATCTAAAGGACAGATATTTTTCAATCATACCTCACAAGATTATTGCCCAAGGTAGTCAATGGTTTCTGGGGTTACATAAAACCATCTGGCTTGTCACTCAGTATAAGGTCAACAGAAAGCTGCATTACAGCAAGTGAGTTGATGGTGGGCATCTTCACCTTACACATACTTTTTCATTATTTTTGGCACACCCTAGGATGGAAAACAGAAAGGTGACATATAAGAAGGAAAACAGAAAAGTGACACTTATAAAAGCCCTAACAGGAACTTCACCACATAAGAAGTAGGCTCAGTAACTTAAAAGGCACGACCCACAGTTCATGTTTTAACAAACGTAACATTCACTATCTCTCTCATGATGCCTCAATGACCCATCATTTACATTATCACTCACAAAGTCTGGCAGGACCTTCTAGCCAGTTCTCACCTGTACTACATCACACATGATGCCTGTCCGGTAAAAACCATGGGATGATACTGCGATGGTAACATCTCTCTTCATCTTAGATGTCATGCGCATCTCTTGCAGCTTGTTCTCTTTCCCTTCAAGTCGTCGCTTATCCTCAAAAGAAGGCTTAGGCATGTTTGCTAACAAGTGTCGAAACTTGACATATTCACGCCAAGCTTTCTGGTATCTGTAAACAAATTAATCATGATACAATCTACAATCTACATGGTTTACAAATTCATTTCTGCTCAGATAAATCCAAAAGTACTAGATACCTAAGAATCATATATGATGTAACTGTTATATTTTGGCGCTTATAAAAACTCAATAAAAGTTCTACAGGTTTATGACAACTGCTTATAACTAAAGATACAGTAATCCCTTGATTATCTGATGTAATAGAGCCATCGGTGTATCCAGATAGGGACAAAAACTGGATATGGAGCAAAATATTATCTACCAATACCCTACTCATACCCAACCTGTATGTAAAGTACCCCATCTAATTGTGGCACTGTTCTTTAGTATCTGTTATTTTGGTATCAAAACACACATGGAAATATCCAAAATAATGCAAGACAGTAAGAAAACAATGCATAAACAACAAAAATTCACAAAAACCCTACCTATACATACAGTACCCCTCCTAATTGTCACTGTGTTCTTAGCTATTTCAGTTATTCAGACATAAAAACACACATGGGACAAAAGAAAAGCATTCGGAAGCTGAATGCTAATCACCCGCCAGTCACCAGTGTATGCTGTTGGCCAAGTTACAGCCCCATCCCCCAAAAGCTGGGGGGCAGCATCCTTCCCTGGGGATGCCAAGGGGAGGTGCAACTGGGGGGGGGGGGGGTTGATGGCAGTGTCCCTCCCAGGGGGGGGGGACTGGATGGTGGTGCCCTTCCTGGGGGGGGGGGGAGTAGCTCAGGCCGTTCATGAGATATAACGGTGTTAAAGACTGACGATAAAAACTAATTGACCTTTGGCAGCCAATTTGGTGACCTTGACCCTTAGAGGCCACTTTCAAACTCGTCCAAGATTTTGGCCACATCTTTATACCCTGAGGGTTTCATATTGATAGCTCAAGCTGTTCATGAGATATAATGGTGCTAAAGAAGGGCGATAAAAACTAATTGACCTTTGGCAGCCATTTTGCTGACCCTGATCTTGACCCAGAGTCCCCATTTTTTAACGTAGCCAAGATTTTGGCCATATCTTGATATCTGAATGTTTCAAGTTGATAGCTCAAGCCATTCAGGAGATATAATGGTAACACACACACACACACACACACACGGAGCTCTTCCTGGATTGTGGGGAATAATCGCTGAATCAGCGACGAAAAGGAGACCAGCCTATTTGTGATTATGTTAATGAATGCGTGAGTGGTGGTCACGTCGGACAGTAGTTAAAAAAAAAACATGATTTCGGTCATAATAAAAAGTACAAGATATAGTGGAAATACTGTAGTCTCCATATGGTTGTATCATGGCGGAAAGGGACGGTGCTTTCTTTACATCTGGTGAGAGAGAGTTTGAGGTCATCTCTGAAGATGATGTGGGGAATGGAAAGTAAACCCTATACTATCCAGACGCCCACTTTCCGGACATTGTGGGCCTGGACCTTCGGAAACCAAAATGGCCAAAAAAAGAAAAAATCCCCCAAAGCTCCGATTTTTTTCCCACTCGTAATCTGAAATTGCTGCAAGGCGCCGAACAGCTGTTTACACCACGGCCCCTTCACCCCTTCTTTCCTCCCTCCTCCCATCTCCCCTGTCAGGGTTGGCATTTGGTATTTTTCATTACCAAATGTGGACCAATTTGGTAATGAAAAATTTGTTTGGTAATGAATCAGAATACTGCATTACCAAATGGATTTATCACATGTATGAGGATACACAGGATGGAGATGGTGAATTGTCTGCTGTCTCTGATTAATCTGTTAGCCTACATAGGATGAAAATAATCAACATGCTGTTAATTATAAGAAGAGTGATTACATTCATTTCCACTTGTATATATAATTAGTGAAGAATAAATGCTTGCTTTACGAATTTGGTAATGAAAAGTTAAATTTGGTAATGAAAACTGAGGAATCTGGTAATGCAGCTGGGCTCCGATCTGGCAACCCCGCTCCTCTCTCACCACCAGTTACTGCTTAGCTGCAATCATGAGTAGATGCCTATCGCAATGGATGGCGCACGTGCTTGTTTTTTGTGAATAAACAGTGAATAAACTGGAATACCTCGCCACAAGACCACACAGGAATTCACAGTGTTGTGCAGGGTTAAGAAATTAGAATTTAGAATGCAATGGATTAACTGTGGAGCACAAACTGGTGACTGGAATTGACGGTCGAAACTGGCGTGGTGCAATTAACAATGTGCAGTGTTAAACAATTATAACTCACAGTGCAAAGAATTACTGTAAGTGCAGCACAACACTGGATTACTGTATGTGCTTCAAGAGCATTTTCACCACTGCCAAAGCCTTAGAAAAGGCCAGATGTGCTGTAAGTACACTGGCTGAGGTACAGTCACTTCTAATTCCTCATTCTTTGGTTCTTTTCCATTTATTTCATGCTTTATGTCCATTACTGGTGTGAATAATGTTTTAAATGGGTTTAAATAGGTGCTATGCATGTCCGGTAGGGAGTTGTTTAGGTGGCTTTCAAAGTTAGGCTGGGTTAGGGTCCATAAGTACCAGTCCAGGAGCCAGGGGCCCACTTTCCAGATATGCCTTTGGCTCTATTACATTGGATAGTGGAGGGATTACTGTACTAAACTGAACCAAACAAGAGTAGCAAGAGTACAGAAAACAGTGGAAAGGAATGTCCAAGAGCTCAAAAAGGTATGGGTAGTAATTAGAGAGTTACAGGAATGGACCTTAGAGCAGGAAAATGAGATCAAAATTCTACAGAATAAACTGGAAAAAGTTTTTACACGCAATGATGAACAAGAAAGTCATAGAATTAAAAGCGAGTAATGAATCTGCCTCTAATGAAATAAAACAGCTTAAGAGGGAGAATAAGAGGTTGGAAGCAGAAAGGGACAGAATGAAAACTAGATGAGTATGAATCCAAATCAAGGATGCAAGATGAGCACATTAAAGAAATCAAAGAGCAACATTAGAAGCGGAAGAAAATTCAGGATGAAGGAAATGTAAATCTGAAAGATATCACAGAACAACGAAGCAAAGAAAAGGTGGAAAAGGAAGTGGTTAGGGTACTGAGAAGAAGAGAATCTTTAGTCAGGGATGTATCTGTCTACAGTATCTATCTATCTATAGCCCAATGCCCTAATCCCGCAAAGGGTGGCCACAGACAAAATGCCTCCAAGTTGCTCTGTCACCCACCATTTGACTACCCTCCCACCAACTCACCTCCCCCCCCCTCCCTCATATACTTCTCAACTCCATCCCTCCACCTCATCCTCAGTCTACCCCTCCCTCTCTCTCCCTCCCTCAACCTCACCTACATACACCCTCTTGGTCAGAAAAAATGTGTAATAATTTCAGGAGTAAAAGAAAAACGTATGTTATAATCAGAAAGAGAAAGAGAAGAACTGCGTAAGGCTAAAGAAATAATATCAGTAGTTATGGAGAGAAACAACGAAGCTCAAGAAGAGACTGAAGAAGTGTTTAGGTTACGAAAGTACAAGGAAGGAGGGGCAAGGCCATGGAAGGCAAAGTTTAAGTCCCAGGCAACAGAAAACGAAATAATCAATAGAACATGGAAATTATCAGACAAGGAAGGGTTCAAAAATGTTTGGACAGAGAGAGATGCAAATGAGGAAGAAAGAGTTAAAATAAAGGAGTTAGGAAAGGAAGCAAAGGCAAAAAACGAGCAGACAACGGAGGAAGAGAAGATAGTGCTTTATTAGAGAGTTATGAATCAGAAAATGAGGAAGTGGTACTGACAGAGAAAAGGAGAGAGGAAGGTATAAAAAACATCAAAAATAATTTGAAGGTGGCATATACTAATGTTCATAGTTTAATATCGGCAAGACAAGAAATTAACGATTTCTTGAGGGTTCATGAACCTGATGTTATGTGCTTTGTAAAAACCAAAAGAAAAGATATTGATGTGCATATGGGAGATGGGAAATACAAACTGTGGAGAAGGGACAGAAAAGAAAAAACGGGAGGAGGAGTGATGATAGTAGTGAAGAACAACTAAATGTAGATACCGTGGAAATGGGAGAAGGCAAGGCTGAAGCGATAAACATGAAATTAGAAAGTGGAGAGAATAGCAAGAGAGATATGGCGGTAGTGTATGTTCCCCCTAAGACAAGGGCATGGAATGATGATGAATACCAGGAGATGTTGTCAGACATGGCTAATTATTTACAGAAAATAATTAAGAAAAGTAGCAATATAATTTTGATGGGTTACTTTAACTGTAAAGAGGTGAATTGGTAGGCATGGAACTCAGGAGGCAGTGAAGATTTGTGGGGCACTATATTATTAAATATAACAATGAACAATGTGATGACACAATGGATCAAAGAAGAGACACAGTTCTGAGGTGAGGACACACCAGCAAGATTAGACTTACTGTTTACCAAAGAACCAGATATAACAGAATCTTTGAAATATTTGTGTCCCATAGGGAAAAGTGATCATATGGTCATTGAGTTCCAGATGACAACAGGGAACGTCAAGCCAAGAGATGAGCTTTATAGGCAGGGAAGATACAACTTTGGGAAAGCAAATTTTACAGGACTGAGAAAATTTTTCGAAAATGCGGATTGGAGAAAATTCAGAGAAACAAGAGAGATACAGAGGAGGTGGGATATCTTTCTAGACTGTATAATTCGTGAGTGGAAAAATTTATACCAAGAGTAAGGGGGAAAGAAAACAGGAAAATGGAGCAGTTCAACTGAAGGTGTATGACAGCAAAAAAAAAAAAAAGGGGAGAGACACGGCATGGAACAACTGGAGAAAGAGAGGTAACAACAGAACAAAGGAAGAATAAAAAAGAATTAGAAGTGAATACACAAGAATGTAGAGAGGAAGAAAGGAATTTTGAAAAAGGTGTGATGAGTAAGGATGGAAGTTTGGAGGGTGAAGTGCTTGAAAGGATACAACAAGGAAGAAAGGTTGCTGGTTCCTTGAAAGTAGTGATATGAAACAGGGAAGTGAGCATGGAAGTGAAAAAGTTACTACATGACAGTATTGTGATACCAACTCTAACGTATGGAAGTGAAACTTGGATGCTGTTGGAAGCACACAAGTCAAGAGTGAGAGCTGTGGAAATGAGTTATTTAAGAGGAGCCTGTGGAGTCATATTGAGAGACAGGCTGACAAATAAGGATATAAAGGAGTGTTGTGGTGTGGATGTGGATGTGACAGGAAGTGTTAGGAGGAACACAATGAGGTGGTTTGGCCATGTGAAGAGGATGGAGGGTGAGAGACTGATGAGGAGAGTGTATGTGAGTGAGGTGGAGGGAGGGAGAGGGAGGGGGAGACCGAGGATGAGATGGAGGGATGGAGTGGAGAGGTATATGAGGGAGAGGGGTGTGAGTTGGGATAGCAGGGCAGTGAAATGGCGGGGGACAGGGTGACATGGAAATGATTTTTTCGTGGCCACCCCATACGGGATTAAGGTGTCTGGTAATAGATAGATAGATAGACAGATAGTATAACAGACAAATGTAAGGATGAACCCAAACTGTTTTATAGATTTGTCAATGGCAAACTGAAACAATAGGAAGGACTCACCAAACTGAAAGTAGAAGGAGAGATCTATAAAGAGTGGCAATGGAAGCAGAAATAATGAACAAATGTTTCCAATAGGTTTTCACTAATGAAAGGGAGTTTGTGGAACGGGAGAGAGTGACTAGAAATGTAGTGATAAAAGATATAAAGGTGGAAGTACAGGAAGTGTATAAATTACTGGAAACTCAAGATGTAAGGAAAGCCCCAGGACCAGATGGAATCTCTAACTGGGTACTGAAGGAATGCAGACAGCAACTGGCAGATAAGATCCACAGCTTACTTGTGTGTTCTCTGGAAGAGGGGAAAGTACCTCAAGAATGGAAGAGGGCAAATGTGGTACCAATTTATAAGGGAGGAAACAGGGAAGAACCCCTGAACTATAGACCAGTGTCCCTAACCAGCATGGTCGCAAAATTGTGCGAGAGAATCCTGAAAGACAGATGGATAAAATATCTAGAAGAGATGAATATTTTGGTTGAAAGTCAGTTTTGATTCAGAAGTGGAAGGTCATGTGTTTCCAACTTGGTGAGCTTTTACTCGAGTGATTGACATGATACAGGAGAGAGACAGTTGGGTGGATTGTGTGTATTTAGATTTGGAAGTCTTCAACAAGATACCCCATTAGAGACTAATGTGGAAACTAGAGTATATAGGAAGACTGAAGGGGAACCTCCTGGAATGGATGAGAGACTTTTTGAGAGAGCTGAAAAACCAAGTAGTAAGGGATGCCTTCTATAGAAAGTTGAGGAGAGTGGTGGCTGAACAGGGAGCTGTAGACAGAGGCATTAATGAACAGTACAGAGCCCTCAAGAACAATTTCTTGAGAGTTACTGATGTAACATGCAGTTGGACAAGAGGACCACCAAGACATAAACTAACTTGGTGGTGGGATGAGGGTGTAGAAGCTGCAGTTAAGGAGAAAAGAAGGCTTTTCCGGGAATGGAAGAAGGGTTGTAGCTATCTATTGCCAGACGCCTCAATCCCGTTTGGGGTGGCCACAAACAAATCGCCTCCACGTCGTCCCGTCCCCTGCCATTTCACTGCCCTGCTCCCAACTCACATCCCCCTCTCTCATATACCTCTCCACCCCATCCCTCCATCTCATCCTCAGCCTCACCCTCCCTCTTCCCCCCTCCACCTCACTCACATACACTCACTTTGTCAGTCTCTCACCCTCCATCCTCTCCACATGGCCAAACCACCTCAGTGTGTTCCTCATAACGCTTCCTATCACATCCACATCCACATCATAACGCTCCTTTATATCCTCATTCGCCGACCTCTCTCTCCATGTGACTCCACAGGCTCCTCTTCAATAACTCATTTCCACTGCTCTCACTCTTGACTTGTGTCCTTCCAACAACGTCCAAGCTTCACGTCCATACGTTAGAGTTGGTATCACAATACTGTACTGTCATGTAGTAACTTTTTCACTTCCATGCTCACTTCCCTGTTTCTTATCACTGCTTTCAAAGAACCAGCAACCGTTCTTCCCTGCTGTACCCTTTCAAGCACTTTACCCTCCAAACCTCCATCCTTACTCATCACACTACCCAAGTACTTAAACGTACTCACATTTTCCAATTCCTCACCATCCAACCTCGCTGTACATTCACTGACTTCACCTCTCTCAAAGACCATCACTTTACTCTTCCCTACATTCACCTTTAGATTCCGTTTCTTACACACTCTCCCAAACTCATCCACCAAGCCTTGCAGCTCCCCTTCGTCTTCACTCAACAACACAGTATCATCTGCAAACAACAGTACAGGAGTTTCCAAACACTATCCTCTCTCACCATGGCCACTAATTGAACAACCATGGAGACATGACACATCCCTGTTTCAACCCAACCTTCAAAGAGAAAAATTCACTTAGTTCACCATCCACACGCACTGCACCCTTAGCACCATCATACATACTCTTCACAGCATTCAACAACTTCCCATCTACTCCATATATTCTTAACACTTTCCACAATCCTTGTCTATCCACCCTGCCATGTGCTTTCTCCAAATCCATGAAAGCCGCATACAACTTCTTTCCCTTCTCTAGAAACTTTTCCACTAAAGATCTAAGAATGAATATCTGATCTACGTACACAACCTCTTCCCTTCCTAAAGCCTCCCTGTTCTTCTCCAACTAATTCCTCTGTGCTATCTCTAACTTTGCCAATAAGTATCCTACCATACACTTTTCCTATTATACTAAGAAGACAAATGCCCCTATGATTACCACACACTTCTTTTTCCCCTTTTCCTTTGTACAAGGGAATAATTATACCTGACTTCCAATCCTCCGGGACTCTACCTTCCTCCCAGGCCAATCTGCACATCTTCCACATCCATTCTACTACTATCTCTCCCCCATGCTTCAACATTTCACCACACACTCCATGAATTCCTGAGGCTTTCCCCAATTTAACTTTCTTCATTGCTTCCACAACTTCTATCCTACTAATTTCTTCCTGTCTTCTCACCTCCCTCCTTCTCCCAGCCATTCCCCAGCCACTTATACTCACATTACTTCCAACCTCTATGTTCAACAATTCCTTAAAGTGTTCTCTCCATCTGCTCACTTTTTCTCCCTTCTCCACTAGTAATCTACCATTTTTATCTTTCACTCCCCTGCTAACCTCACTTCCACCCTGTCTTACTCTTTTCACGTCTTTGCAGAACATTTTCTTACAGTTCCTCCACTTTACACTCAAATTCCTTCGAAATTCCTCATCCACTCTCTTCTTACTCTCTCTTACTAATCTTTTCACCTCTCTCTTTCTTTCTTCATATAACTCTCTCTTCCGCCTCCCAACTTCTTCCACGCCCCTACTTCTCATCCATTCATTGTATGTTTTCTTCTTTTGTGCCACAGCCTGTCTCAAAGAGGAATATTTTGGCTGCCAAGCGTAGGGCTAGAAGAGAGGAGGGCAAAGTCTGAGTCACAGAGACTATTACTTGATAACCTAAATCATGGGGAAAGGAAAAATATGATATTTAGGGTGGCAGGTCAAGTGAAGAGGGATAATCGGGATATTAAAGGTGAGCAGTTTGTGAAGAATGATGAAGTAAAGGTATTGGTGAACAGTCAGGATATTAAAGATGCATTGAGAAAGCATAACCGGTTGTTGAATGAGAAGTTTGACTGGGACAGGGAAGGTTTGGAGCCAGCAGATCCAGTGTCTGGCCCTTGGCCTTTGATTGATACTGCTACTGTGAGTGAGGCAATAGGCAGGATGAGGGTGGGGAAGGCAGCAGGTGTGTCTGGGTTGACTGCCGAAATGTTTAGGGCCTCAGGCGATATAGGGGTGAGTTTAGTCGCTGACCTAATTAATAGGATTATTTATGAGTGTGTTGTCCCAGATGATTGGCTGAGGAGTGTAATTGTAAATGTGTATAAAGGGAAGGGTGATGCCCTGGAAAGAGGAAATTATAGAAGTATAAAGCTTTTAGATCAGATAATGAAGGTAATGGAGAGAGTTTTAGAAGGTATGATTAGAGAAAGAGTGAATATTGATGAGATGCAGTTTGGGTTTATGCCAGGTAGGGGGACCACTGATGCTATATACATTGTTCGACAGCTTCAGGAAAAATATATTGGTAGGAGAAGGGATCTTTATTTTGTTTTTGTTGATTTGGAAAAGGCCTTTGACAGAGTCCCTAGAGAGGTGGTGAAGTGGGCAATGAGAAACTTGGCTTGGAGGAGTGGCTGGTTAGGCTGGTTATGGCTATGTATGTGGGTGCTCACACCCAGTCGAAAAATCAACCCTGTTTTGCAGCTGGAGGGACAGACCTGCTGAGCGAATTGCGTACTTTAGGGGTTAATGACCTCGTCCCATGCCTTTCTCGGTCTACCTCTCGCAACCCTACCCCCAATATTAACACTTCTCACTTTCTGCACCCAACTATCATCCCGCATCCACTCCACATGTCCAAACCACCTCAATCTACCTCTCATCACAACACCGATACACTCCAGACCCATCCTATCTCTCAACTCTTCCATCCTAAACCCAGCCCCCCCAGGCCTTGCACACAAGGATGCACTGCACATCCAGCTAATCATTGTCATTTCTGTACATTTAAGCCTGTGAATATCGTCTTCCTTTACTGCCCACGTCTCACTACTAGGGAGCATCACACTCCTAGCACATGGTGCATACAAATACGCCTTAGCACGTAGGGAGAGTCTTCTCGATGTCAGTAGAGGCAACAGCTCCCTGAACTTCTTCCAACCACTTCTCACTCCAGCCCCACCTCCAGCACAAAACATGTCTCCCAAATAACAAAACTCTTCCACACACTCAAGAGACTCACCAGCAAGCTCAATCCATTAAAGCCTGACAATCTCCACCTGCTCTCCTTGACACGCCGCACACATAAAATCAGCATTATCTCACAGTCTACCTCTGATACCACTACATCTCTTGTGCACCCATTTATCACAAACACTGCACAAGATGGAATTACTTCCCATACCATTGTGGCAAACTGCACATGGGCACTCTCCCTCGCCTCTGACAGTAATGCCACCAACCCTAGATATCATCACTTTTGTTTTATCAGAATTTACCCTTAACGAAATGGAGAGGTGAGGGTCTGAGAGAATGGGAGTATGGATGGCATATATGTGCAGGAGTAGGTGAGAATGAGAGGGAAAAAGAAGGAGTATGTATAGTTGTGAGTAACAGATGGAAGAAGAGCATAAGAGAGTATGGATCAGCTGGGTCAAGGATTGTGTGGGTAAGATTGAAAGTTGGAATACAAATGTGGGCAATTGTGTGTGTGTATGCACCAATGCAAGATCGTGCAAGCAGAGTGAGAGATGAGTTCTGGACAAATGTGGAAGTGTGCATGGAAAGGTTTGCAAGGAATGAGAGAGTGTTTTTGATCAATGATATGAATGGTAAAGTAGGGAATGTGAAGGTGGATGGAATAGTTGGTGAGTGGGGTGTGCCTGCTGAGATAGATGAGAATGGCAGTGCGTTAGTGGACATTTGTGCTGGGGGAGGGTTGGTGATAGCCAATATCCTCTTCAGGCACAAAATGATCCACAGGTATACATGGCGAGTGATGAGAAGGGTGGGTGGTGAACTGAATGAAAGGAAGGCAATGATTGATTATGTGTGTATTTACCTATTTGTATTTACCTATTTGTAGTATACAGGAATTGAGCAATGCTCGTGTTGTCCTGTCTCCATATCCACATTTATCAAGTCTACCTTTACACACATGAATGTTTTTCTCATGCACCACCTCTTTGTCTAAGTCGTTCCAAATATTTAAGAATATACCTAATTGTGATATACACGGAATGTACTATGCTCGTGGGTTTCCGTCGCTGTTTCTCAATAAGTCGAATTTAACTTTAAACTCGTTTAAGTTTTTAGACTGGACGATCTCTTTGTCCAGGCTATTCCATAAGTCTATACTTCTGTAAGGAAAGCTATATTTCTTGATATCCTTCAAGCAGCTTGACTTTTTCAATTTCATTCCATGTCCTCTTGTTGCTCTCTTATCCCATACAAACAGATCTTCTTTGTCAATTTTATCTACTCCCACCATGGTCCTGAACACCGCAATCATGTCTCCCCTCTTTCTCCTTTCCTCTAACGAAGGCAAATCCAGTTTTTCCAGCCTCTCTCTGTATGACAGGTCTGTCAGACTGGGGACCATCTTGGTTGCTGTTCTTTGTATTCTCTCAATCTTGTTTATATCTTTCTTTTTGTGTGGGGACCACACTACCGCTGCATATTCTAACCTGGGGCGGATCATGGCCACTATCAATTTTTTCATCATTTCCTCATCCATATAATGAAATGCTTCTCTTATGTTAGTCAAGAGCTTATAAGTCTCTCCAACTATCTTGTTAATGTGCTTTTCTGGTGACAAACTATCTTGGACCAGCACTCCCGAATCTTTCTCTTCTCTCCTTTTTGTGATTAATTCATTACCCAAAAAATAATTCAGTGATGGTCTCCTGGTACTTTCACCCATTTCCAATATTTTACATTTCTTTACATTAAATTTCATTTCCCACGTCCGGCTCCAATTGTGTATCCTATCCAAATCCTCCTGCAGTATTTTACAATCCTCCTCAACCTCTATCTTCCTCAAGATCTTTACATCATCAGCAAACAGACTCGCATAACTGTTCACTCCATCTACCATATCATTTACGTAAATCAGGAACATTACTGGCGCCAACACTGAGCCTTGAGGGACTCCACTTGTTACTTCCCTCCATCCAGACATCTTTTCCTTTATTACTGTCCTCATTTGTCTGTCTCTCAAAAAGTCTCTCATCCATTCCAGAAGTTTCCCCTTTAGTCCTCCTATATATTCTAGTTTCCACATTAGTCTCTTATGAGGTACCTTGTCAAAGGCCTTCTCTAAGTCTAAGTACACACAATCCACCCAACCATCTCTCTCCTGTACCACATCAATCGCTCTTGAGTAAAAGCTCAACAAGTTAGAAACACATGACCTTCCACTTCTGAATCCAAACTGACATTCAGCCAAAATATTAATCTATTCCAGATATTTTATCCATCTGTCTTTCAGGATTCTCTCACACAATTTTGCGACCATGCTGGTTAGAGACACTGGTCTATAATTCAGGGGTTCTTCCCTGTTTCCTCCCTTGTAAATTGGTACCACATTTGCCCTCTTCCATTCTTTTGGCACTTTCCCCTCTTCCAGTGAGCATACAATTAAGCTGTGAATTTTATCCGCCAGTTGTTCTCTGCATTCCTTCAGTACCCAATTAGAAATTCCATCAGGTCCTGGGGCTTTCCTTACATCTTGAGTTTCCAGTAATTTATACACTTCCTGCACCTCCACTTTTATATCTTTCATCACCGGAACATTTCTAATCACTCCCTCCCCTTCCACAAGCTCCTTTTCTTTAGTGAAAACTGACTGGAAACGTTTGTTCATTATTTCTGCTTGCATTGCCGCATCCTTAAAGACCTCTCCATCTACTTTCAGCTTGGTGATTCCTTCCTTTTGTTTCAGTTTGCCATTAACAAATCTATAAAACAGTTTGGGTTCATCCTTGCATTTGTCAATTATACCTTTTTCAAAATTCCTTTCTTCTTCCCTACGTATTCTTGTGTATTCGTTTCTTGTTCTTTTATATTCTTCCTTTGTTCTGTCGTTACCTCTCTTTCTCCAATTGTTCCACGCCTTATCTCTCTCCTTTTTGGCTATCATACACCTTCTATTAAACCACTCCTTTTTCCTGTTTTCTTTCCCTCTTACTCTTGGTACAAATTTTTCCACTCCCAAATTATAGAGGTCTAGAAAGATATCCCACTTCCTCTGTATCTCTCTTGTTTCTCTGAATTTTCTCCAATCCGCATTTTCAAAAAAAGTTTCTCAATCCTGTAAAATTTGCTTTGCCAAAGTTGTATCTTCCCTGTCTATGAAGCTCGTCTCTTGGCTCGACGTTTCCTATTAACATCTGGAACTCAATGACCACGTGATCACTTTTTCCCAAAGGACAGAGATATTCCAATGATTCTATTACATCAGGTTCTTTGGTGAACAGTAAATCTAACCTTGCTGGTGTGTCCTCACCTCGAAACCGTGTCTCTTCTTTGACCCACTGCGTCATCACATTACTCATTATTATATTTAATAACATAGTACCCCACGAATCCTCGCCGCCTCCCGAGTACCATTCCTCCCAGTTCACCTCTTTACAATTAAAGTCACCCACCAAAATTATATTATTGCTTTTCTCAATTATTTTTTGCAAGTAGCTAGCCATATCTGACAACATCTCATGGTATTCGTCATCCTTCCATGCTCTCGTCTTTGGGGGAACATACACTACCGCCATATCTCTCTTAACATTCTCTCCAGTTTCTAATTTCATATATATCACTTCAGCCCTGCCTTCTCCCATTTCCACAGTATCTACATTTATGTTGTTCTTCACTGCTATCATCACTCCTCCTCCCTTTTTTTCTTTTCTGTCTTTTCTCCACAGTTTGTATTTACCATCTCCCAAATGAACATCAATATCTTCTCTTAATTTGGTCTCTACAAAGCACATGACATCAGGTTTATGTTCTCCCAAGAAATCATTAATTTCGATCCTTGTCGATATGAAACCATCAACATTAGTATATATCACCTTCAAATTATTTTTGACATTATTAATACCCTCTTCTCTCCTACTCTCTGTCCGTACCACTTCCTCAACTTCTGATCTTTCACAACCATCCCCCCTAGTTTCCTTCACTTCTATCTACTTAAATACCATTTCCTTACTTTCATATCCAATACTCACCAAAAAAAAGTATTACGTTCTTCCTCTGTCCTCTTATCATTTTTTTCCTTTACTTCTTCCTTTAATGATTTTAAAACTTCTCTTTCTTCTTCATTCAGATCTTTTCTTATTATAATATTTTCCATCCCTGCCTCTTTGCTTAATTTCCAGGTCACTTTAAGTATCTCATTTATTACACTTTCTGATGTAAACTTGACTCTCATTGGTCTTGTTTCCCCTTTCTTATAAGGCCCTATCCTCCTTACTTCCTCAATTTCTTTTACCCACTTGTCTCCTTCGGGGTCAATCTTGCCTAATATTCCTCTCACCATGTTCGTGTCTCTCTCGAGTCTTGCGAACCTAACCTTTTCTTCCTCTTCCCTGTTTCCAAATACTACCACACATCTGTTCCTTTCTACAGTTTCTCTCACTATTTTCTCTTTTTTCTTCAGTATTTTCACTACATTTTCTTCCATTTCTTTCTTGTTCATTTCCCTTTCTTCCTGGATGATCTCTCTTAAGCTGACCACTTCTTACTGTTCTTCTTCTACGTGTGCCCACTTTGCCTTGTGTTCTTCTAGTACATTACTCACCTTCTCCGTTTTATTAGTACTCTCTTCAAGTTTCCTCCTCAGTTCAACATTTTCCCTCTTCAAATTCTTAATCTCTTCATTGGCTGTTTCGTTGGACTGGATTAGACTCTGTATGGTGGTTTCCGTATTTCCTGACACATCCTTTATCACTAGATTCTCTACTTTTTTTTCGAGTTCACTAATCCTCATAATTAATGTTTTCACCAGGTCCATGACATTAGTATTAGCATCAAATCCTTGAAATTCCATTCCCTCATTGTTTACATTTTCGGCCATGTTTAACGTACCGGTAAAGTACCTAAACAGCTGTTACCGAATAAGCCACAAACATTCATGTATACTATTGCCAACAAATCTTTACATTTTTGGTAGTCTACCAACTTTCATTATTTTAAATTTAAAGAAAGACCCTAGGAGACAGGACAGACAAAATTCCTGAAACTATTCAAGGTTAGAAGCGATGCCTGGGACGACCTCTCTCTCCGGCTGTTCGTGTGTGGATGAAAGGATGCAAAAATGTGTAATGGATGCAAGAGCTCATAGAGGTTGGGGGAGTGGACTTTCTAACCACTACTTGGTGGTGGCCAGAATCAAGGTCCAATTAGAATGGAGAAATAGAAGAAGGGAAGGACGGGAAGAAGGAGTATTTGTAAAGAGAGTGAAAAGGTTACAAGAGGATGAGAAAAAGGCAGAGTATAAGAGAGTAGTGGAGGAACGATTGGGCAAATACGAATTGGAGCAGATGGGGGACGTGGAAGGCGTGTGTAGGATATTTACAGAAGAAATATGTGCAGCATGTGATGTGGTGTGTGGGATGAAGAGAAGACGGAGGGGTGTGCAAGGAACACCGTGGTGGAATGAAGAGGTGAGACAGGCTGTTGCACAATAGAAGAAAGCATACAATGAATGGATGAGAAGTAGGGGTGTGGAAGAAGTTGAGAGGTGGAAGACAGAGTTATATGTAGAAAGAAAGAGAGAGGTGAAAAGATTAGTACGAGAGAGTAAGAAGAGAACGGATGAGGAATTTCGAAGGAACTTCAGTGTAAAGTGGAGGGACTGTAAGAAAATGTTCTGGAAAGAGGTGAAAAGAGTAAGACAGGGTGGAAGTGAAGTTAGAAGGGGAATGAAAGATAAAAATGGTAGATTACTAGTGGAGAAGGGAGAAAAAGTGAGCAAATGGAGAGAACACTTTAAGGAATTGTCGAACATACAGGATGGAAGTAATGCGAGTATAAGTGGCTGGGGAATGGCTGGGAGAAGGAGGGAGGTGAGAAGACAGGAAGAAATCAGCAGGATAGAAGCTGTGGAAGCAATGAAGAAAGTTAAATTGGGGAAAGCCTCAGGAATTCATGGAGTGTGTGATGAAATGCTGAAGTATGGGGGAGAGAGAGTTTTTTTTTTTTTTTTTTTTAATGCGAGGAAGAAGGAACCAAAGGCCATGAGTAGTAGAATGGATGTGGAAAATGTGCAGATTGGCCTGGGAGGAAGGTAGAGTCCCGGAGGATTGGAAGTCAGGTATTATTATTCCCTTGTACAAAGGAAAAGGGGAAAAAGGAGTGTGTGGTAATCATAGGGGCATCTGTCTTCTTAGTGTAATAGGAAAAGTGTATGGTAGGATACTTATTGACAGAGTTAGAGAAAGAACAGAGGAATTAGTTGGAGAAGAACAGGGAGGCTTTAGGAAGGGAAGAGGTTGTGTAGATCAGATATTCATTCTTAGATCTTTAGTGGAAAAGTTTCTGGAGAAGGGAAAGAAGTTGTATGCAGCTTTCATGGATTTGGAGAAAGCATATGACAGGGTGGATAGACAAGGATTGTGGAAAGTATTAAGAATATATGGAGTAGATGGGAAGTTGTTGAATGCTGTGAATAGTATGCATGATGGTGCTAAGGCTGCAGTGCGTGTGGATGGTGAACTGAGTGAATTTTTCCCTTTGAAGGTTGGGTTGAAACAGGGATGTGTCATGTCTCCATGGTTGTTCAATCTGTACATGGATGGGGTAATAAAAGAGGTACAAGGTAGGGTAGTGGATGTTGGAGTGGCCTGGTGAGAGAGGGTAGTGTTTGGAAACTCCCTCTACTGTTGTTTGCAAATGATACTGTGTTGTTGAGTGAAGACGAAGGAGAGCTGCAAGGCTTGGTAGATGAGTTTGGGAGAGTGTGTAAGAAACGGAATCTAAAGGTGAATGTAGGGAAGAGTAAAGTGATGGTCTTTGAAAGAGGTGAAGTCAGTGAATGTACAGTGAGATTGGATTGTGAGGAGTTGGAAAATGTGAGTACGTATAAGTACTTGGGTAGTGTGATGAGTAAGGATGGAGGTCTGGAGGGTGAAGTGCTTGAAAGGGTACAGCAGGGAAGAAAGGTTGCTGGCTCCTTGAAAGCAGTGATAAGAAGCAGGGAAGTGAGCATGGAAGTGAAAAAGTTACTACATGACAGTATAGTGATACCAACTCTAACGTATGGTAGTGAAGCTTGGACGTTGCTGGAAGGACACAAGTCAAGAGTGAGAGCAGTGGAAATGAGTTATTTAAGAGGAGCCTGTGGAGTCACATGGAGAGACAGGCTGACAAACGAGGATATAAAGGAGCGTTGTGGTGTGGATGTGGATGTGATAGGAAGCGTTAGGAGGAATACACTGTGGTGGTTTGGCCATGTGGAGAGGATGGAGGGTGAAAGACTGACAAAGAGAGTGTATGTGAGTGAGGTGGAGGGGGGAAGAGGGAGGGGGAGGCCGAGGATGAGATGGAGGGATGGGGTGGAGAGGTATATGAGAGAGGGGGGTGTGAGTTGGGAGCGGGGCAGTGAAATGGCAGGGGACAGGGCGACGTGGAGGTGATTTGTTTGTGGCCACCTCGAACGGGATTGAGGCGTCTGGCAATAGATAGATAGAATAGACCCTTAAGCCCCTGTGCCCCACACCATCTCTCCACTTCCTAAATCTCTCCTCCACCTCCCTCTCATTCTCTGCAATCACCACTTAATCATCAGTATACAACATCTCCCAAGGGAGTCCGTTTCTGGAGCCACGTGAGAGAGCTTCAAGTACCATGATAAACAACATGAGACTCAAAACTGACCGCTGATGCACACCAACATTCATGGAAAACTCATCACTGAAATCCCCATTCACTCTTACCTGGGAAATTAATAGATTTTTTTTTTTTTTCGGTAGGTTACGATGAAGGGACTTATGCTATGGATTCTCCTATACATAGTAAGAGTATATGCGCACCTAGACCCCAAGCATATAGTACGACAAGGATGCCTCATAGCTCCAACGGCCACGACTACAATCGTCAAGGACGTCATGAGTACTGAAATAAGCCTAGATTACTTGTATGACTTACCTACTTATCTAGAAAGACTTGCGACGCCGATGCGAACTCTGGACTTCAAGATAGGGAATTATGTTTCACAAGCACATAACACCAAGGAAGTGGATGAAATGGTGAAGTTAGCGAAATGGAAACTAGAACAGGGAGGAGGAGAAGGAGACAGAAGAGGCAACAGAGGAGACAGGCAGGAGGTCAAGAAGAGGGATGACCCAAATGTTATTTATGACATTTGGTAGCAGCGAACGTATACGAACCTCGTCTACGAATCAACGTTAAATTCCTACAAAATATCAAGATTGAAAACAACCAACAACATCAGCTCCTGACAGTATTCTCTCCATCCAGCCCCCTCCGTCTCCCAGATCATTACGCTGATGCAGAGGTCAAGAGATCACTCGACGCCTTGCAAGTAGCTTAACAACAAACCAGCAAATCTGCGGACATCGTCTCCGAATTAAAAGCAAATTTCTACAAAAGCAACCGAGACTACAAGATTAGCTTCAGTTCTACATTGAATCCTACAAAATACAGCCTACAGTGCAAATAGTCTACAAGTCTACGACGAATCAGCGAACTACAGCCATCTACAATCAACTACAATTAACAACTCTACGTCGTCTGTATAATCTTCTACACGCACCTACAAGTAGCGGCAGTCTTCATCCCACAACGAGTAAATCACTAGAGAAAAGGACCGAGAAAACATCGACATAGAAAAAAAAAAAAAAGGAACAAACAAATGAAGAGTGAGACACGACTCATAACTCATCTTACTCACTCATCTTCACTCAAGTTACTCATTGCTACTCATTCACTCACCACAGCTACCAGTGTGGGAAGCCAACGTCACCATGTGCTGAGACGACAACACGTTAATCAACCAGCGAAGGACAACGCTATCACCACGTGCAACACCACTCACACCATTTCCCACCACGGTAAAAATTAGTGAGTTACATAGTTACTTCATTTATACAATACACAGTGATAGACAATAAGCTTCTGCACAAACATATAAAACGTGTTGTATAGTTACAACTTAAATTCATATACCTACTTCAATTATCTTCATAATTCAATCATTAAATACCTGCACCAACAATAAATATTCTACACTGTATATATTCATTCATTTATTATAACATTTATTTACTGCCAACGAGTGTTACCATTTATACCTACATAAAATACGTGTTTCATATATACGACTATACATGAGTACATCTACAAGCGATAAAGAAAATATACCATCACAGTTACTCAGTGAGCGATTAAAAGAACTGTATTAAACATTTATTAATTAAAGCTACCTAGTGGAAACATATAAATTAAGTTACAAGGTAAACTAGAGAGAAAAAAAAAAAAAATGGCCAACACAAATGCCGTTAGCAAGAGTGAACATCTTCAACACAATCGTGAAGACAATGATTTCCACACAGTGCTGACACACATATTACCCACGATAGGTACAGGTGAACAACAAATCAGTGTGTATAGTTAATACTGTATATAGTGTATATATTTTTTATATAAAATAACAAAATATGGGACTATATAATATCATTTTATAGTATCTGTGTAATATAAACTAAACTTTAACAAAGTATCTCAAGGAACTTAGTCAGCAATTATGTAACCATGAACAACATGGAAAAAAGCGTACACAAGCAAAGAGAAACAAACTATAGAAAAAAAAAAAAAAAAGAAAAAAAAAAGAAAGAAAGAAAGAAAGAAAAGTAAGAAAGAAAAAAGAGAAATAGAGTAAGATCACATAACAAACAAATGAAAATAAGTGTAAGTGTTACTACATATGCCAAAATACCACATAAACTACAAACAAAAAAGCAAATTGGTGTCTCCACAAACAAGTGGCATGACACATCATCACTATCATCGACCGCAGCATATGTTCGGACTGCAATTATTACAATTATGTAACTACAAACGATATGTAACAATTATGTAACGACAAACGATTGCATTATGTTACACTAACTACAATTATGTACCTACAAACGATATGTAACAATTATGTAACGACAAACGATTGCATTATGTTACACTTTGCCAATTATGTAACAGTTGCATTAACAAGATGTAACTTTTATGTAACTTTAACTACAATTATGTACCTACAAACGATATGTAACAATTATGTAACGACAAAACAGTTGCATTAACAAGATGTAACTTTTATGTAACTTTAACTACAATTATAAGGTCAAGACACATATGTAATAGTTGCATTAACAAATGTAACTACAGTTATAAGGCCAACACAATTATGCATTAACACAATATTTTGTAACAATTCATAAAATGTTACAATTATGTAGTACCACAATGTTAGTACAATATTATAAGTCATACAATTATAGCACAATTCTGTATTACCAGTATCATCATACAAGTTAGGTGAAATATTAGACATTACTAAAGTGATAACTCTATGTAATGTATAACCTAACAGTATTACCATTGCACAATTATATGCGTACGTCTGTTGTACATGCACGTCTTACAAAGTGTTATACAACAACCATTGCATTTATTCAAATATGTATACAACTTGTTTAAATGTAATATTACTGAATAATCACTATTTACTATGAATAATATATGTATACAATATTCATACAATTATGTTACTTTACAATATTATATATTTCACTTAATTAGCTTATAAGTTCATTATAATGTGTATGTAGTATGTATTAATATATTATAACTATTAAATGTCGATGGTACGCCATTTTCGCGCGACCAAGCAGTGTGGTAAAGACTACATATTATATAGATAGATAGATAAATAGATAGATAGAAGCAGGGAGTCAGATGATGAGAGGTGTTGTGTCTGCGAGAATCGAGCAGTGCTAAACATGCTTACACACTCTTAACACTGAGGAAAGCTGACGACAGCGGCCAGTAAGGAGATGATGCAGTTAGCTGTCAGCAGTCCTCTCGTGAACAAAGATCTGGCAACCATGAGGAACACACGTGACACACCCCTGCTACACCAGATTTTAGGAAAGAGAGTTTAGAAGGAGACAAGCGACCCTAGAGAGAGGTCGAGACGGAGATTAGCCTTAGAACAGAGAGAGAGAGAGATAGCGAGACAGGGAGGTAGCTATCCGGGACTTATACTCGTTCCGTGTTTAATATTTCCAAGACAAATAAAAATAGTCCCATACTATTCTTTACCTCTCCTGTCACTACATGACATTTGGTGGGGAAGCTACTACAAGATATAAAAGCCGCTCGACCACAAGTCTAAAATATACTTCTCTACAAGTAACTACAAAGTCTTTATGACACAAGCACCCACGTACATGGCCATAACCACCCTAACCAGCCACTCCTCCAAGCCAAGCTTTCTCCTTGCCCACTTCATCACCTCTTGAGGGAGTCTGTCAAAGGCCCTTTCCAAAAGAACCAAAAGAAAATACAGATCCCTTTTCTTTCCAATATATTTTTCCTGAAGCTGTTAAACAATGAATATGGCATCAGTGGTCCCCCTGCCTGGCATAAACCCAAACTGCATCTCATCAATATTCACTATTTCTCTAATCCTTCCTTCTAGAACTCTCTCCATTACCTTCATTATCTGATCTAAAAATACCTCTATAATTTCCTCTTTCCAGGGCATAACTCTTCCCTTTGTACACATTTACAATTACACTCTTCAAACAATCATCTGGGACAACACATTCATATATACTGTAATTACATTTATCAGGTCAAGTGACTAACCTCACCCCTGTATCTTCTGAGGCTTTCAACATTTCGGCAGTCAACCCAGACACACCTGCTGCCTTCCACCCCTGCATCCTGCCTATTGCCTCACTCACAGTAGGACCATCAATCAAAGGCCAAGAGCCAAACACTGGATCTGCTGGCTCCAAACCTTACCTGTCCCAGTCAAACTACTCATTCAACAACCGGCTATAATGCTCTCTCCATGCATCTTAAATATCCCCACTGTTCACCGCTACCCTTCCTTCATCGTTCTCCACACACTGCTCACCTATAATATCCCGATTGTCCCTCTTCATCTGATTTGCCACCTTGAATATCATACTTTCCTTTCCCCATGATTTCGGTTATCAAGTAAAAGTCTCTGTGACTCAGACTTCACCCTGTATACCTCTCTTCTAGCCCTATGCTTGGCAGCCAAGTATTCCTCCTTACCACCCTTCTACCATTCCCGGAAAAGCCTTCTTTTCTCCTTAACTGCAGCTTCTACACCCTCATCCCACCACCAAGTTACTTTATGTTTTGGTGAGCCTCTTGTCCAACCGCATATTACATCAATAACTATCAAGAGGTTGTTCTTGAGGGCTCTGTACTGTTCATTAATGCCTCTGTCTATGGCTCCCTGTTCAGTCACCACTCTCCTCATCTCGCTATTCATTATCGTGCAGTTCCATTCTCAAGCGCCATGTTAGGTACCACTTATGCACACACTAACCAAGGGATCACTGTAAACAAGTCTCTTACTGTTGCCTTGTGTTTGCTGACAGGCAATCAGCTGTCTTTTGTTTATAATCTACCGATGTGTCTGACACGACGCTCCATGTGTGTGCAAATCTAACCCAAAGAATGCTTTATTTACTGTTTATTTATGAATCATTTATGAAAATGCACTCATTTAGACACCAAAAAAGAAACTGACTGCACAGGGCATCATGAAAACAAAAACCACACTCGAAGGCATATATTAATGATACAGACACAACTATGCAGCATAACTGCATCCTAATACTTGGTCATTTGCTCTTGATCTCAGTTATAATCTGGAAGCATTTGGACATGCTGTCTCCTAAATTTTGGAGGTATTCTTCATTCATCTCCTTGAACCATGTGTTGCAAATTTCATCCATAAGGTGAGGCACTGATATGGTGTTGCACATTGTAAGCTTGTCATTCACATAAAAAGTGGGCAACCATGAATATAATAAAATTGCAGGAGATGGTTTCTTGCACCTGCATACACAGGTCAGCATTCACGATTGTGTTTTTAGGAATGAAGTAGAGTCCTCCCATGCCCATTCCACCCCTAAAACAACCTGAAACCATTATGCTATCATTGCCTGACAGTCTTCCGTATGTAGTGAGGGTCTCACCGACTGATGTGGCAAGGCCTCCTTACCCACCCAGTAACAAGGATGAAAACACATACAGGTGCTCTCATCAGAGAATATCATCTTCCTCAAGTCTTCTGAGGTACTGTACAATCTCTGTATCATCTTGCAATGTCAAGTCACTTCTGACGCATTTATTTGGTCAAAAGTTGTTTCTTGGCTGGAAAGTATGACGGCATGCCTGTGCAGCCGTAATATCAGGAGTTTTAAGCACATCACACCTTAGAAGACTGTCTGTAGCCTTTGTCTTGCACTGTCATCCTAACCGAGGCTTTCTTAGTGGGACAACATTTGGAGGGAGGCCAAGGGCAATTACTGCCAGAATGACCAGATTCTTCAGTATAGTCTGTAAGTCTGCATTAATGAAATCTTAATTAGCAATTAGTATGGCCATCAAGTGAATTACTTCTGATTGCTGGTGGCCTTGGCTTTCATATTTCATCATTATTTTTACCATTCTGGCAAACAGGGTTTTGTGAGTACCAGTCACTCCAATCACAGGCATACCCCCAAACCATGACCATGGTATAATGTGCAGGGTGATTTTTTTCAGCAACATTTTTATAAAAAAAAATTCACATTATATGGTGGAAAATACTTTACAGTAAATACTTCGTTTTCCAAACTAAGCATTAACATCCTCTTATTTTTACTTCTTATGCCTTTTTAATGTTGTCACAGATTGCATAAATAACACAAGAACACACAGGAACATCAGGAAAACAGAAGAATCAGAAATAAACCATCAAGGAAGACGTGTTAGTATGCAACAGGTCAACTATGAACAGTCTTCCTCTGTTCATATTTCCCTCAGTCTATGACCTTCAGTCTTGCAATGTATCCAGGCATGAAATGAATGGATCTTCAATTTCATTCTGTGTCTTTTCTTTAAGAGGGATTAGTTTTGTGGGCATCTACCCATTGGTTCCTTCTTCCTAGCAAAAAAAAAAAAAAAAAAAAAAAAAAAAAAAAGGGGCTTCCTAATCACATAAGAATACTGGCCTTAGTCCTGATCATATTATTTCCTTAACCAACATATTTAATATTTCGTTTTGATGCAAACCAGATGAAAATACTTACTCAGGATTGCCTGCATAAGACAGCTGTGGTGGTCGAATTCCGAAGTGTACAATTACTGGGTAATTGATAGTTTCTTCACTTAACTGGTCACGATCTAGCTGGTCCACACGGATACTGCATGGTTTCATCCCCGGACAGCTCACTATCATTCCTACATAGCAAAAATGAAAATACAGAATATCAAAATTGAATCAGGTTATTTTATACTGTGTACTTATCATAACCATTATGCAGTGTTTATACAGGTAGGCTGGGTCTTATTTGAGGCAGGGAAGGGCTATTCACTCTCTCTCTCTCTCTCTCTCATGATTTAGAAATTACTTCACAACAATGTGAATGCACATTAGCATTTATTATTATTATTATTATTACTCTTATCATTATTATTATTAATATTATTATTATTATTCAGCCTGTGGGTGACTCTGCACTGAGTGACAAGCCAAATGGTTTCCTGTGCACCAGGAAACCATTTACTACGCTGGGTGGTAACCATATAACCAAATTTTGGTGCCTGGTGGTTTAGTGGGTAATTATTCCGCTCCAATCGGATTAAGCTGGGTGAAGGTTTATATCCAAGGGGTGGTTGGGGTTGATTGCTCATGTAATGCCACTCAGGGATGAGTGAGGCTGGTCACTCTCATCTTAAATGTCAGGACCAACTGCCTAGTCCCAGGCTCCTACGCTCCTCATGGGGCAATGTAGGATCGGATGATGGATGGATGGATGGATGGATTATTATTATGATACAGGTACACTCATGATTACTAATCTCTGACCAGAGTGTTAGCAGAAGTCGTGCTCAGGCGTAGGCCACACAATCAGACACGCCCAACCATCGTTCCAGAAAGGTTCAGAGCTTCAATGAACAATTTTCTAAGCATCACTGAAACACTTTAGCTCCACATATTAGGTTATATTACTTTTTCAAGTATTATATATGCATTTAACAGAAAGACATGAAAGTTGGTCATAGTTGCTATTTTTAGTGTGTAATGAGTGCGTGATGCTATTTGACATTAATACTGTGTTTTATTGTTCAAGCGAGCGAAGAGTGTGAGAACACAAAATTTAGTCACAGTTTGGAACCCCAACATATGTACCTGACCGAAAGATTTATCACATCAGCAAGAAATGGAGGCAGGAGTCGGGGGAGAAAGTCTGTAGTACAGTAGAGAACTTTTTTGGATATCTCACCCAATTTTGAAGTTACAAGAAAGATAGACATCAATTTGGAAATCGCATAAAATTCCTCAATTATTTTCATTTCATAGACAACCTATAATTTCCAGTAGTTTTTCCGCAAATTGAAGAAATGATTTTCTATAAGGAAGATTGGCGTAACAGCCGGCTGCGCAAGAAGAAATGGTTTAAGGTTGCGTGAGTAGCGCAGCAGTATTTTCTGATGATTGCTGAAAGCAACCAGGTTTTGCCATTTCAAAACAAGTAATACCTTCTGTTTGGCTTTTTTTTGGAAATTCCTGACTGAATCCAAATCATACTACAGTAATACAATACCCTGATCAATGAAAGAATCTCTGAATTTCTTATTTCTCTTTCGAGTCAGAATGCTTGAGAGATTTGATGAAAGTAATTTTTGTGAGTGAGCAAAATGCAGTCGTTATTAACCTGCTAGGTCCCAAGCCCTAGACCTACAATTAGTACAAGAGGAGTATTAGTTTTTGGAAGTGTGAGGGAATATTTTTTGTGTAATCTAATAAGTTCTTTTTAGTATTTTCAGGTCAGGAAATCAGAGGAAGATGATGAGCCACATGAGACAATATTCAACACTGCCTGACTTATTTGCTCACTTGCTCTAACACGTTTCACACTTTCGGTGTGGACACCTGTTACATGTTTATTCTGCTTATTATTTTGCTGACTTATTTCTTGAGGTGAGCCTTTAACCGAGCTGTTGATAGGTGATTGCGGAGAAATATCCACGACAACCACAGCAGCCGGCATCCATATGACATACTCTAAGTAAGTATGCTTTATATACTTCTATCATTGACAAAAATTTACCATTAGTTGCTACTTCATATTGCATTTTTTTTTTTAGTGTTAACAGGCCCCATTACCATCCAATGGGAATGGTTGCACTATTCCGATGCGAGGTCTAAGCTGCAAGCCCCCTCAGGTCAAAATGCGTGCCAATTAACGCTGTTAATTCATGAATGGTTATTACGGCATATATGATCCCAAATTGCCAATACCCACATACAGTGGCACATGTTTATTTACTTACTAGAAATTGCCCCCTTTGGGGCTAAGATGCGAATGAATGTGTTTGAATGGATGAGTAAATGGGGAGTGTGTCGTCCTGTCTCGGCTACCTCCCTTTCCTTGGGGGAAGCAGCCTAGGTATATAGATAGATAGACTATGTTATGGAAGAGAAACCATAAAAAATATGGTAACATCAAAGATATGAGGCATAGAATACTTCAAATCACCTGGTTTCAGTTCTTTGCCCCACCCAGAAGTGTAGAGGATGTGTTCGAATGCATAGCTAGTGTGTGGTCATAACACTCCCCACCACGCGTCTCTTGTCAGAGATTAGTAATCATGAGTGTACTGTATACCTCAATATACGATACCCCTAGATGCAGTACCACGGCTTAACGATGGGGTAAACTACCACCAGGCCCTGCCTAACGATGGCCAGACCCTGGTTTAACCCCTTAACCCCGGGGATGTCAGAAGCGGTCCCTGCACGTCCCGAGGGGATAATTGCGCTCTGACTGACTTTTTACAAATATTTGCCAAAAATCAGTTATTAGTCTTAGATTATTATAATTATATATGCATATGGCACATAGCTTCAGCTTTCTTCTGGGATGTTTGCTGAGCCTTGGTCAACTACCGTAAGACTTGTGGAGACTTCTGAAGTTGGGTAACGAAGTCTCCACTTTACACTTCCTGACACCCCGTAATATGATTACCACAGCCTGATTTTATCACTAGAAACACTATTTTATGAATTTGGAATCCATACTCCAAAAAAAACCCACTGTGAAAGCAATGTAAATTACGAGCGCGTACGAGCTTCCCACCCACACTCGTTCCCCGCTGGTATTCTGTCATTTATTATTCAAGACACACTGACACTTTATATTCCTAGTACTTTATTACACTTATATATATCTACAGTATTTATCCATAAGTTTCCTTCTGTAATAGTAGTTTATTTTCACTCCAGGCATTCACTTTCCCATTCAGTAAACTACGCAGAGAGCGAAACTTTCACTTTCACTGTCATTATTCCAGGTATTTGTACTCATATTCTTATATTACCAATTATTTGCATTTCTATTTACATTTTCTATTGTATTTACATTATTTACAATTCTATTTTATTTACACTATGTTATACATTGTCACTTGCAGTAACTTATAAAACTATTTTCCACTGTTCAATCATATTTACATCCACTGCTTTCACTTGCTATTTACACATTATTTATATTTCCACTTGCACTGTTTTAGAAATGTTTCAGGCTGTGGTAATAAAAAAAGCAGGTTATACAGAGGGGAACCTGGCACTCAGCACACTGCCAAGAGGTGTGTTTGTGCTCAGGTGTGCGTCTGGTGGTATGAGCACACACCTGGCACCTGCGGATTGCAGCCTTCCTCTTCGTTGTGGCAGGCATTTGTATCAGTCTGTGCCAATCCATGTATGCCCTCTGCTCAAGTCTGTCAGGAAGTCTAACAGAATGGTGCCTTGGAGCTGTTGCTGTCACCCTACCATATCTTTCCAGCAGCTGCTGCACACAAATCCTGGCGAACAACCACAGGGAGAGGGACTTGTGTGGCTTTACCTTCATCTTGTACAGGATGAAAGCGTTCAGCATCATCATGTCAATGAGATGCAGAAACACTTTCCTGTACCACCCAGTATTCTTCCTGAGGCAGTTGATCTCTCCAATCATCATGTCGGACTTGTCCACTGGCCGCATGTCGATATTGTAGTCAATGACAGCATCATGTTCGCCTGTCCTATGGTCGACCTTCCCAATGTCTTTCAGTTCCCCCTTGTGTATGGTGGTGAGCATGTGCCTGACCCTCTTGTCATGCCACCATATTGCCAGCATCTTCTCAGACTTGCGTAGGTGCACGTCTCCCCACTGAGAATTTCCTGCCTCAGGGAATTTGGGGAAGAGGGCACGATTACTCTTGACAGTGCCACAGGAACCGATGTCGTGCTCTGAAAGGTATTTAGCAAGTTTCGGTGCTGTATAATAGTTGTCATTTTACAGCACATGATTCCCACCAAAACACCTTTCAAACTGCACTTTCACTACACAGCCTGAGAAGCCCAAGGGAGTGTGTTTTGTCCAGATCGACAGTGCTGGCTGAATAGATGACAAAGTCAAGGATGTACCCCGTTTTACAGTCGCACAGTACAAAGAACTTGATTCCAAACCGATGACATTTGCTTGGAATGTACTGAAAGAACCTCAGACGTCCTCTGAACTGAACCAAGGATTCATCTATGACAATCTTCTGAAATGGGTGGAAGATTGACATAAGTTTATCCTTCATTCTGTTCAGAATCTCCCAGATTTTCCAGAGTAGGTCAGTCTGGGAAGGTACATCGTTGTTGGTGAAGTGCAGGTTTCCCATGATGTTACAGAAGCGATCTCTTGGCTATGTACTTATTGGAGGTGGATGAGGCTAGTAAAGGGTCCATGGTCCAGTAATCTTCCAACTCATGCTTCCTTGAATGGGGCATGAGAGGCATGAGGGCGAAGAACACATACAGTTCGTGCACTTCAAGCACAGTCCACTGCTGCATTTTCGCTGCACCTGCACCACTTGCAGCACATTGTGACTTGTACCTGTTGGTCTCACCACATATGTGCTGCATGACTTCGTCATCAAGGAAGGCCAAAAGGTAGTCCACACACTCAACACCCTTGTCAAGAGTGATGGCAGGCTATATCCCAGACGAACTCTCGTTGACGTGGAGTTGTTCTGGGACGAAATCGGAACCTTCTGTACACACGAAGGCGTCCAGGGTTCCCTCTCACGGCGGTGTAGGCTGGGTTAGGGTGGATGAGGGTGGCTGTGAGGCAGACTGGGCTGTTTCAAGGTCACTCCAACTGACCCTAGGTTGCCATGTACCACTAGCAGCCCTTACTCTAGAAGCTAGTCTACTTTTACAACGAGTAAGGGATTTACCTGGTCTCCTACGGCCTGCCTTCACTGTAGGTGCTGGTGGAGACTCCGACGATGAAGACACGAAAATTTCGGCTGAAGAGGTGGAAGATATTAGTGAAGTGGGGCTGGGAGAGCAGGGAGGTGATTCACCTCGGGACTCATGGTGGGCTGGGTCACATGGGGCCATTGTTCCAGGGCTAACCCGCCTCCTCTTCACTCGCTTCCCAAATTCCTTCCCTCGCTGCACTAAGGACTCCCTTCCCTTGGAGCCAGGATGAACTTGGGACACTGAAGCACTCATACTGGCAGTTTCTGTCACCATTTCCTCCCCAGGCTCATCACACGATTCACCCGAAAGATCAAAGTCACTATCCATCGTTATCATCGATAAATCAGCCAGTTCACGTTCCACAGCAGAGTCACTTAGTTCTTGACCCCTTCCCACATGAGGTTTAGTAGGGGTAGAGGTCACCAGGCCCTTTGCAGTAGGCACAGAAGCGGCAGAAATGGTGGGGCGCGAATCTGACATGGTTTCACCTCGAAAGATGACACTAAACTGAATGACGTGGCGTATATGGGCAGGCAAGGGTTGACAATATCAGTGTGGTGACAGCTGCTAATTTATATGCTATGAAATGATTGGCAGGAAATCTAGACAATACATAATAAATTAGGTAGTTCCAAGTGAATGTAAATATCACTTAGGCTTCTCCCTTCCTTTCTTATATACAGTATATTTTTATTACGAGAAAAGGTCATACGGCATATTGCAAGGGGAAATAAGCAGGGAAAATTAGCGAACGAGTGCACATGGGGTGTTGCCAGGTGATAACAAGCCAATTCCAGGTGTATGGCACTATCAATTACCTTTTTTCTTTTTTATATATATTACTTTGTATAAGAATAGGGCATAGGGCTCAATTCAGTGGATGAAATTAGTAGGGTTAGCTCCTTTTACAGCTGTTAGGCTATTTAGATTGTCTTTAAACTTGTTTCTGGACTCATTTGGGTGGGTTTAGGATTTGGTTAGGGGGGGAAAACCCAAGGCTCAAAAATGCATCCCTACACTTTACACGTTAAATTTACCCTGAGATATGATACCCCACCTGACGATGGGCTTTTAATTAACTAAATGCATCATTAAACTGGGGTATACCTGTACTTTGAAAAACCTTTCATCTAGGGGACAGCCACTTCCCAGACAGCCCCTCCCCATAAATCTATCTATCCATCTATCTATTGCCAGTTGCCTCAATCCCGTTTGGGGTGGCCACAAACAAATCGCCTCCACATCGAACTGTCCCCCGCCATTTCACTGCTCTGCTCCCAACTCACACCCCATTCTCTCATATACCTCTCCACCCCATCCCTCCATCTCATCCTTGGCCTCCCCCTCCCCTTCCCCCCTCCACCGCACTCACATACACTCTCTTCGTCAGTCTTTCACCCTCCATCCTCTCCACATGGCTAAACCACCTCAGTGTGTTCCTCATAACACTTCCTATCACATCCACATCCACACTACAATGCTCCTTTATATCCTCATTCATCAGCCTGTCTCTCCATGTGACTCCACAGGCTCCTCTTAAATAACTCATTTCCACTGCTCTCACTCTTGACTTGTGTCCTTCCAACAACGTCCAAGCTTCACTTCCATACGTTAGAGTTGGTATCACAATACTTTCATGTAGTAACTTTTTCACTTCCATGCTCACTTCCCTGTTTCTTATCACTGCTTTCAAAGAACCAGCAACCTTTCTTCCCTGCTGTACCCTTTCAAGCACTTCACCCTCCAAACCTCCATCCTTACTCATCACACTACCCAAGTACTTAAACGTACACACATTTTCCAATTCCTCACCATCCAACCATGCTGTACATTCACTGACTTAACCTCTCTCAAAGACCATCACTTTACTCTTCCCTACATTCACCTTGAGATTCCGTTTCTTTCACACTCTCCCAAACTCATCCACCAAGCCTTGCAGCTCCCCTTTGTCTTCACTCAACAACACAGTATCATCTGCAAACAACAGTACAGGGAGTTTCCAAACACTATCCTCTCTCACCAGGGCCACTCCAACATCCACTACCCTACCTTGTACTGTACATCTTTTATTACCCCATCCATGTAAAGATTGAACAACCATGAAGACATGACACATCCCTGTTTCAACCCAACCTTCAAAGAGAAAAATTCATTTAGTTCACCATCCACACGCACTGCAGCCTTAGCACCATCATACATACTCTTCACAGCATTCAACAACTTCCCATCGACTCCATATGTTCTTAATCTATCTATCTATCTATAGCCCGACGCCCCAATCCCACAAAGGGTGGCCGCAGACAAAACGCCTCCAAGTCACTCTGTCACCCACCATTCGACTACCCTTCCCCCAACTCACCCCCCCCTCCCTCATATACCTCTCAACTCCATCCCTCCACCTCATCCTCGGTCTACCCCTCCCTCTCCCTCCCTCCACCTCACCTACATACACCCTCTTAGTCAGTCTTTCATTCTCCATTCTCTCCACATGTCCAAACCACCTCAGTGTATTTCTCCTAATCTTTTCAACCACATCCACATCTACACCACAACGTTCCTTCACTTCTTCATTCGTCAACCTGTCCCTCCACGTCACTCCACATGCTCCTCTCAAGTAACTCATTTCCATTGCTCTCACTCTTGACTTGTTCCCCTCTTGCAAGGTCCACGCCTCGCTTCCATACGTCAGGGTAGGGATCACAATACCATCATGCAGTGACTTCTTAACTTCCATACTCACCTCCCTATTTCTCATCACTGCTTTCAGTGTACCAACAACCTTTCTTCCCTGCTGTACCCTTTCACGTACTTCATCCCCCAAAGTTCCATCCTTACTCATCACACTACCCAAGTACTTGAATGCACTCACATTCTCCATATCCTCACCATCCAACCTCACTGCACACTCTGTGACTTCATTCCTCTCAAACACCATAACTTTACTTTTGTTTAAATTAACTTTCAGCTTCCTCCTCCTACACACTGTCCCAAATTCATTCACCAAACCTTGCAACTCCCATTCATCTTCACTCAACAATACTGTATCATCAGCAAACAGCAACACAGGAAGCTTCCAAATCTCACCCTCATTCATGAGAGCCACCCCCACATCCACTGCCCTACCTTGCACCTCCTTTACAACCCCATCCATATATATATTAAACAGCCATGGAGACATCACACACCCCTGTTTCAGTCCCACATTGAGATCAAAGAACTCACTCAGCTCACCATCCACTTGCACCGTAGCCCTAGCTCCCTCGTACATACTCTTCACAGCACTCAAGAATTTCCCCTCCACTCCATATATTCTTAATACTTTCCACATACCTTGCCTATCTATTCTGTCATAAGCTTTCTCCAAGTCCATGAAGGCAGCATACACTTTCCTTCCCTTCTCTAGATACTTCTCCACTAAACATCTTAGAACAAATATCTGATCTACACATCCTTTTCCCTTCCTAAATCCCCCTTGTTCTTCTCCAACTAGCTCCTCTGTCATATGCCTAACCCTATCAATGAGTATTCTACCATATATTTTACCAGTCACACTAAGAAGGCAAATACCCCTATGGTTACCACATACTTCTCTCTCCCCTTTTCCTTTGTACAGAGGAACAATTATACCTGATTTCCAGTCCTCTGGAACCCTTCCCTCTTCCCAAGCCAATCTACACAACTTCCATATCCACTCCACAACAATCTCACCCCCATACCTAAGCATTTCACCACACACTCCATCAATTCCTGGGGCCTTTCCCAGCTTAATCTTCTTCATCGCTTCCACTACTTAATACTTTCCACAATCCTTGTCTAACCACCCTGTCATATGCTTTCTCCAAATCCATGAAAGCTGCATACAACTTCTTTCTCTTCTCCCCATACATGGTCTACTATAATGAGGACTTACTGTACTGATGATTGCGGCAGGTGGTGGTGCTCATAATCCGCTCAACTGTTGTGCGGCTTACTTCTTCCTTCACCTGTCATTCTTTTTCTGTGTCTGCCCTCCTATCTTCCTATTTTCTTCCATTCCTCCTGCACCTTTTTATTACTCTTCTTTCTACTAGTGACTCTACATCAAATGATAAATCAAATGGTTTTGTATGACCCAGGAAATTATTTACAATGCTGGGTGGTACTCATACAGTAATCTCTCAGTTATCTGTCATCACAATATCCACCCAATCATAATATCTGGTGCTTTCTGCTCAGCTCTATTAAAACAATAGCCAGCAAAATTAGTCAATATCCAGCTCAGAAACAGGAATCAATCAGCGGTACTATGTATTTTTTCGGCAGTCATGTATCACCTGGTTCAGACACTGGACCCAATCAGTGAGTGGGCGGACCATGCAATGTGCCAGCTAATCACAATGCTTTGAGGCAGTGGCCACTGGATGCTGTATAGTGAGGATGTATCTGTGCCTTGTGCCTCGTGCATTTGTGACCCACATGGTGGCTACCTCCCAGAGATGTGACTTAGCCTGTGGCTGCCTATGCCTTGCTCACTACTGTAGTGCTGCGACTTCCCTTGTGACCCCTCAGTGCCCCATGCCCTAGTGCTCTGACTAATGTACCCTAGTTCTGTGTAATGGCTGAGTTTGTGGCTCTTGTGGCAATGCCAGCACTGGGTGAGCATGATTATGATCATACAGTGAGAGCCAGATTATCCAAGCTATATGACATGAAGGGGTCCTCAAATAGTCCGAAATCACGATTAATCAGATGGAAACAAAACACAAGTACTGTTAGATAGATTTATCAACCTCTCAACCCTCAAAAACTAATAAAGATATATAAATTTGGTTTAAATCATGCAAAACTATAATAAATTATCTTTACAGTGACATACAGATTATGGTCATTTCTGCATCTTATTGTGCAGTAAAGCGAAAGGAAAAAGATGCACAATTTTTTATGATTCTCTGTCGCATATGCGCTTTGCAATTTTTTTCTTTGATCGGTCAGTGTAAATACCCTTTTAACGAAAAGACGCTGATTGTGGTGTTATTTTGAAGTTGAACAGTTTTGCTTTATCATAGTATGTTCAAAAATGGAAAACAAAGAAAAAAAAAGTCAAAATGACAAGTTGAAGTTTGAAGAAAACCAAAAATTTTATACCTTGCCATAGAAAAGTATTGGGCAAAAATAAATAATATATATATATATAAAGGAGCGATGTGGTGTGGATGTGGATGTGATAGGAAGCGTTATGAGGAACACACTGAGGTGGTTTGGCCATGTGGAGAGGATGGAGGGTGAAAGACTGACGAAGAGAGTGTATGTGAGCGAGGTGGAGGGGGAAAGAGGGAGGGGGAGGCCGAGGATGAGATGGAGGGATGGGGTGGAGAGGTATATGAGAGAGGGGGGTGTGAGTTGGGAGCAGGGCAGTGAAATGGCGGGGGACAGGGCGACTTGGAGGCGATTTGTTTGTGGCCACCCCAAACGGGATTGAGGCGTCTGGCAATAGATAGATAGATAGATATATATATATATATATATATATATACAGTAAAAGTCCCATTATTCAGCATTTATGGGACCGGGATGATGCCGAGATATTGGATTTGCCGAATAATTAAAAACCTATCCACTCATTATCTTATATATATTTGTGAACACTGTCATCACCACTTATGGTATTGCAACTGTGTTTGGAAAGAGTACTGTATACTGTACAATACTGCAATCAGTACAGTACTATACCTGAATCTGAAATATATAAATAAATTAGTGAACATATACAAGTGTAATGACACAGTAGGCATATAAGTCAGATAACACTTCCTGGATGGCCGAAATGATACGGAATATTACCTACCAGCTCAGTACATTACTTGTGTTGGTGAACTCATCACTACTTATATTATTACAAATATGTTTGGAGCGAGTGCTGTGTACAGTACTTTTTCCAAACAAAATAAAATAGTCGGAAAATCGCATAAAATAAAGTGAAGGAATATGAATTGGTAAGGTCTTTCTGATGAAGGTTAAACATACATTTAGCACTCACTCTTTTGTTCTTTTTGTTTGTTTGTTTGTTTGTTTAAATGTGAAACAGTAATGTATTCCATTAACCCCTTAATAACCTCCGGCACTGAACAACCCTTTACAGTACCGATGTCAGTGATGTCGAGTTAGTGAGCTATGAAAAAACTGTGAACAATCATGGGAAGGGAACGAAGGTCACTGGTATGTTTACACGACTCTACGATATCATTCCAAGCAGTCAGAGGGTCAGTTAATATCAGATGTTTTCGCCCATTTGGTAAATGCACCGTAGCTTTGTAACTTCTCCCGTGAATCATAGCATGGGTTTAGGAAGCTAAATAACACATTGTTAGGTGCTCCAGACGATTATCTTCACATCTTGAAGAAAATGGAAGAAATTTAATCCCTCTCTGAGTACGTAGAGTAAGTTTCTTCCATTCTTCTGAAATCAATTTGTTTTTCTTAAAGATGTGAAGATAATCATCTGGCTCACCTAGCAATGTGTTATTTAACTTCCTAAACCCATGCTATGATTCGCTATGAGTCACGAAAAAATTGATAAAGTTACGGGGCATTTACCAAATGGGCGAAAACATCTGACATTAACCGACCGCCTGACTGCTTGAAATCGTAGTGTAGAGTCGTGTAAACATACCAGTGACCTTCGTTCCCTCCCCATAATTGTTCAGTTTTCTTTATAGCTCACACTAACTTGATATCACTGACATCGGTACTGTAAAGGGTTGTTCAGTGCCGGAAGTTATTAAGGGGTAATGGGATATACAGTATTACTGTTTGCATCAATACTCTCTCTTTCACATTAAACATAAAAACGAACAAAACAATGAGCGCTAAATGTAGGTTTAACTTTCATCAGAGAGACCTTAGCAATTCATATTCCTCCAGTTTATATTTAAGTATTTTTCTGACTTTAGGTTAGGTTCAGTTTGGTTAAATTATTAGGTACAGTTAAACTCAGTTAGGTTAGGTTTAGTTAAACAGGACAGTCCCTTCCACCATTA
This sequence comes from Coenobita brevimanus, assembly GCF_032717465.1. Taxonomy (NCBI): domain Eukaryota; kingdom Metazoa; phylum Arthropoda; class Malacostraca; order Decapoda; family Coenobitidae; genus Coenobita; species Coenobita brevimanus. The sequence goes on from NC_137064.1 coordinate 9,556,117, forward strand.
TGCTGAGGAATAAAAATGCAAGAGCTGTCACGGCCATGCAGCTAAAAACAAAGGGGAAATTGATTTTATGAGCACCATTTATTTATGGATGATGCATTACAGTATCAGTGGTTCATGGGCTACGCAATTACCGGTAAATGTCACTTTCAGGAAGGCGTCAAGAATGAACAAATTTCAAGAATCAGCAAGGGGGCTTGGAATGTAACCCTCGCTAATTTGGAGGGGGTGGTTACTGTACTGTATGATACTGTGCAATATTGTAATCAATACAGTACTATACCTGAATCTGAAAACATTTAGAAATTAGTGAAAATACAGAATTGTAATGAAACATTAGGCCTACAAGTCACAGATAACACTTCCTGGACTGCCGAGATGATTCCGGACATCTGCCGAACAATCAAAGATTTTCGTAAATGGGACGATTTCTCAAAACTGCAGAAATGTCGGATCTACCGAATAATCAGCTGCCGAATAACAGGGCTTTTACTGTATACAGTATATATACTGTATACTTTTTTTTTTTAATAACAGAACAGAGGAAGGAAAAACAAAAGAATAAAAAAAAAAATCCATACACCAGATTACTCGTGTCCTCTATTCATAAAATATCTGTAACAGTTACTTTTTTTTTTAATGTGAGAAAGAAGGAATCAAAGGCAACGAGCCCGCAAAACTGTTCCTTACAAGAGAAAAACAAAATACAAGAGAGAGCCAAATTCAAGATCCATTCATTTAGAGATGCCAGGACACACTGTGTTTGAAAGACTGGAGATCATAGGATGCAGGAAATACAGACAGAGGGAGACAGTTCCAGAGTTGACCTGTTGCATAAATGAAGGACTGGGAGTAACGATTAACTCTTGCATTAGAGAGTTGGACAGAGAAGGGGTGAGAGTTTGCTGCTAGACGTGTACTACGCGCCCGTCGTAGAGGTGGAGGAATGCATGCAGACAGTTCAGAGGAACAGTGACCATTGAAGTAGCGATAGAAAAGAGATAAAGATGCAACAGTGCGGCGAAGAGACAGAGGTTGAAGGGAGTCAGTAAGAGGGGGAGAGTTAATGAGACGAAAAGCCTTTGACTCCACCGTATTGAGAAGAGCTGTGTGGGAAGCCTCCCCACACATGAGAGCTGGACTCCACACAGGGGCGGATAAAACCCCTGTATAGAGTCAACAATTGTGCAGGGGTAAAGAAGGAACGGAGTCAACTTAGCACACCTAATCTCTTGGAAGCAGATTTTACAAGAGATGTAATATGACCTTTCCATGATAAGTCCCGAGTAAATGAAACCCCAAGCATGTTCAATGATGATGCAGGATTAAGCTGATTATTATTAAACATTGGTGGGCATACTTGTTGAAGATTTTGTTGGGTTGATAGGTGCAAAAACTGAGTCTTCGATGCATTAAAAACAACCAAATTATTTTTACCCCAGTCAGAGATATAAGCCAAGTCAGACATTAGGTGTGCCATAGCCTCATCCCTAGTTTGTTGAAGTAACTGCTGAGATGGACATTGTGGGAATCGAATGGAAAGGTGAAGGGTGGAGTAATCAGTGTATGAGTGGATAGGGTTAGATGTACAGCTTAGAAGGTCATTGATGAATAAAAGGAAGAGAGTTGGTGATAGAAGAGAGCACAAAGGAACACCACTGTTTATAGATCTAGGAGAAGAACGATGGTCGTCTACAACAGCGGCTATAGAATGACCAGAAAGGAAGCTAGAGATGAAGGCACAGATAGAAGGATAGAAACCGTAAGAGGGCAGTTTGGAAATTAAAGATTTATGCCAGACTCGATCGAATGCCTTTGAAAGGAGGATGACCAGGAATCTGAAAGGTAGGTGAGAAGATCGCCTGTGGAGCGTCCCTGACGGAATCCATACTGACAATCTGAAAGAAGGTTGTGATTAGAAAGATGCTTTAAAATTTTTCTGTTAAGAATAGACTCGAAAGCTTTTGAGATACAGGATTTTAAAGCAATTGGACGATAGTTGGAGGGTTGGGAATGGTCACCCTTCTTTGGGACTGGCTGTATAAGAGCAATCTTCAAGCAAGAAGGAAAGGTACAAGTTGACAGACAAAGGCGAAAGAGTTTGCCTAGGCAGGGTGTGAGCACAGAAGCACAGTTCTTGAGAACAACCGGAGGGACTCCACCAGGCCCATATACCTTATTAGTATTGAGGCCTGTGATGGAAGAAAATACACCAGCTGAAGAAATTTTAATGTCAGCCATGAGGAAGTCAGAGGGGGGGAAGTGATGGAGGAACAGCACCGGAATCGTCTAAGGTGGAAGTGGAGGAGAAAGTCTGAGCAAAGAGATCTGCTTTATCAGTAGAAGAAATACCTACAGAGCCATCAGAGTAGAAAAGAGGAGGGAAGGATGATGAGGTAAAGTTGTTAAAAAGTTTTTTGGCAAGGTGCCAGAAGGAGAGGGAAGAATTCGAGTTAGAGAGTTGAGAGCATTTAGTATGGATGAAATTATTTGTAGCAGAGCGAAGAACAGACTTAGCACGATTCCGGGTAGGAACGTATAAAAGATGTGATTCTGGGGTGGGTTGGCTCCGGTACCTTTTATACGGCCTCTCCTTGTTGCAGGCAGCATTAAAACAAGCGTGATTAAACCAAGGCTTTCATGCATTATTCAAAGGATATAAGAAAGGAATGCATGCTTCCATGTCCGAGAGAATAACCTCCATAATGCACAAGGCACACCCAGATGGCTCTCGGCCATGGAAGCAATAATCATTCCAGGGAAAATCAAAGAAGTACTGCCTGAGGGCCTCCCAATCCACAGAACCAAAGTGCCACAGACGACGTTTCATTGGAGGGTCCGCAGGCCATGCTGGAGAGACAGGATAGGTTAAGGTGATAAGGTTGTGATCGGAGGAGCCCAACGGAGAGAAAAGATTACCAGTGTAAGCAGAAGGATTAGTTGTAAGGAAGAGGTCAAGTATGCTGGAGCTCTCTCCAAGGCAGTCAGGGATACGGGTAGGGTGCTGTACAAGCTGCTCTAGGTCATTAAGGACAGAAAAGGTGTAGGCTTGTTCACCAGGTGGATCAGTGAAAGGAGAGGAGAGCCAAAGGTGGTGGTGAACATTGAAATCTCCTAGAATGGAGATTTCAGAGAAAGGAGAAATGGATAGAATGTGTTCCATCGTAGAAGTAAGATAGTTGAAGAATTTTTGATAGTTGAATTAGGAGATAAGTAAACAGCGCAGATATATTTAGTCAGAGAATGACATGAAAGCCGAAGCCAGAGTGTAGAGAATTCAGAAGAATCGAGTTCAGGAACATGAGAACAAGATAAGTCATTGCGTATATATACACAACAGCCACTTTCGGCTTTGAAATGAGTATAAAGAAAGTAGAAGGATACAGAAAAGGGTCTGTTGTCAGTTGCCTCAGACAGCTGAGTCTCAGTTAGAAAATGAAGGTGAGGTTTAGAGAAGGAGAGGTGGAGCTCAACAGAGCAAAAGTTAGAGGAAAGGCCACGAATGTTGCAGAAATGAAGAAGAGAGTCAGACAGTGGTTCCAGGCATCTTGAGTCGTCACCAGGAGAGGGGCAGAAGGTGGGGGCATTTATGGTCCCCCCCCCCCCCAATGGGGACTCCGAGGCTACGTTATTTGACGCCGTTTTCAAATTTTTGAAAAGGATGTGTGGTGTGTACTGTGCATGTAGTTTGGTGTTGATAGTTAGAGAAACTTGTATTGGAGAGCATGCTGGCCTACTCTCTCTGTTACTGAGACACTGAAAAAGTTCAGTAAAGGGGGATGGTCGGGACTTAGTCCTGAGGGCTGATGAAACGGTAGCTCCAGCACTCCCTATCATCAGCTTTCTATCCACCTTGGGAGTACTGCCCTGCTCGACTGATGCTACAGTCTACTCCTAGCTTGAACAGCTGTGGGTTAAAATTTGGAGGGACGCAACTCTGGGGAAGCGAGTTCCAAAGAGATGCAGTTCGGGGAATGAAAGAATTCTGATAGGCAGAAGTTCTGCAATATGTATGAGTGACATTCCAGTCATGAGTGCTACCAGATGCCCGTGTAGCACGAGGGAAGGCATGGAGAGGTGGCACCATGGAAGCAACTTCGTCTGAGCATTTGCCAAAAAAATATCTGTAAAATAATGAAAGGGAGGCAACATTCCTTCTTACTTGTAGAGGATGTAATTTATTTGTAATGGCAGGGTTGTTAATGATTCTAACAGCTTTGTTCTGAATTTTGTCTAGTTGTTTTAATGCAACCTCTCCATAACCATTCCACAAAAGTGAGCAATATCCAAGCTGACAGCACACATGACTCTTATAAATTATAGCTAACTGCTCATCAGCAAAGAAGTTATGGACTATGTACAATAATCCAAGTTTCTTTGAGGCGGTTTTAGCAAGTGATCTGACATGAGAGGTCCAGCTGAGGGCATTGTTAAGTGAGAGACCAAGAATTCCAATACTTATGGAGATGGGAATATTAGTAGCACTGAAGGTAATGTACGAATCTGGCGATATCTGTCTATTAGTAAACTGTATATATTTTAGTTTTACTAGCATTTAAAAAGACAAGGTTGTTTTGTCCCCATTCACTGATCGTAGATAGATCTTGATTGATGGAGATGGCTGTACTGAGTTGAGAGGTAGAGATATTGGACGCTGTAAATGGGTGTCTGAGTTTAAACCATGCAAAACTACAAAACTACTGCCCACCATGCACAGAACAAGCATTCCGTGACATTATGCCCAGGTCTCTTTGTTATGAAGCATAAATGTAATTTATGGTGAATATTTTACAAAAGTATTTTAAAATGACGCATAACGTGTCGTCAGAATCTCAGAGGTTGGATTTGAAATGACAAGAAAACGTGTCATTGGAATCTCAAAGGGTTAATATCAGCCACAAGTAAACAAAGTCCAAGCTAAGTCTCTCACACTGCTACAAATCTTTTTTCCCTCCCAAATTTCTCTTTTCTTACAGCTACTAACAACCACTGGCAAGTAATTAGCTGGTTTTTGCACTTTCTTCAGTTATCAGGCCACAAAAAACATCGGCTAATACTGCACTATATCACATCCAACTTGAATGGAAAGAATCCTCAGGATGAAGCATGGCATAATTTTCACACATATATGCACGTAAATTAGTACTATTATCCCAAGTAAACAAAGGAATGGCCTACCTTTTAGTTGGTCAGCATAGTTCTGCCACTGGTACTGAGACATGCTGAGTAACTGTGCCAAGTCCTCTGGTTGCACCAGAGGTCCACTATTCTTCATTAGGTACCTCAGCACCTCATTCATTGACAGTATCTCTTTACCATTATCTGTAAAATGATACAGTAATTCCTCAATCAATAAGCTTTCACTTAAACAATTTTCTACACATTTGCTGAGAGTAACCACACAAACAAATTTCATAAGTCACCAGTCATTGTTGACCATTCAGAATGCTGAATGAAGGGTCAGGTTTGATACATCTGATACCAACAATTATCTCAATACCTCATTTACTTCTTTCACCCATGAACTGTGACATACACCTTGAACTGTTTATATGACTATGACATACATGCTGGAAAGCAGACCAATACCTGAATATTAAAACTGTTTTGGAGATGACTTTGGATAATCTATCTATCTATATAGCTAGGCAGCTTCCCCCAAAGAAAGGGAGGTAACCGAGACAGGATGACACACTCCCAATTTACTCATCCACACACACACATTCATTTGCACCTTAGCCCGATGGGGAGACGAGACAGATCCTGACTGCATCACACCACACAAGAGTCAACTGCGCAGTGCTATCAGCGACATCTGCAGCAGAGCCCGACAGCAGAGTTGGTTTATCCCTGCCACATCATAATGAACCCAACCCCTTACCCACACCTGATCTGATCAGCTAATCAGACCAAATGCGAGAGAATATTCCCTCAGGGCTGCTTCATCATTTATTCATTCACAATTTCTCTCCAATCATTCCTATCACGTGCAGCCACTCCGTGCTCAACAGACATCCCTCTCGCAACCAACACCCTCTTCACACTGTCCATCGATCCTACAGTATTGTAGCGCTTCTCTCAGCCTTACACCTCTCACATCCGAGCCAGTTATCTTTTTCACCAGTCACTTATCATCTGTGAGGAGTAGACTGTAGCACCAGTCGAGCAGGGAAGTACACCCAAGGTGGATGGAAAGCTGATGACAGGGAGAGCTGTAGCTCCCGTTTCATCAGCCCTCAGGACTAGTTCCTGACCATCCCCCTTTGCTGAACTTTCTCCGTGTCTCGGTAACACAGAGAGCAGGCCAGCATGCTCTCCAATACACGTTCTCTAACTGGCAACACCAATCTACATGCAAAGTACACACTACACTTCTTTTTCAAAATCAAAAAAGGAAAATGGCGGACTTAAGCCAGGTCTCGGAGTCCCCAGGGGGGAGCAAGGCGGACCATAAATGCCCCCACCATGCGCTCCTCTCCCAGTGACGACTCATCGACTTGCCTGGAACCACCGTCTGACTTACTTCTTCATTTCTGCAACATTCGTGGCCTTTCCTCTAACTTTCTCTCTGTTGAACATCTCCTCTCCTCCTCTAAACCTCACCTTCTCTTTTTAACCGAGACTCAGCTGTCTGAGGCAACTGACAGCAAACCCTTTTTCTGTATCCTCCTACTTTCTCTATACTAATTTCAAAGCCAAAGGTGGCTGTTGTGTATATGTACGCAATGACTTATCCTGCTCTCGTGACCCTGAACGTGATTCTTCTGAATTCTCTATTCTCTGGCTTCAGCTCTCTTGTCATTCTCTGACTAAATATATCTGCGCTGTTTACTTATCCCCTAATTCTGCTGACTATCAAAAATTCTTCGACTATCTTACTTCTACGATGGAACACATTCTATCTGTTTCTCCTTTCTCTGAAATCTCCATTCTAGGAGATTTCAATGTTCACCAACACCTTTGGCTCTCCTCTCCTTTCACTGATCCACCTGGTAAATAAGCCTATATCTTTTCTATCTTTAATGACCTAGAGCAGCTTGTACAGCACCCTACCTGTATCCCTGACCACCTTGGAGAGAGCTCCAACATACTTGACCTCTTTCTTACATGCAATCCTTCTGCTTACACTGTTAATCTTTTCTCTCCATTGGGCTCTTCCGATCACAACCTTATTACATTAACCTGTCCTATCGCTCCTGTGTGACCTGTGAACCCTCCAAAGAAACGTCGTCTGTGGCACTCTGGAGCTGCGGATTGGGAGGCCCTCAGGCAGTACTTCTTTGATTTTTCTGAAATGATTATTGCTTTCATGGCCAGAAGCCATCTCAGTGTGCCTTGCGCATTACAGAGGTTATTCTCTCGGACATGGAAGCATACATTCCTTTCTCATATCCTCTTGACCAATGCAAGAAAGCCCTGGTTTAATCACACTTGTTCTAATGCTGTCCACACCAAGGAGAGGGCTTATAACAGGTACCAGAGCCGGCCCACCCCTGAATCACATCTTTTTTATGTTTCTGGCTGGAATCATTCTAAGTCTGTTCTTTGCTCTGCTGAAAATATTTTCATCCATACTAAATGCTCTCAACTCTCCAACTCGAATTCTTCCCGCTCCTTCTGGCACCTCGCCAAAGACCTTTCTAACAACTTTACTTCATCATCCTTCCCTCCTCTTTTCTACTCTGATGGCTCTGTAGCTATTTCTTCTACTGATAAGGCAGATCTCTTTGCTCAGACCTTCTCCTCCAGTCCCACCTTAGACGATTCCGGTGCTGTTCCTCCATCATTTCCCCTCTCTGACTTATTCATGGCTGACATAAAAATTTCTTCAGCTAATATACTTTCTGCCATCACTGGCCTCAATACTAATAAGGTATATGGACCTGATGGAGTCCCTTCTGTTGTTCTCAAGAACTGCGCTTCCGTGCTTATGCCCTGCCTAGGCAAACACTTTCGCCTTTGTCTTTCAACTTGTACCTTTCCTTCTTGCTGGAAGTTTGCTCTCATTCAGCCAGTCCCAAAGAAAGGTGACCATTCCCAACCCTTTAACTGTCCAACTGCTTTAAAATCCTGTGTCTCAAAAGTTTTTGAGTCTATTCTTAACAGAAAAATGTTAAAGCATCTTTCCTATCACAACCTTTTTTCTGATCATCAGTATGGGTTCCGACAGGGACACTCCACAGGCGATCTTCTCACCTACCTTTCAGAATCCTGGTCATCCTCCTTTCGGGACTTTGGCAAAAGCTTTGCCATTACACTTGACATCTCAAAGGCTTTCGATTGACTCTGGCATAAATCTTTATTTTCCAAACTGCCCTCTTATGGTTTCTATCTGTGCCACCATCTACAGCTTCCTTTTTGGTTGTTCTATAGCCACTGTTGTGGATGGCCATCATTCTTCTCCTTGATCTATCAACACTGGTGTTCCTCAGGACTCTGTCCCATCACCAACTCTCTTCCTTTTATTCATCAATCATCTTCTAAGCTGTACATCTAACCCTATCCACTCATATGCTGATGATTCCATCCTTCACCTTTCCATTCGGTTCCCGCAATGTCCATCTCGGCAGTTACTTCAACAAACAAGGGATGCGGCTATGGCACACCTAATGTCTGACTTGGCTCGTATGTCTGATTGGAGCAAAAATAATCTTGCTGTTTTCAATGCATCAAAGACTCAGTTCTAACACCTGTCAACTCGACAGAATCTTCCACAGAAGTACCATCTAATGTTTAATAACATCCACCTTAATCCTGCATCATCCTTGAATATGCTTGAGGTCTCATTCACTTGGGATTTATCTTGGAATGATCATATTACATCTCTTGTAAAATATGCTTCCAAGAAATTAGGTGTGCTGAGCCGACTCCGTACCTTCTTTACCCCTGCACAGCTGTTGACTTTATAAACGGGTTTTATTCGCCCCTGTGTAGGGTACAACTCTCATGTGTGGGAAGTCTCCCCACATACAGCTCTTCTCAATAGGGTGATGTTAAAGGCTTTTCATCTCATTAACTCTCCTTCTCTTACTGGCTCCCTTCAACCTCTGTCTCTTCGCCGCACTGTTCCATCTTCATTTCTTTTCTCTCGCTACTTCCATGGTCACTGTTCCTCTGAGCTCTCTGCTTGCATCCCTCCACCTCTACGCACCCGTGTAGCAACAAACTCTCATCCCTTTTCTGTCCAACTCTCTAATGAAAGAGTTAACCGTTACTCCCAGTCCTTCATTTATGCAACAGGTCAACTCTGGAACTGTCTCCCTCTGTCTGTATTTCCTACTTCCTATGACCTCCAGTCTTTCAAATGCAATGTGTCCAGGCATCTTGAAATGAACAGATGTTGCCTTAGGCTCTCTTTTGTATTGTTTTTGTTTTTTCTTGAAAGGAACTGTAATTGCAGGCTCCTAGCCTTTGGTTCCTTATTCCTTGCATTAAAAAAAAAAAAAAAAAAAAATGCATGCTCTCCAGATACCCAAATCATAGCAACACCATCTGCTCAACTCCATCAGCCATCTCCCGTACAACTCCAGTTCTCCTTCAAACTTCATCATTTCTCACTCGATCCATGTGTGTCACTCCACACATACTCCTCAGACACCTTATCTCCATTACATTCAAACTTTTCCTCTCTGCTACACCCATATTCCACGTTTCTGCCCCATACCACGCAGTCGATACTACAACACCCTCATACAGCCTTCTCTTTACATCCATTCTAAGTGAGCGACATCTAAAACACTTTTTTCATTCCTCCCAGCACCTTTCCTACTTCATTCATTTTTAACTTCACTTCTGCATCTATTCCTTCATCCACAGCAACATGCGTGTCACGAGTCGGCTAGTGACATTGGCTTTTGTAGGAAACCACGAACTCAAGTGGAATCCCAGTTTATCGTTCAGTTAACCGCTCATTTGGTCGGGAGTTCTTTTCAAATCAATTTTTCATTGTCATACGTGATCGTCTTTGTGTGAGACATTAGCGCTTCCGCTGAGCGATTTGTTTTGGGCGCGTTTCGCTCACTCTAGCCGTTAAAAATGCGGCCCCTGGTGCTTCCTTTTTCCCACGAGTTTATTCAGTCAAGTGTCTGTTGTGACGAAGTGAGGTTCTGTGCTCCAGCAGTGAGAGGTCAGCTAGCACCCAGGCTCACTAGACTACAGTTCTCCAGGCTCCCACCCTTCATTGGTGATACACTGCATTCACTGACCAGTATTTCCTTTTCGATTTCCTAGACTTAAGAGTTTAGTTAAGGTGTTTTTTCCTAGGCGTAAGAATTTAGCCTTTGAGTGAGTGAGTGAGTGCGATCTCATTAATTTGATTTTGAAATGTAACGTTAAATTTATTTTTGTAATCAATAAATTTAACAGTTCTTTTTCTTGAGCTTAATGTAATGTAAACTCGTGTTTCATTTCTCAGCAATTAAGCTTATTTCTCTTATAGCTCCTAGCTTGTATAAACGTTTGCCATTCATAACTGGTACTTAGGCCAGTCTTGTTGTATTAAGCTTAAAATCCGTTGTGCCTTCTAGGAGTTAAGCATCAGCAAGAACCTGATATCTTTAATAGTATTAGTTATTTATTGTCAGGGGTGAAGTAACTTTCTCCAGAGGCTAACAGTACTAATAAACAGCAATTGAGTAATTAGTCTCTGCTGTGTACTGTTGAGAAAGTTTATAAATTCTCGTTCTTAGAGAATCGTGCGAAGCAAGCCAGCGTAAAGTAATCATTGCTTGATTTAGCAAGACAATCATTGTCCCTGCTCTTCAATATTATTGAACATTATTATCAATTAAATAACATTTGCATTTATTTTAAAAACCCCGTGACAATTGGCGACCTCATTCCAGGGAATTAACTCCTAGCTCTAAAGCTATTCACGAGGTAATACTCACTCGTTCATATTTAGGTATTTATCATTAAAGTTTATAGACACAAGTTTACTGGTGTTTACCGTTAATTTAGTAAGTGAATTTTTGCTTTATTAATCCATAGAGTACTTAACTCTATTTAGTACTTTATTTTTGGTAACGCCAGACGATTTTATTCGCTCCTGGGTAGCCGGCGTACCCATTGCGTTAATTATTGAGTCTTCCCAGTCATTTGCATTTTTGCTTTATTCTTTTCCAGTTAACTAGATAAGACTGGTCACCACTAGCTTGTGTCTGTACTCTTTACTTGTGTTTATTAGTATTCGTTTGCGAAGCAGCAGTCAGTACTCAGTTTCGGCTTGCTCAGTAAATTAGCGACATGGCTACCACCATATTTTTACAGGAAGCCAAAGATATGGGTCTTACAGACCCAACTGAAATTAAAGAGTACATACTCTCACGGCATAATATGGACCAGCAGCGCGAGAATGATGCCCGTGAAGAGCGTAAGATTCAGCTCGAATACGAGCGAGAACAGCGCGAACACGAGCGAAAACAGCACAAACTCGACTTAGAACACGAGCGAGAACAGCATGAGGAACGAGAGAGAGAACGAGAACACGAACGTGCCGAGCGACAAGCATGTGAAAAACACAAATATGAAATGCTGAAACTCAAGCGAGATTCCTTGGCTTCAGATACATCTGGTGCAGTTGGTCAAAGCTCTACGAGCGTTCTCCCTGCACATGTCCTAGCGACCCCACGCATCAAGCTTCCTTCATACAAGGAAGGTGAGCGAATCGAGCCGTACATAGCTCGTTTTGAGGACATGGCAATCATGTATCAACTGGATGAGGCAGCTAAGCAGCTCCAATTTCTTAGTTTATTTGAGGGCCCTGCCCTCGATATTCTCCACAGAATTCGTGGAGACAATCTCATGTATGAGCTGATGAAAGCTGCACTCACTAAGGTGTATGGTCTCACAGTAGACGACGCCAAAGTTCAGTTCATGCGAGCTCGTCTCCAAGACAAGGAGACAGCTGTTCAGTTCCTCGACCGTCTCACTGCTTACTTAGGTGAGTGGATGGAGAAAGATGAAACTCCTTCCACGCATGAGGGGATAATTGACCTTATGCTGCGTACACAGCTAGAGAGGTCATGGCCTGCTGAGCTCATAGCACAGCTTAAGATCTGCCAGGTGAAAGATGCCACCCAAATGGCAGAAAAGGCTGACGCATTCTTTACTGCATACGGGTATCAAACTCGCAAGCAGCATACCTGGAACAGAAAACCTGATAAGTCTGGGAAATCGTCTCAGATTGAACCCCAGCAACAAGGCCATTCTCAGAATAATGGCCAAGGTCCAAAACCGCAGTGGAAGGACCAGGGGCAAAACACTCAGAAACCTGAGTGGAAGAGGTACAACAAGTACCCTAACCAGCAGCAGTATCAACCACGCAACCGACCGTCGGGACAAACTTTTTCACCACCAGCTCAAAAGAGGCAGGAAGCGAACGCAGCCTTCATTCCTCAGCAGCAGCACGGTGGTCATGTCCCTACCAGTATGGGTACTCCCCCACAGTTCACTAGTCCCACAGTGACAGTGAACCTCCCTCCACAGATGGCCAATGTTCCATCTTCCCAGGCAGTGAGTACGACCCCTCAAGTATAGAATTCTCAAGGCACAATGTTTGCCGCATCAATGCAGCAGCCTCATGAGTGGCAAGCTGCTTCCTCCACAGGCCCTCCCACAGGTGACAGTACCTTCCTTGTTCAGCCAGGGTTTGTGGGAGACATCCCTGTGAAGGTCCTGAGAGACAATGGTTCCTCGGGTTGCTCTGTCAAGCAGAGTCTAGTTTGGCCTGAGCAGTATACAGGTCGACAGATCCATGCAAACTTTATTGATGGATCAGTGAGATTGTTCCCTGAGGCATGTATCCAGGTGGCATCTCCATTTTATACTGGTATGACACTTGCAGTTGTCATGGCAGAACCTTTATTTGACCTTATAATAGGCAATATTTTCGGTGTCAAGGATAGTTGCACCGAACATGACGCTACTCAGACTTCGGCTGCTGAGGTAACACGAGACATGGCTGAGGCTCCAGACTGTGTCACCCCAGTGACCATTGAATCGCCGCAAGATCTGATATGTAGCCAACTTGTTGTACAAGAACAACATTCTGACCCGACTCTTGCTGCCGTGCGGAACAAACAAAAGGGTCGAGTGATTAAGTATTCACGGGGAGGTCGAACCAAGTTCCTTCGCAAACAAGGACGGCTCTACTGTGAGTCACGAACACCTGAGGGCGAGGTTCGACTGCAGTTTGTCGTTCCCGCCAAGTACCGCCTAGCAGTGTTACAATGGGGTCATTGTTCAGCCTCAGGAGGTCACATGGGCAAAAGGAAGACCCAGGGCCGTATCCGAGCTGACTTTTTCTGGCCAGGGATGGGACGAGACATAGATAGTTTTGTGCGTTCCTGCAGTGTGTGTCAAAGTAACACCACTAATCAGGGACATGTCCTTCCTGTGCCATTTGTAACCACACCTGTAATCTCTGAGTCAGTTGAGAGACAGGGTAGTGGTGAAGTGGGTGCAGACCTGATGTCTCACCCATTGACCCCACAGGACACATCATGTCCAGGGCCTGTACATACATATTATGTACTGTAGGTTAAGGGGGGAAGTTTGAGAACTCCACAGAGGCGACTTGAGGCTACGGAAGCCCGAGTTTGCACAAGGATTCTCAGCTCCCCAATATTAATATAAGTACTGTAGGTTAAGGGGGAAGTTTGAGAACTCCACAGAGGCGACTCGAGGCTACGGAAGCCCGAGTTTGCACAAGGATTCTCAGCTCCCCGATATTAATATAAGTACTGTAGGTTAAGGGGGAAGTTCGAGAGAGAACTCCACAGAGGCGACTCGAGGCTACGGAAGCCCGAGTTTGCACAAGGATTCTCAGCTCCCCGATATTAATATAAGTACTGTAGGTTAAGGGGGAAGTTCGAGAGAGAACTCCACAGAGGCGACTCGAGGCTATGGAAGCCCGAGTTTGCACAAGGATTCTCAGCTCCCCGATATTAATATAAGTACTGTAGGTTAAGGGGGAAGTTCGAGAGAGAACTCCGCAGAGGCGACTCGAGGCTACGGAAGCCCGAGTTTGCACAAGGATTCTCAGCTCCCCGATATTAATATAGGCACTAGGTTAAGGCACAGGTTGAGGACCCGTGTGCAGTTCGAGGCTACGTGAGCCCAAGTTTGCATAAGGATTCTCAACTTGCCGACACTAATCGTAAGTGTAGAGTTAAGTTTAACCAGTAAACTACACGAGTCATCAAGACAACGGCGTCCATGGACTACGTTTCCTGGTTAATAATCTACCTAATAAATTAATGGCGACCTCGAATGTACGAAGCTTAGGCTGTCACTCGTATTTTTCAGCTAGAGCGTACCTTTTGTAGCATGTACTGACTGCTAGGCAGAGAGAGTAATTGTAACGTAATAAGAATTTTTGTCTCATTGACACTTTTGATGCTCCACCTTAATTGATTTTGCAGGTACAGCAATGAGTGTAGCAGTTTTGCTGTGCGGGCCAGCTGATCGTCTGCCGCACGCTGCCGCCTCTTCTCCTCTGCCTTCGTCGTCGCCATATTATTAATATTTACCGCATCATTTTACACGTAGGTACAGTTACACTACAACTGTCACACCTACACCGTGTATTACACACACCACGCTACACAACAATTAGTTGTCAGTGTAAATGTAGCGAACTTTCGCTCAGTTTGACCTGAGTACAGGATTTTCACTGTCGTCATGGAGTTTTTCCCTCAAGCTTGCCTCTATTAACGTAAATACGAGGTTTTTCGCTCACTGGCGACTGCAACTTTCTCCTGTAGCAGGACAGCACACACACCACAGTGTGAATCTTGTGTGACTGAGTTAGGATTTATATGTATGTACAGTAAGGTCCCGGGTTACGTCAGAGTTCCGTTCCTGAGACATGACGTAAGCCGATTTTGAACGTAACTCGAGTTTTATACAGTACGTCGTATGATTATGCTTACCGCAATGCATCTTACAGATTTTTCAACCATACATTGCATACTATACATGTAATAATCTTATAACAGGTATGTATAAGAAACATAGTCTTTTGAACTGATGATATTTATTGAATAAAATATAAGTTGTACTAGCTAAGAGTCTTCGTCACAGTACCGCACTCGCTGCGGTAACAGCACTTCTCATCGTCATGGCAGCAGAGTTACGCCACCACTGCCTCACCCACAACTGAGTCTGGCTGCCGCTCCCTCACTCTCCCGTCCTTACACACGTGCACACTGCCAACACACATTTTATTCCTATATTCAAGCACTTTTCATACTTCATCATACAATAAAGTTTACTGTAAATTACTGCCGTAAAATATGAAATAACATCATTACCAGCACGATAATGTAAGCATTTCTAACATCAAGTTTGATGGCTTTTTTTTTTTTTTTCTCACTCGGACAGCAAAATTATTTCAGTGATAAAATGACCGATTACTGTATGGTACTGTAATAAAAGATGCATACTATGTGTCACTACATACCTTCTGACATCAACTTGACTCGTTACTGGGGTTGCGATGTGGAAGGCACTGCATCAGGGGAGTCAGGGACTGGAGCAGGGGAGTCCAGGGCTGAAGCAGGGGAGTCCGGGGCTGAAGCAGGGGAGTCAGGGGCTGAAGATAGGGAGTCAGGGGTTGACGATGAGGATGAGGTAGCAACTGGTGGTGAAGTTGTGGCTCGGTGTTCAGTTCGCTTGAAACACTGGAGAATTGAAGACTGCTTGGCGGCATATTTCTTTTCGTCATAGATTTGACGATAACAGGACACTGCATCCTCAATTCCCCTGTACACTTTGGCAAACCTCTCTGCATTTGGGTCCTGATCTTCAAATGCAGCCATTGCTTTTTCTAGGAAGTCGAAAGCATTTGCCATTTCCTTAATCTTAAACTGTCTTAGCGGTTCTGCCTCATCACTTTTTCATCATTTTCCATTTGCTTTCCTAGGTATAGCAAGTCTTCATTACTCAGCTCTTGATCATGTGAATCAACAAGTTCATGTACATCACTCTCGTCTATGTCCAGATTTAAATCGTTTCCAATTTTCACACAGTTGCGCTTGACTTCGTTTATACTGTCTTCATCAAATCCTTTAAAGTCATTTACGAGGTTAGGGCACACTTTTTTCCACACTCCGTGCATATTTGTCTCAGTCACTTCAGCCCAACATTCTCCAATATTTTTAACTGCCTTATAGATGTTGAAATCTTTCCAGAATTCTTTGAGTGTTACTTTACCATTTTCTGTTGCTCGTATTGCCTGTCTGAATGTTTTTTCTCAGGTAGTAAGCCTTGAAAGCTCTTATTACACCTTGGTCCATGGGTTGTAGGATTGATGTTGTGTTTGGTGGCATAAACACAACTTTTACATTAGGGTGCAACTCTGTCAGGCTCGAAGGATGACCAGGAGCATTATCAATAATGAGAAGAGCTTTGAATGGCAGATTCTTCATAGCACAATACCGTTCAACCTCTGGCACGAAACACTTTGAAAACCAGTCAATGAAAATTGCACTAGTCACCCAAGCCTTTAAATTACTTTTTCCAATGAACTGGTAGGCTAGCTTTAAGGATCCCCTTAAGAGCTCTTGGATTTTCGGAGTGGTACACGAGTAGCGGTTTGAGCTTGAAATCGCCTGCACAGTTTCCCCCAAAAGTAGCGTTAGGCGCTCTTTGGATGCTTTGTGACCTGGCATGGTTTTCTTCTTTAGCAATATAGGTTCTGTTAGGCATTCGTTTCCAGTTTAGTCCCGTTTCATCAACATTAAATATAAGTTCTGGAATGTAGCCTTCCTTCTCAATCAACTCCTCCAACTCTTTAACGAATGTTTTTGCTGCATCGTCATCTGCACTGGCTGCTTCTCCGAAAATTCTTTTGCTGGTTAGGTTTGCTCGAGCCCTGAAACGAGTAAACCAACCTTTTGATGCCACAAATGTCTCGTTGGTCTCACTTTCCTCACTTTTTTCTTTCTTAAGGTCTTGGTAGAGTGTGCGTGCTTTTTCACAGATTAACTGTTCACTCAGAGGCATGCACCGTTGATTATTGTCCTCAATCCACAGCATTAGCATCCGTTCCATCTCAATCAACAGTCCCGATCTTTGCTTGGTAATCACAGTTGATTGCATGGGAGTTGCACCTTTAACGTGAGTCAAGATACGTTCCTTGTCTTTGAGGATGGTAGCTACGGTAGTACGGCTCATCCCAAGCGCACGCCCGATTGCTGATGCCTTTTCTCCTTTCTCATTACGCTTAATAATATCGACTTTTTCACGTAATGTGATGGTCTTGCGTTTCTTGGAGTCGTTATGGTCACCAGGAAGCTGTCTCTTAGGCATCTTGGAATCAGGATGGCGAAAAACACAAGAAAATGACGGTATCACTGTATCAGGCGGTGGTAGCAGTGAGGCTGAGAGCGATTGTTGGTAGTCAAGAGTGAGGCGGGAAAACGCCAGAGACATCTCGCGGTACTTAGCAACACTTCAAAACCCACTCTTTACGTATTTTTTCTTTATTTTCTTATATTTTAAAATTTCCACTCACGGACCGACTGTCGTAACCTTGAATTGACGTAAGTCGATACTGACGTAACCCGGGACCTTACTGTATATTGAAATCTTTTTTCTGAAGAAAGAAAGATTTGATTTTCATGGGGCGTAATGTCACAAGTCGGCTAGTGACATTGGCTTTTGTGGGAAACCACGAACTCAAATGGAATCCCAGTTTATCGTTCAGTTAACCGCTCATTTGGTCGGGAGTTCTTTTCAAATCAATTTTTCATTGTCATACGTGATCGTCTTTGTGTGAGACATTAGCGCTTCCGCTGAGTGATTTGTTTTGGGTGCGTTTCGCTCACTCTAGCCGTTAAAAATGCGGCCCCTAGCGCTCCCTTTTTCCCACGAGTTTATTCAGTCAAGTGTCTGCTGTGACAGAGTGAGGTTCTGTGCTCCAGCAGTGAGAGGTCAGCTAGCACCCAGGCTCACTAGACTACAGTTCTCCAGGCTCCCACCCTTCGTTGGTGATACACTGCATTCATTGACCAGTATTTCGTTTTCGTTTTCCTAGACTTAAAGTTTAGTTAAGGTGTTTTTTCCTAGGCGTAAGAATTTAGCTTTTGAGTGAGTGAGTGAGTGTGATCTCATTAATTTGATTTTGAAATGTAACGTTAAATTTATTTTTGTAATCAATAAATTTAACAGTTCTTTTTCTTGAGCTTAATGTAATGTATTTTTGTAATCAATAAATTTAACAGTTCTTTTTCTTGAGCTTAATGTAATGTAAACTCGTGTTTCATTTCTCCGCAATTAAGCTTATTTCTCTTATTGCTCCTAGCTCGCATAAACGTTTGCCATTCATAACTGGTACTTAGGCCAGTCTTGTTGTATTAAGCTTAAAATCCGTTGTGCCTTCTAGGAGTTAAGCATCAGCAAGAACCTGATATCGTTAATAATATTAGTTATTTATTGTCAGGGGTGAAGTAACTTTCTCCAGAGGCTAACAGTACTAATAAACAGCAATTGAGTAATTAGTCTCTGCTGTGTACTGTTTGAGAAAGTTTATAAATTTTTGTTCTTAGAGAATCGTGCGAAGCAAGCCAGCGTGAAGTAACATTATCATTTAAATAATATTTGCATTTATTTTAAAAACCCGTGACAATGCGACCCTAAATATTTAAAACACTTTACCTCCTCAAGCAACTCACCATTCAAAGATATAGTCATCCTCTTAACATCTACCAACCCCGTACACTTCATCACTTTACTCTTATTCTCATTTACTCTCAATTTCCTCCTTTCACACACCCTTCCAAACTCCTCTACCAACTGTCTCAATCTCTCCTCTGAGTTAGCCACCACTGCAGTATCGTCTGGAAACAGCACCTGATTCAGATTCCATTCTCTACCATTAGTATTCACCAGACTCAAACCTCCACTTAACACTCTTGCATTCACCTCCCTTACAACACCATCCACATAAATATGAACCAGTGGATTGCGCAATTACCTTTTTTTATCCCACTCCCCGGTGTGCAAAAAATGAAGATTTTTATTATTTTTTTATAAACTTGAAGATAAATATCCACAGCATCATCTTTTGAAAAAAACACTCTCTCTCTCTCTCTCTCTGTCCCTCTTTGCATAGGGCCATGCGTAAATTTACGTTGGGGAGTGGTGAAAAAATGATTAAAAAAAAAAAAATTTTGTTTGTTTGTTTGTTTATCTTAAACTTGAAGACAAACATCCAGGGCATCATCTGCTGAAAAGAAAAAAATCTCTCTCTGTCTTTGTGTAGTGCCATGCGTAAGTTTGAGTAGGGGTGGACTAGTTAGCGGTGATGCCTGGCCAGCACAGCCTGAGCTGTGGCTCGCAATCCACAAGTTAAACAACCAAGGCTATCTCACACATCCCTGCCGCAGCCCCACTCTCATGGGAAACCAATCTCTCACAGTATTTCTACTCTTACACAAGCTCTAATATTTGCATAAAAACTTTTCACTCCCTTTGGCAACCTACCATCAAGTCCAAACAATCTTAAAACAGACCACAAAGCTTCCATGTCAATTCTGACATATGTTTTCTCTAAACCCATGAACACCCAAAACACATCCTTATCTTTTGCTAAATACTTTTCACACACCTGTCTCACAGCAAACACCTGATCCACGCATCCCCTCCCTCTCCTAAAGCCACACTGCTCATCACCAATCACTCCCTCTGTACCCTCTCTAACTCTCTTAATTAACACTCTGCCAATCACCTTACCCACAACACTCAACAGACTTATACCCCAAAAGCTAGTACAGTCATACTTATCACCCTTACCTTTATACAATGGAACTGCACAAGCACTTGCCCAGTCAACTGGCACCATACTGCTCACAAAACACACATTCAACAATTTTATTAATCGCTCAACAACAGTCGCTCCACCGCCTTTCAGGCATTCCACAGCATACCCATCCATACCTGCAGCTTTCCCTGTTTTCATCTCCCTTACTACCTCCTGCACTTCCTCCATCGTGATCAAAGAATCATTAGACTCTCTCAACACATTTATTCCCTGCACCTTTCCATCTGCCACAATATCAGCCTCCCTTTCCTCCTCTATATTTAGCAATCTTTCATAATACTCTGCCCATTGCTTCCTTACAGCATCTATTTCAATTAACATCCTTCCATCCTCTGCATTTATTCACTCTTCCTTCCCAGACTCTCTCTTTCGTACCCTTTGCATCTCCTTCTTATTCTGCTGAAAATTCTCAGTCAACCGCCTTACCCACCTCTCATCTGCTGCCACTTTAGC
Source organism: Coenobita brevimanus (assembly GCF_032717465.1). Lineage (NCBI taxonomy): Eukaryota > Metazoa > Arthropoda > Malacostraca > Decapoda > Coenobitidae > Coenobita > Coenobita brevimanus. Next base: position 9,576,392 of record NC_137064.1, read on the forward strand.
ATCACGCACAGCCCTACTCACCCTATTCCTCTTTTCTTTATACCTCTCATATGACACTTCATCCTTCCTCTGCAGCCATACTTCATATGCATGTCTCTTCTTAACCACAGCCATACTTACTTCCTCACAACACCATTCACTTCCCTTTCTTATACCACCACCCACTCGTCTCACAGCACGCGCCTCTTCCGCATGCCCCACCACATCAGTTCCTCCTCCACACTGCCATTCTCCTGATCTTTCTCTGTGATCCACTCATCTTTCAGTTTCTCCTGATACTCTATCATTTTCTCTCTTTTATCAAACTCACTTTCAAAACCTCCCTGCAACACCTAACTCTCCTAGCTTTTGCCCATCTCTTAACTACTCTCAACTTTCCCTCCACCAGGTAGTGGTAAGACATACCTCCACCCTCCCCTCTCAAAACTCTCACATCCAACAATCTTCCTATTGCATTCCTGGACACAACCACATAGTCCATCAATGCTCTATCAACAACCCTTCCACCCTCCTGTCTCACCCATGTATACTTATAAATATCATTCTTCTCAAACAAGGTATTTCTAATCACCATCTCTCACACAACACACATCCCTATCATTCGTTCCCTATTTTCATTTCTTCCAGGCACACTATGCATACCGACTACACCTTCAACTGCTACATTTCCCACTCTAGCATTCAGATCTCCCATCATTACCACATTCACATTCGCTCCAAAACTCTGCAGACACTCATCAACATCATTCCAGAAAGACTCCCTCTCTTCTGCATCCTTTTCGCTACCAGGCCCATATGCACTCACAAATACCCACAACTGACGTTCAAATTTCGCCTTCACCCACATCAGCCTAGATGACACATCCTTCATTTCAATTACACACTGCTGCACTTCCGGGCTCACTAACAAGGCCACACCTTCTCTCACCCTTCCTCTATCAACACCTGACATCCTTCCTTTTACACTTCCAAACTTAAACTCACCTTTACCTTTCATCTTTGATTTACTCAAAGCTCACACATCCAACTTTCATCTCAAACATTTTTCCAATCTCCTCCCTTTTAGCCTCAATCATACTACATCCAAGCACATTCACAGAACCAATCTTCAGGGTACAGGGATAACTCAATCCCGTATCCCTTTCTATGCCGTCTCCCTGCAGGAAGTAAAAAAAACCGAGGAGGGGGTCTCTAGTTCCCTCACCCCGCCCCTTTTAGTTTCCTTTTAAGGCACGCAGGGAATACGGTGGCAGAATTCTTCCTAACACAATCTGGCTACAGAGTGGCAGTACTACCCCACAGTGTGGCCAGACTGTGTCCCCCCTGCCACAGGGGAAATTTGGATAAAGGAGAGCATAAATTGTCCTGGACTTTTACATATAGTATTTCCTCGTACTTTAACGTTTTTCACTTCGACGCCTCGTTTTTTGTGCTAGAAAAAAGTTTCCAAGTTGTTTCACACTTTGCGAGTTTCCCTGCACTTCAACTCCCCCAGCCGGTAGCTGACACTCAGCAGACGACGCATGCCGATGCTCATTTGTTGGCGACCATCTTGCAAGCACCCTGCCCTCTACCGATACAGTGGCGGTACCACAGACCCGCACGTTTTCGTTTTCGTTTTCGTTTTTAAAGGCTCCAACATGCTTGCATGTGTCGGCCTTGGTCACCTAATGGCGGCTCTCCATGCTCCACGATCCATTGCAGCCTCCCTGTTCAGTCCCTTAACCCTAAGGTCACACTTAATGACCTCGTCCCATGTCTTTCTCGGTCTACCCCTCATAACCCCACCCCCAATATTAACACTTCTCACCTTCCTCACCCAACTATCATCCCCCATCCTCTCCACATGTCCAAACCACCTCAATCTACCTCTCCTCATCACAACACCAATACACTCCAGTCCCATCCTACCTCTCAACTCTTCCATTGTAAACCCAGCCCCTCCAGGCCTTGGACGCAGGGACGCACTGCACATCCACCTAATCAATGTCATTTCTGTACGTCTGAGCCGGCGAATGTCTTCCTCCTTCACTGCCCAGGTCTCACTGCCATACAGCATTACACTCCTAACACACGCTGCATACAAAGACCCCTTAGCACGTAGGGAGAGCCCCCTCAATGTCAGGAGAGGCAAGAGCTCCCTGAACGCCATTGCTTTTTTTGTGCTGTGCTGGCCTCGCGGCTCATAGCTTCCCAACCCACACCTGGACGACCGCGCTTCAACATTAGAGATGCAGCGCACCAGTGAAGCACAGTGCACAGAGCGACAAGCTGAGGGGGATGGCGCAGGGCCATCGCAGCAGCCTAAGGAGAAGCAGGCGTACAGGGCTGGCCAGAAACATTGCTGGTACTCAGTGGATTTTTGGTGTTGCAGCTCTTTAGAACAGTTTTAATGTCTTTTCAGGTACATGTTCATTGTGTTATGCTGTTTTAGCACTAGTAAACACTCTTCATTTAATTTTCAGTAGGGCCTCTTTGGTGTTATAGTACTTTCTGATAGAGTAGGTAGATGTCCCACTGGAACGCCCCTCTATTTTTCCCATTGATTCTTAAATTCACACTTCGAAGTTTCACGTTTCATGAGGTTTTGGTGGAACATCCAACCTGCGAAGTTCGAGGAATCATTGTACAATCCTTCTCCCTACTACGCGCCTATGTGTGCAGCAGAGGACGGAGTGTACTAGGAATTCGCGTACTCTGAATACATGAACTTATGGAAAAAACTACGTATGGGCGGCACCCCCCTTCATGGGAAAGCCTTGAGACTCCTTTCAGGCCTAAGTATTGTTCTGTACAGGGGAACTATCTAAGACATATTACTTAAGATAAAGTAAACCAACAAGATTATGGCTTTACTAAGTCAACAAGGATATGGCTTAACTATACCAACAAGAATATGGCTGCTCACCTTAACCCAAGAAGAAAACAGGCTTGATGGAGGTAAGAAGTGGCTCCGAGGCAGGATGAGGCACCTAGCGTGCACCTCTTGCATCACCCACCACACCACCTTCCTCACCACTCTCGTCACCAGCACTTTCGACACTTTCACTACCTAATGCACTCACTTCGTTCAAAATCCCTTCAAAGTCTATTTCTGACACCTCAGACATTGCATCATCCTCTTGATCCTTCTCAGGATATGGCTCTTCTGATGTTGAAGAAAGTGACTCCTCACTTTCTTCAAGCCGCAAGTAATGGATGATGAGGGTTTGCTTCCGTCTGCTTACTTCCTGGTTGTGCTTGTCTGTGTAGTAGCGGAAGGTTCTGTCCAGTGAAGTCATCACTTCCTCCACTCACAACTGAGAGCGTTTGATGTCCTTGAATTCTTCCCTGAATTTATCAAGGGCACACAGTACCCGGCTGATCTCCATCATGGACAAATCTTCACTCTCCATTACTGGTGTTGCTGGCTTTTCTGCTGCGATCTCCTGCTCTGTGTCAGCCTCGTCCACTCGCTGCACGACTTCCTGGGGTTCCTGCTCCACTGCTGCTGAATGTAAGCCCCTGATTCCTCCAGCATGACGGCCTGAAACCTGGGCATAGCTTGCACAGTTGTGAGAGTAACTGCCTTGGCAGCAGCCAGGGACTGAAAGCTGCTTCCTGGTGCGATTTCACACAGGTGCGGCACACGAAGGAGCAAAGCATGGTTAATTGTTGCATCGGTTATATCTGCCCTAGAGGGCAACAAGAATGTGATGGCATCCCTGAGGCTGAATGACAGCCAGAAAGCCATAACAGTCTCATTAGGGGTTGAAGCTGGTGGTGCAGGTGCTGCGGGTGAAGTAGGTGAAGCAGGTGGCAAGTCCAAACCATCCTCGGCATCTGTGACATCATTTCCAGCTGTGTCCAAGTCAAGAATTGCCTGCAGTTCCTCGAAGCTGTTGGTCTTGCTGCGGAGATGATTGTAGAGGCACTGGTGGTAAAGATGCTTTACAGTTGCAATTAACTCCTGGTCTAGCGGTTGGATGAGAGAGGTCGTTCTGGGTGGCAAAACAAACAATCTTGCATTCCTTGCTGAGGTCTAGCCACATTGGATGACTTGGGGCATTGTCGAGGACAAGGAGCACCTTGCAGGGGATGCCAAGCTCCTTGGATTTAGCCTTGGCATCAGGGATGAAGTGCCGCAACAACCACTTGGAAATGATGCTGCTCGTCATCCAGCCATTGGAATTGCTATACCAGTACACCCCGCAATCATCCATGCAGCAAAGATTCTTGTAACATCTGGGGTGTGCTGCGGTACGAACCACAACAGGCTGCATCTTGTGTAAGCCTAAGTTCACGGAGAGCATGACCGTTATCCTGCTCTTATCCACTTTTCTCCCCCAGGCCTGGCGCTGTTGCTTACTGATATAAGTAGACTTCAGCATAGCCTTGTAGTATAGGGCCGTTTCATCTATGTTGTAAATTTGGTGCTTGCTGTAGCCACCCTCGTCGATTATCCCCTTCAGGATGGCAGGATAGTCCCTAGCTGCCATTTCATCTGCAGATGCACGCTCGCCGGTGAGGCAAATGTGACGTAGCTCCTTCCTCTTCAAGAACTGGCATAACCATCCCACAGAGGCTTTAAAGGGTTTTGTGACACCCAGCTTCACAGATGCAGCTTTGTAGAAATCTTGGCCTGGTCCCTGATGTAGTGCCCGTTCAGTGGAATTCCTTCCTTCTGCTTCCTCAGGATGTATGTTGCTAGGTACCGCTCCATGAGAAATATTGCCCAGTTGGTTAGCCTGCTTCTCCCGTTCAGTGCCGCCGTCCCATACATCTTGACAGTCTTCTTTATAGCTTCCTTGTTTGCCCATATTGTTCCCAATGTTGATTCTGCCCAGCCGAGTTCCTTCCCAATAGCAGTGTTACCCCTCCCACTCTCTTTCTTCTGAATGACTTCCATCTTCATGGTATAGGTGATGCACTTCTTCCTTCTCGAGGACAGGGCAGACATCCTGGCTCGCAAAACAATATCCTCATAGTAAACGAGAATGTTGCTGGAACAGCGAGTGTTCCCTCTGTGCGTGTGTTTCCTCTGCTAAGCCTCTCTCACAACCCTCCAAGCAGCGCTTTTGGGCCATCACATGACAAGTGCGCATCACTGACGTCACAAGGTTGGCAGAGCTTACAGTCGTTCTATTTTATGAAGGCAGTTTGGGTGCGACGATCTGGGACCTCACACTGTTACCTCTGTTGTCACATCGCCGCCGACACACGTGGAATTATTTGTGCTCACCTCTCTCTCTCTCTCTTTCTCACTCTCCTATTTTAAGCTAGTAACTACTTATAAGTGAATTTTAAACATTGTATAGATGTAATTCAATAAAAAAGCTATAGCATAGGATAAATCTTATAAGACTTGTCAGTGCTGCTTTTGCAACGTTGTCAGGTGGTGACACGAGGGATAGCCCTGCGTGAGCGGGACATACTCGGTCAGTCTCCCGCCATGGATGCTTTAAAAAAAAAAAAAAAAAAAAAAAAAAAAAAAATGCACCTATAGACTTCTACCTCAGGAGTGGTGTGGAAAAAAGTCGAAAACAAGAGAAAAAATAAAGAAAAGAAAATTAGTAGTAGTTAATATAAATGAGAGAGGGAGAAAGCACGTTTGTGGCGACGATGTGGCAACAGAGCTAACAGAGTGAGGTCCCAGAGTGCCCCACCCAAACTGCCTTCATAAAACAGAACGACTGTAGGAAACCGTTTTCACTTCTTAGGGTGGCAATGTCGCGTACTCGGGGTAACCCCAGATTTGGTCCACTCTTCACTGCCCGTCTCGCTTACAATGAGGTTAATTCGCATACTATTAAAAAATACACTAAAATTTAAAAAAAATAGGTCCTTGTGTACAATGAGGATCGGTACTCTGAACTCGTGGACTAGGGGGATGGACTGTACCCTATTTCTGCATGCCTTCTTCCCTCCCATACCCACAGACCTGGTCTTCGACTGAGAGAAAGTATATACTGCTATATATATTTTAATGTGTAACTTCAGGACACTACAGTGGATAAACTATGGCATATATTACCCTAAAAGGTGGTATTCTGTATTAACCTAATAACTGATACATATGCGCATCATCAATTATCTATGAGCCAAAATGACCATAAAATCAGTTAGAGAAGATAATAAAAAAAATGCACACCCAGGACATGGCAAATTTTTCCCCAAACTGCAGTTTCCAGAATAAAACACTTACAGTATACACTTAATAAATATAGACAGAGCCGCTCACATAAGTATTTAATACCGTATTTTCACACAAAGTTGTTGTTGTTGATCAACAGTTTGCCTGGCTGATGGCACCCATCAACAGCAGGCAAGCAACTGCTCCTGTAGGGCCATCCCATGCAGCAAACCAATGTTCCCTTGTGGTAGAAAGGTGTGAGGAAAAATGTAGGCTTCATTCCTCGGCAGATGCCAGATTTGCATCTTTTCACCCAGTTAGCAGGGGCACCACAGTAGGCTCAACTTCAATCCATAATTGCTGCTTTGAATGTACAGTACGGGATTTTAATAACTGAGAAGGTACTCTTCTTACTTGAACATAAACCACACATTACAGTACGTGATCTTCACTAAACAAGGTAGCTTAAAGATTACACCTATAGTTGCAGCGCACGACTCAGAGGTTGTCATTATCGTACCCTGGCAACCTACCATTCAAAAGTGCGTCCGATTTCGTATCATATTATAAACGAATCATATTATTATGCATGAATATAAAGGATTATTATTATACACAAACATATTATACACAAATTAAATACATCTCATATTATACATGAAATCAGATGCACTTTTGAATGGTAGGTTGCCAGGGCACGATAATAACACCCTCAGAGTTGAGCGCTGCGACTATAGTGCTGAGTGAAAAGGTACTTTTTTACTGCAGGTATACGAAGTACTAATTTTGTCACAAGTAGAGAGTTACTGACTGAGAGCTTTGTTTACTTCATTTTTAGATGTGGGAGCACCTCCACAAGTGGCTCTGTCCATCTTCCACTCACTCATTTTATTATGAAAATAAGATGCTTCACTCTTATGACTTTATTTTTATTTAGATGCAGGAGCATATCCAGGAGCATCCCTGTCCATCTGACATTCATCTTTTTTTTTCTTAAATGTGGTGCTTCACTCTCACAGACATACGTGACTTTGACTTATACCGTGTTAGGGAAGCAGATATACACTATGGGCAAAACCCCAATTTACGATACCCCTACATGCGATACCCTGGATTAGTAATGGAGGTAGAAAAACCACCCTACCCCGCCTAATGATGGCTAAGCCCCAGTTTAACGATGGGGTTTGAGGGCTTTGAGGAGGATGAGTGAGTGCTAGGGAGCACCACATGTCCCCTAGCCTCGGGGGTGATAGGTAGGATGACGACCAGGACCGGACATGGATTTACAAGAAGTGATGAGAGGTGTTTGATATTTTGGCCTATTTTTTTTATTTTCCGATATTATTTGTTGGTTTTAGTGAGTTATATACAGGTGTTAGGCCTAGGTTAGCTTCTTTTACAGCTGTTAGACCATTTTGATTGGCTTTAAAATTTTTTTTTGGTCTAATTTGAAGGGTTTAGGGCTTGGTTGGGGAGGAAACTCAAGGCTAAAAAACGCAGCCCTACACTTTACATGTTAAATCGTCCCCAATTTACGATACCCTGCCTAGTGATGGGTTTTTACTTAACCAACTGCATCATTAAACCAGGATTTGCCTGTATGTCCCCATGCTGGCGATGTTGGTCTACGTTCTGCAGCACTGAGAAGTCATTGCAAGCTATCTATCTAACTATCTATTGCCAGACGCCTCAATCCCGTTTGGGGTGGCCACAAACAAATCGCCTCCAAGTCGCCCTGTCCCCCGCCATTTCACTGCCCTGCTCCCAACTCATATACCTCTCCACCCCATCCCTCCATCTCACCCTCGGCCTCCCCCTCCCTCTTCCCCCCTCCACCTCACTCACATACACTCTCTTCGTCAGTCTTTCACCCTCCATCCTCTCCACATGGCCAAACCACCTCAGTGTGTTCCTCATAACACTTCCTATCACATCCACATCATTGCAAGCAACCCAAGTAAAATGGACGGTAATAACATATCTTGCTAACTTCAGATATTTCTCCGCCACACTTAAAATACTGATTTAGAAGCGCGGGAGCAGCCGACAGTCTTCACAGGCTCACAGCTGCTCTGCTCTCTCAGTAACCTTGAAGATTTCAGAGGTCGAGTGGCACCAACCTGACTCAATTCAACCAACTTTCTGGTTCTGGTGATGACTTTTATTAGTGTCAGGGGTCTTACAGTGATGTATTAAACCCATTTAGCCAGAAAAAGAAAGAAAAAATCTAAAACTGGCTGGAATAAAGGGGTATCTTTTTTTTTTCTTCCATCCTCCACTCTCTTTCATTCCTTCGTTCTTTCCTCGTCCTTCTGCCTACAGGTGACCTACGTTCTTTCCTCGTCCTTCTGCCTACAGGTGACCTTACACTCCCTCTTCTGTCTTTCTTTCCTTCATTCTTTCCTCTTACTTCTGCCTGTGGGTGACTCTACACTGAGTGACAGGACAAATGGTTTCCAGTACACCAGGAAACCATTTACTGTGCTAGGTGGTAACCATATAACCAAATTTTGGCACCTGGTGGTTTAGTGGGTAATTACAGCACTCCAATCAGACTGATCCAGTGAAGGTTTATATCCAAGGGGTGGTTGGGATTACTGCTCACATAATGCCGATGATGTGGCTTTGGTGAGTGAGTCAAAAGAAGGGATAGAGCGCAGACTGGATGAGTGGAGATTAGCACTGGAGAGTAGAGGAATGAAAAAAAGAAGAACAAACACAGAATATATGATGTGTACAGAGCAGATGCACAAGAGACGCGAAAGTATTAGGCTGGATGGTGTGGAGCTGAAGGGGGTGGATGCATTTAAATACCTGGGATCCACCCTATCAGCAGGCGGTAGTGAAGATAAGGAAATAATCGGAAGATATCCAAGCAGGATGGAGAAGTTGGCGAGACATATCAGGAGTATTGTGCGACAGGAGAATGCCAGTGAAATTAAAGGGGAAGGTGTACAAAACTATGGTAGGACCAGCAATGATGTACAGTAATCCCGCATTTTTTGCGGATTTTTTGTCTACGGTTTTGCCCTCTCGCGGATTTTCTTAGCATTAATAAGTTCAACATAAATATCCTTGAATATACAGAAAAAAAAAAAAAAATGAAATTCCCGCAGCTTCCAATTGTAGCGCAGTAAACTCACGCCACCCTCTGTCCCTTTCCCGTGGCCCCTCTGCCAGTGTTACCATATCTAGCATAATTTTATTCTTTTAGCATAATTTTGATCAAATTTTCGAGTCTGGAATATTTTTTAGCATATTAGAAGTTTTAGAATCATTCTAGCATAATTTAGAATGGAATGGAATATTTTTAGAATAATTTTATAAAAGCTACAAATCAGAGAGAGAGAGAGAGAGAGAGAGAGACGAATAAGGTAAGAAGATGTTTGAATAGTTGGTTACTTTCAGTTTGGGCTTGGTTGGGTTGGATTAGGTTAGGTTAGGTTAGGTTGGATTAGGTTAGGTTAGGTTAGGTTGGATTAGGTTAGGTTAGGTTAGGTTGGATTAGGTTAGGTTTTAGGTTAGGTTCGGTTTGGTTCGGTTAGGTTAGGATAAGTTTGAGCTTTATACTTTACCCACGAAACCTAGGTTTTTCCGATGGATTTTGGTATGATTCATTCGATTTTCAGCTTCATTTCAGTCGGAAATGACCATTTTCTGTTTCCCCCCCTCCCTATAACCCCCGATTCCCCAAAGATCCCTCATTATTTCAGGGGGATGGGGGGGGGTCATATCTCAAAATCTGGTTATTTCCGACGGAAATGATGCTCAAAATCGAATGAATCACATCAAAATCCATCAGAAAAACGTAAGTTTCGTGGGAAAAAGCAGTATGGGTAGATACCGATATTTATCCTCTTACTGTATGTAGGTTCATTTTAATATTTTCATAGTAAACAATATATAATTAATATGTTGCACGAATATGTATAGAATTTTATCATTTAGCTTCAAGTTAGCATAATTCATTTTTTACTTGGAACAAATATGCTCAATCTAGCATAATTTTTTCATTGCCCTAGCATAATTTCGTTGTTTGGATATGGCAACACTGCTCTCTGCCTCGCATTCTTCAGTCCACGCCTGACTGCCTTAAGTGGCTGTTGTGGTTGTAACCACACTATGATATGAGGCTCTTGCCTCCCACTTGCTTTCCACATGGTCCCAGGACGTAAGCCAGCCTCACCAAAGGCTAATAATACAATTAGTAAGAACTCCAAAGTGACAAAACGATCAAGTTATGACCTTAGCAGAGAAAATTGTGTTACTGGACAAGCTAAGAAACGATCGTGCGAGTGTTTGCTATCACCAGTTAATGCATCTTTTTATTTTGTACTGTTTTGTTAATAAATGTGTAGATAATTGTGTATTACAGTACGGTGTTTACGTTTTTCCTTCATAATGGAGTATGTGCTTTCAATCTTGTAAGAAGGTATTTTGGGATGAGTATGGAGGTTTCGGGACAATTCGCAGTCACAACAAACACAAAACAATTTGCCTTCATTAATGAAGATAGCTATGGGTGACGCTAGAATATAATTCAAAGGCGACTACAGCCAGGAAGAAACAAGTTAATTATTGACTAAAGGTGCAACTAATAAATAATATCCAGAACCTACGCTACTGAACACAGACTTTGCTGGATCCCCCTGAAATATAGTTATTAAAGTATTGATTAATTAATAATAAGTATATTGATGAAAGTATTGATTAGTATATTTATAGAATGGCGGGGAATCGTCCAGGGTGCGAATTGTTCTGAAGGGGAATCGTCCATGTTTTGACGGGGAATTGTCTGACGGCGAATTGTCTCGCAATCAGTATGGACATGGACTGTGTGATGGGCAGCATGGTGGACACAAGTGCAAGTTTTCAATTGTTAATAGAGTATTCGCGGAATTGACTTTTCGCGGGGGTTCCAAGAACGTAACTACCGCGAAATATGCGGGATTACTGTACAGGGCGGAGGCACTACCTGTGAAGAAAGTAAACGAGAGGAGGATGGAAGTAGCGGAAATGAGGATGTTGCGATGGATGTGTGGCGTGACAAGGGAGGACAGAATCAGCAATGCATGGATCAGAGGAACAATGATGGTGGTGGAGGTTTCGAAGAAGACACAAGAGGCAAGACTTAGATGGTACGGGCATGTCATGAGGAGCGATGGACAAAGTGACAAGAGGAGAGCACTGGATATGGAAGTAAAGGGAAGGAGGAGGAGAGGAAGACCCGAGATAAGGTGAAAAGATTGCATAGTGGCGGATATGAGAGAGAAGGGTCTGGATACCAACATGGCAGGTGATACAAGCAGGCGGAAGAGGCTCATCAAGAACAGCGACCCCATATAAGATGGGTACATAAAGCTGACGAGAAGAAGAAGAAGTAATGCCACTCAGGGATGAGTGAGACTGGTCACTCTCATCTTAAATGTCATGACCAACTTGCCAAGCCCCAGGCTCCTATGCTCCTCATGGGGCAACGTAGGATTGGATGATGGATGGATGGATTTTTTTTTTTTTTGTCCAGTGCAGTACAGGTTAACAAAACCCCATACAGTATTAGGTCCTAGAAGCTCCTGCTTCACACACAAAAACTTTAGTGATTTTTGTGCGGCACCATATTAGGGCCCTGAGCCTCCTACATCTGTCTAATGCTTCTGGATGTACAATATTTAGTGTATTGTTATATAAAACTAATTATGTGCTATAAAAATATCTACTGACCTGGAAGTTTCCTAACAAATCTGGGCATGAAGTGGAACCTGGGGCAGCCACCAGAATCTCCCATGGCATGAAGGTTCAGATCCACAAGCTCCAGAAGTTCTATGAACAGGTATGAATCTGAAAACAAAAATATAAATATTGGAGAACCTTAATTAGCCCTGCTGATGCACACCTAGAATAGAAAGTTCAGTAAAACCTTACTACAATGGACTAATTGGGGCCCAAGCCATTCTGAAAAAGGCGAAACTCCAATAAATGCGACACCTGGACTTCCTCCTGCTAAACCTGACTTTTTCCAATATATCAGACATTAGTCTGGATCAGTCCAATGATTTTTCACCATGGCATCACCAACTGTTTTCACTACCATTGCAGGACTGTACTGTATTATACATTCACTACAATAATAAAATGGTATAATATATATACAGTGGGTAGCTGAGATTAGCATTTGCTTTATTCTGGTCATACCACGCCGAACTTGATTTTTGCTGAACTGGCAATATTTGTTTACAGTACATGTAAACAGCCGTGTTCCTTCTGACTCGTGACAGTAATCCACTCACAGTTACCTTTTAGTCTAAGTTACTCTCTCATATAATACTATAAGCAGTCTGCTACACAACATGTATACGGTATATAACACACACACAAAAGATGTTTTCATACATGAAAAGCATCATAGCCACCATCTGCTTCACCACACCAGTTCCTTCTAACTGGTGGCAATATCACATTTGTTTCTTAACTTTTCTCAAATGCCACTATAAATAATTTACTGCATAACACTGTAAAATTTAAGCAAGGACTGGACACAATAAAACTCAAAATAAAAAATGAAATTCTTACATAACCATTCCGACTCACTTGACTCTTCCCCCACCTTGCCGATAGTTTATCATCATTCAGCACCTGGTGAAGGACGCCTCAGAGCAAATCCTTCAAAATCATTACCCATTATCTTCAGGATCATCGTCAAAGAACATTGAATCATCCTCCTGATTGTCTTCACTGACAGGAGCTGCATCATGGACAGGAACTGGAGTAGCCTGTACCTTGCATGCCGTGTAATGTATGATTAATGATGGGTGTCCTGAATTTATGTTAATATTAATACTAATACTAATATTAATGTAGACTATCTATCTATCTATCTATTGCCAGACGCCTCAATCCCGTTCGGGGTGGCCACAAACAAATTGCCTTCACGTTGCCCTGTCCCCCGCCATTTCACTCCCCTGCTCCCAACTCACACCCACGTCTCTCATATACCTCTCCACCCCATCCCTCCATCTCATCCTCGGCCTCCCCCTCCCCCCCCCTCCACCTCACTCACATACACTCTCTTCATCAGTCTTTCACCCTCCATCCTCTCCACATGGCCAACACCTCAGTGTATTCCTCTTAACGCTTCCTATCACATCCACATCCACACCACAACGCTCCTTTATATCCTCATTTGTCAGCCTGTCTCTCCAAGTGACTCCACAGGGTCCTCTTAAATAACTCATTTCCACAGCTCTCACTCTTGACTTGTGCCCCTCCAACAACGTCCAAGCTTCACTTCCATACGTTAGAGTTGGTATCACAATACTGTCATGTAGTAACTTTTTCACTTCCATGCTCACTTCCCTGTTTCTTATCACTGCTTTCAAAGAACCAGCAACCTTTCTTCCTTGCTGTACCCTTTCAAGCACTTCACCCTCCAAACCTCCATCCTTACTCATCACACGACCCAAGTACCACTTTTCTTATTTTTCAGCATTCAGAAAATACTGTACTTTAATGTTACAACTCAATTTTAAACACTTTTCAAATACTGTACTGTACACTTTAAACACCTTATTGTTTACTATCTTACAAATCAAAGAGGTTTACTTTGTCTGTATATTTCCCTTATCACTCATCATCCTTAAGCAGTGTATCAAGACCTTCAGGGGAATAGGAGCGTTCGTGCAACTGGAGAAATGCCAGATATCACAGGTATTTTAATTTTTCGGACAGAAAAAAAATCACATGTCAGGCAATGATTGAATGGCCTTTTTCATGCATCTTATATATTGTAAAAATATGTATATATTCTATTTCTTCTCTATAAACACGTTCTTTGTCAATGGGGTGTGAAAAAATATCTATCTATCTATCTATCTATCTATCTATTGCCAGACGCCTCAATCCCGTTTGGGGTGGCCACAAACAAATTGCCTCCACGTCACCCTGTCCCACGCCATTTCACTGCTCTGCTCCCAACTCACACCCCCCTCTCTCATATACCTCTCCACCCCATCCCTCCATCTCATCCTTGGCCTCCCCCTCCCTCTTCCCCCCTCCACCTCACTCACATACACTCTCTTCGTCAGTCTTTCACCCTCCATCCTCTCCACATGGCCAAACCACCTCAGTGTGTTCCTCATAACGCTTCCTATCACATCCACATCAACACCACAACACTCCTTTGTATCCTCATTCATCAGCCTCTCTCTCCATGTGACTCCACAGGCTCCTCTTAAATAACTCATTTCCAGTGCTCTCACTCTTGACTTGTGTCCTTCCAACAACATCCAAGCTTCACTTCCATACGTTAGAGTTGGTATCACAATACTGTCATGTAGTAACTTTTCACTTCCATGCTCACTTCCCTGTTTCTTATCACTGCTTTCAAAGAACCAGCAACCTTTCTTCCCTGCTGTACCCTTTCAAGCACTTCACCCTCCAACCCTCCATCCTTACTCATCACACTACCCAAGTACTTAAACATACTCACATTTTCCAATTCCTCACAATCCAACCTCGCTGTACATTCACTGACTTCACCTCTCTCAAAGACCATCACTTTACTCTTCCCTACATTCACCTTCAGATTCCGTTTCTTTCACACTCTCCCAAACTCATCCACCAAGCCTTTCAGCTCCCCTTCGTCTTCACTCAACAACACAGTATCATCTGCAAACAACAGTACAGGGAGTTTCCAAACACTATCCTCTCTCACCAGGGCCACTCCAACATCCACTACCCTACCTTGTACCTCTTTTATTACCCCATCGATGTACAGATTGAACAACCATGGAGACATGACACATCCCTGTTTCAACCCAACTTTCAAAGAGAAAAATTCACTCAGTTCACCATCTACACGCACTGAAGCCTTAGCACCATCATACATACTCTTCACTGCATTCAACATCTTCTCATCTACTCCATATATTCTTAATACTTTCCACAATCCTTGTCTATCCACCCTGTCATATGCTTTCTCCAAATCCATGAAAGCTGCATACAACTTCTTTCCCTTCTCTAGAAACTTTTCCACAAAGATCTAAGAATGAATATCTGATCTACACAACCTCTTCCCTTCCTAAAGCCTCCCTGTTCTTCTCTAACTAATTCCTCTGTTCTTTCTCTAACTCTGTCAATAAGTATCCTACCATACACTTTTCCTATTATACTAAGAAGACAAATGCCCCTATGATTACCACGCACTTCTTTTTCCCCTTTTCCTTTGTACAAGGGAATAATTATACCTGACTTCCAATCCTCTGGGACTCTACCTTCCTCCCAGGCCAATCCGCACATCTTCCACATCCATTCTACTACTATCTCTCCCCCATGCTTCAGCATTTCACCACACACTCCATCAATTCCTGGGGCTTTCCCCAATTTAACTTTCTTCATTGCTTCCACAACTTCTATCCTACTGATTTCTTCCTGTCTTCTCACCTCCCTCCTTCTCCCAGCCATTCCCCAGCCACTTATACTCGCATTACATCCATCCTCTATGTTCAACAATTCCTTAAAGTGTTCTCTCCATCTGCTCACTTTTTCTCCATTCTCCACTAGTAATCTACCATTTTTATCTTTCACTCCCCTGCTAACTTCACTTCCACCCTGTCTTACTCTTTTCACCTCTTTCCAGAACATTTTCTTACAGTCCCTCCACTTTACACTCAAATTCCTTCCAAATTCCTCATCCACTCTCTTCTTACTCTCTCTTACTAATCTTTTCACCTCTCTCTTTCTTTCTACATATAACTCTCTCTTCCGCCTCTCAACTTCTTCCACGCCCCTATTTCTCATCCATTCATTGTATGCTTTCTTCTTTTGTGCCACAGCCTGTCTCACCTCTTCAGTCCACAATGCTGTTCCTTGCATAGAAATATATATGTATATCTTTAACCAACAATAATAGTTGATTATAATTCATACTAACATATTAAACTCCCTGTGAGTAAGAATAAAACTTAATTCACTTCAAGAAAGCATGTCGATATTTTGTTGCTGCGTCCGGTACAACAAGTTTTCGAAGCAAACCAAAACAGTTGTGTCTTTACTCACTCTGTGACCTACTCCACCAGCTGGCTTGCTTCATATGTCTGGCAGCACTATGCTTCGATACGCCGTAACATTTTAGAGTCTAATAAATATTAAAGTATGGATAGACCATATTTGCCATTTTTTGTACAAGTCAGATTATATACGAACGTCATTATTCATACGCCTTTTTTGCTTCTCACAATCCAAAAACAGTCTTATTGACAGATACTGTTCTAACCTTCTTAGGGAAGAATATATAAATATACGAATTTTTAAGTGATATTTTGGGTTAAATAGCACAAGTAAGAGTAATTTACATTTTTTTAGAGGTACAGTACTTGGTTAACCAATACTGTATTGTAAATATCGATCAGAAAAAGAACACTGAAGTTTAACTAAGACTCCCGTAGCCCATCAAAACAAAAATGAGACATAGTTTCTGGTGGTGTCTGGCAGATTTTCCACTCAACGTGAACGCTCCTATTGATATGGGTCACACTGAGGCAGAGTGCAGAGGGGCAATAATGACGCCGCCAGCCCGCCACCAACCGACAAACACACAAACTGTGCAGGCAATACGGCCACTTTGGACTAAGGTCAGGCAGGCCGGACCACATCTTGCTTTATCCGAGTTTCCCAACATACAGTATAAAAATTTTGTCCGGTTGGCTCCTCGACTCCAACAGACGCGATTTCTGGTTTACTGAAGTCCATTGTAGTGAGGTTTTACTGTACTCACTAACGCAGGTCTAGAAGATGCCATTATCCCACTATGCCTACTGGGCATCCTAAAAATAGGCTGTCATTCATGAATTCTTCACAGGGGTATTAACAGATAAATGATGCTATGATAATAACAGCAGTTGTAGACTGCAGACCATTCATGTGGAGATGCAGCACCCTTCTCGTCACTCACCATGTATACTATACCTGTGGATCAATTTGTGCCTAAAGTGGGTATTGGCTATCACCAACCTCCTCCCCACACAGATGTCCACCACAGTGCTACCATTCTTTTCCACTTCTGCAGGCACATCCCACTCACCAACTACTCCATCCACCTTCACACTCTCTACATTTCCATTCATATTTTCAATAAAAAACTCTCTCTTAGCACTCTCAAACATTTCCATGCAAGCTTCCACATTTGCCCAGAGCTCTTCTTTCACTCTGCTCACACGATCTTCCATTGGCGAGTATACACACGCAATCACCTACGCCTGTATTCCTCCTTTCAATTTTAACTGCACAATCCTTGACCCAACTGATCCAGACTTTCTTGTATTCTCCTTCCATCTCTTGCACAGAACAAAACATATGCCCTCTTTTGCCCTCTCATTTTCACCTACCCCTGCACATATACCCAATCTCTATTTCCACTCTCTCATACTCACCTCTTCATTTAGTCTCAGTTAATCCACATATGTCCACTATTGCATCCTCACGCACCTGGACAATTTCGCTCCACCATCCACCCACTTAGAGTATAATGGTACTCTGTTCTTAGGGTAGCTCTTCACTGAGTGGCATGCCAAATGATTTCCTGTAAACTAGGAAAGCATTTACAACACTGGATGGTAACCTTATAACCAGCCAACACGTGTTCCCTACGTGACAAGTGGGTTGGTGGAGCGTTAGTGCCCCTCCCGAGAAAACAACTAAAAATACGAACAAGAAGCCTCTGACCAGGACTGACCAAAAGGTGACAACTAAGGACCGAAGAAAGAACATGATACGGATGACGACCTGAAATGTAAGGGATGCAAATGATGAGGTGAAAGAGAGAGAGACTGTCCAGGAGCTTGAGGATGCACGGGGATTAACTGAAACAAAACGGAGAGGTGAGAGTGTTAGAGAATGGGAGTATGGATGGGGTCTATTGTGGGAATAGTGAGATTGAGAGGGCAAAAGGAGTGTGTATTGTTGTAAGTAACAGATGGAAGGAGAATAAAAGAGAGTATGGAACAGTTGGCTCAAGGAATGTGTGGGTAATATTGAATGTTGGAAAACAAATGCGGGCAATTGTGTGCTTGTATGGGCAACACAAGATCACGCAAGCAGAGTGGTAGAAGAGTTCTGGACAAATGTGGAAGCGTGCATGGAAAAGTTTGAAAGGAATGAGTGAGTGTTTTTGATTGGTGATATGAATGGTAAAGTAGAGAATGTAAAGGTGGATGGAGTAGTTGGTGAGTGGGGTGTGCCTGCTGAGATGGATGAGAATGGCAGTGCTGCTTTAGTGGACATTTGTGCCGGGAGGAGGTTGGTGATAGTCAATAACCTCTTCAGGCACAAAATGATCCATAGGTATACATGGCGAGTGTTGAGAAGAGCAGGTGGTGAACTGAATGAACGGAAGGCAATGATTGATTATGTGTGTGTGGATGAAAGGATGCGAAGGTGTGTAATGGATGCAAGTGCATACAGAGGTTGGAGGAGAGGACTTTCTGACCGTTCAAGCGAACTAGAGAAACAGAAGAAGGAAAGGATGGGAGGAAATAGAATATACGAGGAGAGTGGAAAGGTTACAAGAGTATGAGAAAATGGCAGACTATAAGAGAGAAGTGGAGGAGCAACTGGGTAAATATGGATTGGAGTAGATGGGGGATGTGGAAGTTGTGTGCAAGATATTCACAGAAGAAATCTGCACAGCATGTGAGGTGGTGTGTGGGGTGAAGAGAAGTCAAAAAGGGGTGCAAGGAACAGCATGGTGGAATGAAGATGTGAGACAGGCTGCGGTACAAAAGAAGAAAGCATATAGAGAGTGGATGAGAAACAGGGGCGTGGAAGAAATTGAGAGACAGAAGAAAATGTTATATGTAGAGAGGAAAAGAAAGGCGAAAAGATTAGTAAGAAGAGAGTGGATGAGGAATTTGGAAGGAATATGAGTATAAAGTGAAAGGAATGTAAAAAAATGTTCTGAAAAGAGGCAAAGAGAGTCAGACAGGGTGATAAAGAAGTAAGCCTGGGAGTGAAAGATAAATGTGGTAGATTAGAGAAGGGAGAAAAAGTGAGCAGATGGAGAGATCACTTAAAAGAAAGGTTGAAGATAGAAAACGAAAAATGTGAGTATAAGAGGCTGGGGAATGGCTGGGAGAAGGAGGGAGGTGAGAAGACAGGAAGAAATCAGTAGGATGGAAGTTGTGGAAGCAATGAAAAAAGTCAAAATGGGGAAAGCCCCAGGAAATGATGGATTGTGTGGTGAAATGTTGAAGCATGGGGGAGAGAGTAGTAGAATGGATGTGGAAGATGTGCAGATTGGCCTGGGAGGAAGGTAGAGTCCCAGAGGATTGGAAGTCAGGTATAATTATTCCCTTGTATAAAGGAAAAAGGGAAAAAGAAGTGTGTGGTAATCACAAGGACATTTGTTTTCTCAGTGTAACAGGAAAAGTATATGGTAGGACACTTACTGGCAGTGTTAGGGAAATAACAGAAGTTGGAAAAGAACAGGGAGCTTTTAGGAAGGGAAGAGGTTGTGTTCATTAGATATTCATTCTTAGATCTATATTGGAAAAGTTTCTAGAGAAGGGAAAGAAGTTGTATGTGGCCTTCATGGATTTGGAGAAAGCATATGACAGGGAAGATAGACAAGGATTGTGGAAAGTATTAAGAATATATAGAGTAGATGGGAAGTTGTTGCATGCTTTGAAGCATATGTATGAGGGTGCTAAGGCTGTAATGCATGTGGATAGTGAACTGAGTGAATTTTTCTACTTGACGGTTGGATTGAAATAGGGATGTGTCATGTTTTCATGGTTGTTCAATATGTATATGGATGGGGTTATAAACAGATACAAGGTAAGGCAGTGGATGTTGGAGTGGTCCTAATTAGAGAGGGCAGTGTTTGGAAACTCACTGTACTGTTGTCCGCAGATGATACTGCATTGTTAGGTGAAGACGAAGGGGAGCTGCAAGGCTTAGTGGATGAGTTCAGGAGAGTGTGTAAGAATAGGAATCTAAAGGTGACTGTCGGGAACAGTAAAGTTATGGTCTTCAAGAGAAATGAAGTCAGTGAATGTACAGTGAGGTTGGATGAGGAGGAAATGGAAAATATGAGTGCATTTGAGTACTTTGTGTAGTGTGATGATTATCTGGAGGATGAAGTGCTTGAAAGAGTACAAGGAAGAAAGGTTGCTGGTTCCTTGAAAGCAGTGATAAGAAACAGGGAAGTGGAAAAGTTACTACATGACAGTATTGTGGTACCAACTCTAACGTATGGAAGTGAAGCTTGGACCTTGTTGGAGGGACAGAAGTCATGAGTGAAAGCAGTGGAAATGAGTTATTTGAGAGGAGCATGTGAAGTCACATGGAGAGACAGACTGACATATGGGGAAGTGAAGGAGCATTGTGGTGTGTTTGTGGATGTAATGGGAAGCATGAGGAGAAACACAATGAGGTGGTTTGGCCATGTGGAGAGGATGGAGAGTGAGCGACTGACGAATAGAGTGTATGTGAGTGGAGAGGTAGGCCAAGGATGAGATCGAAGGATGGAGTGGAGAGGTACATGAGAGAAGGGTGTGAGCTGGGAGCAGGGCAATGAAATGGCAAGGAACAGGGCGATATGGAGGCAATTAGTTTGTGGCCACCCCTTTCGGGATTAAGGAATCTGGCAATAGATAGAAACAGACAGGTATTCCATGCTGAAATCTATACCATATCCTTTGTATGATCCTTGGTCACCGCCAGGTGGTTGGTCCTGTTCCGAGGCATTTTGTTTATCATTATAGTTAGTTGTTTACCTGGGAGGGACACCAACCTTCTGTCAACCCTCCGCCAGCCCACTGTGTTCTATAGTGTATTATCCCAAAATGCAAAGTAGTATCAAAATAAAGTTGATTCATCTGGCAGTTGTCAAAAAAAAGTAAGCCCAATGGTAAAATCTAGGTAGCTAGAGGTATGTAAAGAATACAAGAATAATTCAAGGATTCTTGTGCCTACATGTGACTTTACACTCCCTCTTCTGTCTTTCTTTCCTCCATTTTTTCCTCTTCCTTCTGCTTATGGGTGACTTTACACTGAGTGACATGCCAATGGTTTCCTGTACACCAGGAAACATTTTACTATGCTGGGTGGTAGCCATATAACCAAATTATGGCGCCTGATGTTTTAGTGGGTAATTAAGGCACTCCAAGAAGACTGAGCTGGTGCAGGTTTACATCCAAAGGGCGATTGGGGTTATTGCTCACGTAATACCACACAAGGATGAGTGAGGCTGGTCACTCTCATCTTAAATGTCAGGACCAACTTGCCTACCCCAGGCTCCTACGCTCCTCATGGGGCAATGTAACATTAGATGGTGGATGGAATTTTTCAAAAGTTTGAACTGTTCATGGCCATATGCACCTAAACTCTGAAGGTTGCACTATAAGCATTTTCCTGGGTTTAATCCATCCATCATCCAATCCTATGTTGCCCCATAAGAAGCCTAGAAGCCTTGGGATAGGCAAGTTGGTCCTGACATTTAAGATAAGAGTGACCAGCCTCATTCATCCCTGAGTGGAATTTATGTGAGCAATAAACCCCAACCACCATTTGCATATGAACCTTCACTGGCTCAATCCAACTGGAGTGCTGTAATTACCCACTAAATCACCAAGTGCCAAAATTTGACTATATGGTTACCACCAGTGTAGAAAATGGTTTCCTGGTGTACAGGAGACCATTTGGCTTGTCACTCAGTGTAGAGTCACCCACAGGCAGAAGGAAGAGGAAAAAACAAAGGAAAGAAAGACAGAAGAGGGAGTGTAAAGGCACCCGTAGGCAGAAGGATGAGAAAAGAATGAAGGAAAGAAAGACAGAAGAGGATGGAAGGAAAGAAGAATGGAGGAGAGGAAGGGGCATACACCCAAGAGCAGCACTACATCAAGTGAGTGGAGGTGAGTGCCCCCACCTACCACATTTCCTGGGTTTACAAGATAACAAAAGCAAAAATCCAACTAAGCTTACAGAACACAACAGAAAACTGGGTAGTGTACAATACTGTACTGATGAACCTGCATCACATATATAATGCGATGAAGTGGCTCCTGTCATCAGTGAAATAAAAGTTTTTCCTGGAAAGGAAAAAATGTTATTTTCTGTAAAGCCAATCATTTTAATATCAAAATGCCATAATATAGAGAGAATGTATACTAACAAAAAGGCTTCGGTTTGCATTATGGACTGTTCTATGCCCTACTTTAGCCTGTACTGGAATAAAAGCTAGTACTGGATTCCGCCTGCCTGTATGCACTCCCTCACCGATTATTCTCACACAGTTCTTACCAAACATGGTAAGATTATCAGTTAAAAAGAATGAAATGTATCTGAAAAAAATCAAGCAAACGAGCTAACATATAGGCAGCAGAAAGAAATACAGCACTGATGTACTTACAAAATAAGTCCAGTTCCTTAATACAGAAGTTATCTGGAATTTTCTCCTGGATGTAAAGGATAGTGTATTCAATGTTGAAGCGGATGACACGACAGGTGGGCACTTCCTCAAGTGGATGATGAGACATAAGTGAGAATCCCTCAAAGATGAACTCATGTCCATCGTGGGAGATCACCGTCGGTGTTTTTATCTGTGGATAAGAAAATTATTAACTGTTTACGTTTAAGCTAACAGACCAGTGACTGGGCTACTATGTGTATGTCTTAAAAATCTGATGATAGCTCTTTATGGGCCATGATCTTGATTTTGCCATTCATTCTGCTAGCCCAGGTTTCTATGCATGATCTAACTTCCACATTGTCCTTGTTTTGGCCTCATGTTAGTCTTTCCTTGACATTTACACCTGTAACCCTCCTCATTCCGTTCACTCTCACCTAGGTGCGAAGACCTGCATACATAGTCATAACCACTCTAACCAGTCACTCATTGATCCAAAGCTTTCTCATTGCCCAGTTCACCACCTCCCCGGGGAATCTGTCAAAGGCCTTCTCCAAATCAACAAAAATGAAGAAAACTCCATTTTCTTTTCTATATATTTTTTCTGAAGCTGTCTGACAATGAATATGGCATCAGTGATCCCTTTGCCGAGCACAGACCCAAACTGCATCTCATAAGCATTTGCTCCTTCCCTCATCATATCTTCTAGGACTCTCTCCATTACCTTCATTAGTCCAAAAGTGTTATGCCTCTGTAATTTCCTTTTTCCAGGGCATCACCCTTCCTGTTGTACACATTTACAATCACATTCCTCAGCTAATCTTCTAGAACACTCATATATAATCGTATTTATCATATCAGTAACTAATCCCATTCCTGTATCTCCTAAGGCCTTCAGCATTTCAGCAGTCAACCCAGACTCTTGCCTTGTTCACAGTAGCTGCATCAATCAAAGTCCAAGGGCAAAACCCTGAATCCACTTACTACAAACTTTCCCTGCTCCAGTCAATCTCCTCATTCAGCAACATTATAATAATTTCCCCAGGTGTCTATCAATCCTCACTGTCCACCACTGCCTTTCCTTCATAATTCTTCATATACTGCTCACCTATGATATTCCTGTTTTCCCTCTTTGCCTGATTTACCATTACCACCTTAAAGACCATATTCTTCCTTCCAGCACTATTTACGTTATCCAGTAAAAGTCTCTGGGACTAAGATTTTGCCTAGTATACCTCCTTTCTAGCCCTACTCTTGGCAGTCAAATACTGCTCTCTGTTACCACCCTTTTTTTCATTCTTGGAAAATGAGGAGTTTGACTGGAATGAGGAGTCTGACAGATTAGGTTTGGAGCCAGCAGATCCCATGTTTGGCCCCTGGCCTTTGATTGACACTGCTACTGTGAGCAGGGCAACAGGCAGGATGCTGGCAAGGAAAGCAGCAGGTGTGTCAGGGATGACTGCTGAAATGCTGAAAGCCACAGGTGATAATAGGAGTGGGGTTAGTTAATGACCTGATAAATACTTTTATACAGAAAAAATCCTGTAATCCGAATGGCAGGGGACCGAGGGTCTTTCGAACTACTGTTTTTTTCGGACTACTGGGAGGGATCTCTGAAAACAATAAAAATATGTACGTGATCATTAAATAAACACTTAAAATGATATGGGTTATTGTTTTACTCAATGGAAATGTATAGATGTGTAGTTGAATAGTTGAAGGCAGGTACATCCAAGTCTACAAACAAGTCCAAGCCAGATAAATCCATAGATAAAGCCCAGAGAAAAAATTCACTTGATTCACTTCATTTTCACTCAATTCACTCAACAGCAACTTACTGTAATTCACTTAATTTTCACTCAATACACTTAAATTCATTACGGCACTTAAAATCATCTGCTGCCTCGAAACATTCAGAGTATTGGAATATTTGGATTATTGGTGGTCAGAATAAAGGACTTCTACTGTAGCTATATGAGTGTGTTGTCCCAGATGACTAGCTGAAGAGGGTAATTGTAAAAGTGTTGTGTATAAGGGGAAGAGTGATGCCCTGACAAGAAGAAATTATAGTGGCATAAAGCTTTTACACAAGATAATGAGGGTAATGAAGAGAGATCTAGAAGGTATGATTAGAGACAGGGTGAATACTGATGAGATGCGGTTTGGGTATATGCCAGCCAAAGGGACCACTGATGCCATATTCATTGTTTGACAGCTTCAGGAAGAATATATAGGAAAGAAAAGGGATCTGTACTTTGCTTTTGTTGATTTGAAGAAGGCCTCTGACAAAGACCCTAGGAAGGTGGTGAAGTGGGCAATGAGAAAGCTTGGGATGGAGGAGTACCTGCTAGGGTGGTTATGGCCATGTGTGTGGGTGCCCGCACCAAGGTAAGAGTGAATGGAGATTTGAGTGATGAGTTTTCTGTGAATGTTGGTGTGCATCAGGGGTCAGTTTTGAGTCCCATGTTGTTTATCATGGTACTTGAAGCCCTCTCATGTGACTTCAGAAATGGACTCCCGTGGGAGATGTTGTGTGCCGATGATTTGGTGTTGATTGCAGAGAATGAGAGGGAGGTGGAGGAGTGATTTAGGAAGTGGAGAGATGATATGGGGCACAAGGTCACAGAGTATATGCAGATAAAACAAAAGTAATGGTTTCTCGGGCTGTGGCCGGTACTGTCAAAGAAGACAAAGAGTGGTCATGTGAGATTTACCACAAGGGCGTGGGAAGTAATTCCATCTTGTGCAGTGTCTGTGATAAGTGGGTGCATAAGACATGACGTGGTACTGGAGGTAGACTGTGAGATAATGCTGATTTTATATGTGTGGTGTATTGGTGAAAGCATGTAGAGATTATCAGGCATGAAAGGACTGATCTTGCTTTCTTGAGAGTATGGAAGAGTTTTGTTATTTGGGAGATATGTCATGTGCTGGAGGTGGGGCAGGATCTAGCTCTGTGGCTAGAGTGAGGAGTGGTTAGAAGAAATTTAGGGAGCCATTGCCTCACCTGAGAGGGCTCTCCCTCTGTCCTATGGGATCTTTGCATGCAGCTAGGAGTGGTATGCTGTATGGTAGTGAGACCTGGGCAGGAAAGGAAGAGGATATTCACAGGCTCAAACATACAGAAATGACAATGATAAGGTGGATGTGCAGTCCTTGAGTGCAAGGCCTGGAGGGGCTAGGTTTATGATAGATGAGAGGTAGGATGGGACTGTAGTGCATTGGTGCTGTGATGAGAAGAGGTAGATTGACAAGGTTTGGGCATGGGGAGAGAATGGGGGATGATAACTGGGTGCAGAATGTGAAAAGTGTTAATGTTAGGGGTAGGGCTGAAAGAGGTAGACAGAAAAAGACCTGGGACGACGTCACTGAATGTGACCTCAGGGAGAAGGGACTGAATAAGGAAGCTGCCAGAAATTGAGCTGCATGGAGAGCCAACATTAGGTGACCAAGGATGATGCATGCATGCTGGAGCATTTAAAAACAGAACAAAATGCCTTCTCCTTTACTGCAGCTAGTAGGATCTAATATTCAAAAGGGACTTTAACTGTTATGAATGAGTTTAGTAATGGCTTTTATAAGCTAAAATGATGTATTCAACAACCATATGAGCCAATGAGGCCACACCTTACCACTGGACCAATCTTTCTTAGTTAAGGTAGACTGACGGCCAATTCTGTCCAGTTCTTGCCCAATTTAGTCTATTCAAGCCATTTATGGAAAAAAAATTTATTTCCCCATATGATACATACTATGTTCCTTACAATACAAGCCTCCCACCCCAACATACCACCTTCAGGAATGCATCTACTTGGAGGAATATATAAGGGTTTGTTGTTGATGTTCTTGCTGCTGTTATTGCTATGGCCCCAGGCATTTCTGAATGTGAACCTGTTGGACTGCACACTAAACTGTTCTTCTGTCACCTATCCTCCTTTCTGGGGACAGGGAAGGTACTGAAAGGCATTTGTATAAGTGGGCAAGTGTCACTTACCTTATCAGTACCACCACGTGAAGGTTTCCCCTTCCAGAACATGGCTGCAAACCAAGGATTTGCTGCATAAATATGCCTGGCCCTTAATTTTTCTTGTAAGTTTTGCACTTGAAAACACTCTTATTACATAATGCGTAAGAATTTACTAACAAGGAAATTGGTAGGTGGTGAAATGGTTATGAGGTAGTGGTGAAGGTGATGAACATTGTTGGTCCAGGTGTGACAGGGTTCCAGATGGTCCTCTCCAACATAGTACCCATGACGAATTCCAGAACGCTGTGCTTTTAATGAGCACCGGCACAGTGGTCCATCATTCATCTGAGAAAAGAATCACAATATTATTTCAAAAGTAAATTTACTAATGTGCTTCAAATACAGTACTGTACCATATTTTCCAGCTTATAATGCCACCTTTTATCATTCAGCATAATATGAATTAAATAAATGAAAAATAATAGAGACTGAGCAAAAGAGGTGGAAAATGGGTAATCCTTTTCTAAACTAGAAAGCACTCATAGGGTGCATACCTCCATGAATGCCAGTGCCATTAAAAAGGATCTAGATCCAGCTCCATCCCAAAATTTACTCAATTCTTTCTTGATCCATGGTCCACCTTTCCACAAAATTTCACTGAAATTCATTGTGAACTTTTGGAGATATTGTGTGGGGCACTTCGGATCCAGATCCAGATTCGCCCACAAATTTAATAATTTCTTCCTCAGTCCATGGCCCACCCTTGCACAAAATTACATGAAAATCCATTCATAACTTTTTGCATAATCCTCCTAACAGATCCGTGGATACAGGATCCAGCTCTGGCTCCAGCTCACCCCAAAAATTTTAGCAATTCTTTCTTGGTCCATGGCTGATCTTTCAACAAAATTTCATAGAAATTCATGGAGAACTTTAGGAGATATTGTGTGGGATACTCCGGATTTGGATCCACCCCAAAATGTACGGTAATAATTCCTACTTTGGCCCATGGCCCACCTTTCCACAAAATTTCATCAAAATCCATTCGTAACATTTTCAGTACTGTAATCCTGCTAACAGACAGACAGATAGATAGACAGGCAGACAAACAAACAAATGCCAGCAAAAACATAACCTCCTTGCCAGAGATTATTATACTGTACATGAGTACAGAGTACAGGAAAGAAGAGTCCCGGAGGATTGGAAGTCAGGTATAATTATTCCCTTGTACAAAGGAAAAGGGGAAAAAGAAGTGTGTGGTAATCATAGGGGCATTTGTCTTCTTAGTATAATAGGAAAAGTGTATGGTAGGATACTTACTGACAGAGTTAGAGAAAGAACAAAGAAATTAGTTGGAGAAGAACAGGGAGGCTTTAGGAAGGGAAGAGGTTGTGTAGATCAGATATTCATTCTTAGATCTTTAGTGGAAAAGTTTCTAGAGAAGGGAAAGAAGTTGTATGCAGCTTTCATGGATTTGGAGAAAGCATATGACAGGGTGGATAGACAAGGATTGTGGAAAGTGTTAAGAATATATGGAGTAGATGGGAAGTTGTTGAATGCTGTGAAGAGTATGTACGATGGTGTGAAGGCTGCAGTGCGTGTGGATGGTGAACTAAGTGAATTTTTCTCTTTGAAAGTTGGGTTGAAACAGGGACGTGTCATGTCTCCATGGTTGTTCAATCTGTACATCGATGGGGTAATAAAAGAGGTACAAGGTAGGGTAGTGGATGTTGGAGTGGCCCTGGTGAGAGAGGATAGTGTTTGGAAACTCCCTGTACTGTTGTTTGCAGATGATACTGTGTTGTTGTGTGAAGACGAAGGGGAGCTGCAAGGCTTGGTGGATGAGTTTGGGAGAGTGTGTAAGAAATGGAATCTGAAGGTGAATGTAGGGAAGAGTAAAGTGATGGTCTTTGAGAGAGGTGAAGTCAGTGAATGTACAGCGAGGTTGGATGGTGAGGAATTGGAAAATGTGAGTATGTTTAAGTACTTGGGTAGTGTGATGAGTAAGGATGGAGGTTTGGAGGGTGAAGTGCTTGAAAGGGTACAGCAGGGAAGAAAGGTTGCTGGTTCTTTGAAAGCAGTGATAAGAAACAGGGAAGTGAGCATGGAAGTGAAAAAGTTACTACATGACAGTATTGTGATACCAACTCTAACGTACGGAAGTGAAGCTTGGACGTTGTTGGAAGGACACAAGTCAAGAGTGAGAGCAGTGGAAATGAGTTATTTAAGAGGAGCCTGTGAAGTCACATGGAGAGATAGGCTGACGAATGAGGATATAAAGGAATGTTGTGGTGTTGATGTGGATGTGATAGGAAGCGTTATGAGGAACACACTGAGGTGGTTTGGCCATGTGGAGAGGATGGAGGGTGAAAGACTGACGAAGAGAGTGTATGTGAGTGAGGTGGAGGGGGGAAGAGGGAGGGGGAGGCCGAGGATGAGATGGAGGGATGGGGTGGAGAGGTATATGAGAGAGGGGGGTGTGAGTTGGGAGCAGGGCAGTGAAATGGCGGGGGACAGGGCGACTTGGAGGCGATTTGTTTGTGGCCACCCCAAACAGGACTGAGGCGTCTGGCAATAGATAGATAGACAGATAGATGAGTACAGATGGACAAACCGCTGCTTACAAATACTGTACAGCCATCCCTTATTATTCACAGATTCAATTACTGCTGCTCTTGGGTGTCTGCCCATTTTCTCCTCCATCCTTCTGTCTTTCTATCCTTCATTCCTTCTTCATCCTTCTGCCTACAAGTGACTTTACACTCCCTCTTCTGTCTTTCTTTCCTTCATTCTTTCCTGTTCCTTCTGCCTGCGGGTAACTCTACACTAAGTGACATGCCAGATGGAACTCTACACTAAGTGACATGCCAGATGGTTTCCTGTACACCAGGAAACCGTTTACTATGCTGAGTGGTAACCATATATCCAAATTTTGGTGCCTGGTGGTTTAGTGGGTAATTACGGCACTCCAATCAGTTTGAGCCAGTGAAGGTTTATATCCAAGGGATGGTTGGGGTTTATTGCTCATGTACTGCCACTCAGAGATGAGTGAAGCTGGCCACTCTCATCTTAACCCGCCCCGTCCCGTCGACGTATGGGTACGTTGCAACGATTTGCATTTGCCAGTCCCGGCGACGTACCAGTACGTCGTGCAATTGCAATGCGCATAATTTCGATAATTTTCAAAGTTCGCGCTTGATTTGCGGTACGTACCCTCGCATGACCTTCCCCTACCTGCCACCAGGCGGGGACACTTGGCGACCCCGCGCGACCCGCGCTAGCCCATCACTCGTCCACTCACCTGGTAGCAACGGTCCTGTTCAGACATGGCTAAGAGAGGTCTCTCAGACAGCGAAATTCAAGTCGCCCTGGACACCTTTACAGGTGACAGTGATTCCCCACTGGACGACGAGGATATGGACAAGGATTATGTGCAGCCAGAGGAGGAAGAAACCACCAGCAGTGACGAGGAAGTTCCGTCTCCCAGGAAGCGGCAGTACGTGACTTACCGTGCTGCTAGAGAGGGGCAGCAGGCAAAGAGGGCACGTGCAACATCCTATCCCTATCCCCAACGTGATTTGGAACCAGAATTCGAGGACGAGGACGAGGACGATGACGGAGCCGTGGGACGTGCTGCCATGTGGTATGGACGTGAGGTGATAACTCATCGTGGCCCAGAGCGCACACCACGTCGTATGAGCAGGTATGGGCCTAGCATTTTGTTTGGGGAGTTAGGAAGTCAAGTGGAGGGAGTGGGGAGTGAAAGGGAAAGTCCAGGGAGGATTAGGGAAAGTGAGAGTGACGTGAGTGAGTCATTGCTCTCCCTATGTAGTGTGAGGCGGCGTAGTGGATCACGTGGGCCAGTGCGGGTGCGTTCCTTATCACGTGGGGTTGTGAGGGAGGGGGAAGGTGGGGAGGAACCACTCCCAAGCACGTCTTATGCTCCCCAATATCCCCTAACACGTGGTCGAGCTAGGGTGCGTGAGAAAGCACGTGGTGTTGTCATGGAGGGGGAAGGTGGGGAGGAACCACTCCCCAGCACGTCTTCTGCTCCCCAATATTCCCCTATTTCATCCCCACAGCCCCCTAATGTTCCTCAAGGCTGTAAGGGTAAGGGAAAGGGAAAGGGTAAAGGCAGAGGGAAGAGGAGTGACGGTGGGGAAGCCCTCCGCACTCCTTCTCCCCC
The DNA here is from genome assembly GCF_032717465.1 of Coenobita brevimanus. Taxonomy (NCBI): domain Eukaryota; kingdom Metazoa; phylum Arthropoda; class Malacostraca; order Decapoda; family Coenobitidae; genus Coenobita; species Coenobita brevimanus. Next base: position 9,607,056 of record NC_137064.1, read on the forward strand.
ACCTCCCCAACCAGGATCTCCTCCCCACCCAGACGAAGGCGGTGATGGGGATGATGGGGACGAGGGATTTGTGTCGTGGAATTGGGAGGATGGGAGTGATTTTTCTCCCCTCATTCACCCCTTCACTGAGCAGGGGCAATCTGGCTGCATTGCTCCAGGAATTCACCGTAATTCCACCAGGTTGGATTTTTTCCACCTGTTTTTCCGTGAGGCATTTGTGGACCAGATTGTATACCAAACCAACCTGTTTGCAAGCGCCCAGCGCCTAGAGAGTGAAAGATTGGGAACAAGGAGTAGGCATTCTATCATCTATGATTACCCTGTCTCCCTTCCAGAAATGTTCTTATTTTTTGCCCTGGTCCTTTTGATGGGTATTATACGAAAGAATAGAATTCCTGCTTACTGAACTAGGGACCCTGTTATGTTTACCCCAATATTTGGTCAAGTGATGAGCCGTAATCGGTTTCACCAAATTCTAAGTCACCTCCATTTCTATGATGCTCATGAACCTGCAAATGCAAACAACACTGATAAAATGAGGCGAATTAGGTTGATCTTTGATCACCTCAGGCAAACCTTTCGTTCCTCATTTTATCCCTATAGAGACCTCGTCATAGACGAGAGTCTCGTGTTGTGGAGAGGCAATATTTCATTTAGGCAGTATATACCCAGCAAAAGGCACCGTTCCGGGTTCAAGATCTTTGTTATGTGCGACTGTAGGACTGGAAACGTGCAAGACATAGTCTTGTGCATCGGTGCACAGACAGACATAATAGAAGATCGAAGTATTGGACTGTCGGGAGCAGTGGTAAAGACGATGATAGAAGACTACCTTCATCGTGGTCACGTTCTCTACCTGGACAATTGGTACACTAGCCCTCTTCTCGCTCGTTATCTTCACACGCATGAAACGGGAGTCTGTGGAACCGTAAAGGTGAACTGGCGTCACATGGCCAAGGTAGGGCAGAAACTTGCAAGGAATGAGGTTGTCTTCTTCAAAGCCAACAACATCCTTGCAACTGTGTGGAACCACAACAGAGAAGTAAGCCTCTTGTCCACGGTTCACCGCCCCTTGATGCACCGTACTGATTCCGTAGATTACCGTAGCGAGAACAGGCGTCGTGTATGGAAACCTGAGTGTGTCATTGATTATAATATAAACATGCGCCTCGTGGACCAGTCAGACTTCATGATATCGACGGTAGAGTGTGCCAGGACCACGATGAAGTGGTATAAGAAACTGTTCTTTCACTTGCTAGATATCACTGCTCTGAATTTCCACCACCTTCACACCATGACAACAGGAGTTCAGGAAACATTTGAAGGGTTTGTGAGGGAGCTCACAAGAGAAATCTTTGCACGGTATGCTGTTGAAAGGCCCCAACATCGCACCCGCACTGCCCCTATTGCACAAACTCCCCTGAGAATATCCGGCCGCCATTTCCCCACTCCTATCCCTCCCCAGCCAAACAGACCTAGGCCCCAACGCAGGTGTCACGTGTGCAGTAATTCCCAGGTGAGACTCATGACACAGAGGAAGGACACCCGCTATGAGTGCGTGCAGTGTGACGTGGGTCTCTGTATTCACCAATGTTTCAGTGAATATCACAAGTTGATGCAATTCTAATATGGTGTGAATGCAAAAGGACGCAGAAATTATGAGGTAAATGCGACAGACAGACGCTCAGTGAAATTATCAGTCATGTTGATCTCCAAATATTAGTATAAAGTGCATACGGGTAGAACATAAGTGCAAAAATTGTATGTAAGTATATAAATATGCCCTAAGTGGAAACTTACATAGCGAGGGTTTTATGATGCGATATTCTGTCGCTCAGTGCAAGAAATACGGCCCGTATTATATAATTATTATTATTGCAAATGCTTACGGGTATAATATAAGTTCAAATTCTTGTAAGTGCTGAAATATATTCTAAGTCAAATATTCAAAGCATGTGTACAGAGATGCGATTTCCTGATGCTCAGTTGAATGAATAAGGTACGTATTAGTGAAAATAAAAGTCAGCAAGTGATAAAGTGTGTAATATATGTGAAGAATTAGTATATAAGTGTGTGAGTATTATGTTGGTCGAAACATTCATTGCGAGGGTATTTTCATGCGATATTCTCACGCTCACTTGAATAAATAATGCCATTAAGTATGTACAGTGCAGTATAGGGGTGTAAACGTGTGTAATGTAAGTGGGAAATTATAATTGGAGTGAATAAATAAAGTAGATGATGAAACACGAGTGTTTGAGATCGTGGTTGCTACGTGAATATGCGCTAGCATACCCTGTTTGGGATACATGGCGTCTGGCAATGAATGAATGATATCGCTAAATGCCCTCGTAATGAATGAAAATAATTGAAAACATTTACAGTGGTGGAGGAAAGGTTCTATGTAAAGGGAAAAATAATTGGAAAGTGATAAAACAATTTGGTATGTTGAAATACGAGTCACAGCGAGTGCGCTTACTAAGCTGATGTGCGCTAAGTCCTGCATGTCATCATAATGAATGAAAACACTTACAAACAGTTGTAATTGGTAAAATGTCATTGAAACAGAAGTATACAAGTAGAAAAAATGATAGGTTGACTGATACAAGACACTTAGCATATAGCATGTTACGACTCGGACCAAACTCGCTATGCTCGCGCGATGGTACAATGCTTATTTTTCATATATATGTGTCTGAAATCCATTATATTGTTACTGTTATTGTTTATTAGTTCAAATTCAATAAATATAGAGGTGTTGTGTGTTGTTTCTCCCAATATTCCTTACCATAGATAACGTGAGCACATATCACGTCCATTACAGAACACCACACCTGGCTCGGGGGACCTCACCTGAATGGACCGCTTCTAGACTGCGGGAACCACTTTCTTTGTGATTTTCCTTCGTTTCTTGACCTAAGCGGAAGTTTTAGCCAAAAAAATTTTTTCCAAAAAGGCTCGGGACTGGGGGATGTCGGAGGTGCGAAAACCTCGGGACATGACGGGTTAAATGTCAGGACCAAGTTGCCTAGCCCTGGGCTCCTACTCTATTCATGGGGCAACGTAGGATTGGATGATGGATGGATGATTTTTTTGTTTTTTCTGGTGGTTGAATTTCAAACCTCAAGCCACTAAATGTTTTGTGCCTGACTGCTAGGTGTCTCCATGAGTCAACTTCTCATGCATGTTACCCTATTGTGAGCACTAGCTGTTGTAACTGCAAAGTTTGTGTATTTTTATTGGTGTATTTTTGCTTCATAGCATCTTCAATATGCTTCAGCAAAGTAGTAGTTCTGCCAACATGCTAAAATTTTGTTCAACATCATCACGTTATCACATCATCATCATCTTTTCATCTTATCATCTGACCATCACCATCACCCTCAAAAGCACAACCAGCAGGGGAGGCAAGGAAGAGAAACAAGACAGGAAAGAGGAATGAAACAAGGCAACAGCATCCGAATGGTGAGTACCGCACACAAACAGTGCATACCACACTACTGTACTCTGCCTGTTCATTTATTCTATTTTCATCTTGTGTACAATACTAATATAAATTCAAAGCTAATTTACACCACATGTGCTCTGGGACTGGGGCATTTGTTTTTTCTGGTGGTTGAATTTCAAACCTCAAGCCACTAAATGTTTTGTGCCTGACTGCTAGGTGTCTCCATGAGTCAACTTCTCATGCATGTTACTTCATATTTTACATACACTGACACAGGCCGGCTTCCATATGTTTGTAATGGTCGGATTCTTTTTATATATATATCCCACCGTTGTGGTTCTGTTTAACATACTCGTTGATAATACAAATAGTACTCAACTTAGGCTCCCCTCAATGACTGATAAAGTATTCACCTCAGTAAAAACAAAGGGGGAAAAGTACTTCGACTTTGAATGATAAAGGTTAATTGCTTAACGGATATTTTTTTGGTAGCGTTTGTAGTTTTGGCCGAGTCGAGAATAAGTCAGTACCACGTGTGTTAGTCGTTCCCAAAGCGGAGGAATCTTGAACTGGAAGGGGAGTGAGTTATGCGTGAGAGGACATATTTCCCTTGGTTGGGTATCAAAGTTACATATACTTTACTCTAATACTGTAATTCTATACTTGTTAATCAACAGCCTTTTTTGAATTACATGACCTTTAATCATATGTAAAAGGGTTGTCAATTAAGCCATAGTTTGGGCGAAAGTCATACGGTACTGTTACCAAGCGAAACAATTTGAATATTCAACAGTGACTTCTGAGGTCATCACACCACATTCCCCACTATCGGTCATTCTTGGGCTCGTCAATAGCCTCAAGACTGGGACATTTATTGGCATGAATTGTCTTTTCGGGCTGGCATAGCCTCGAACCAAAAAAAGATAATCACTCTTGTTCTATTTCGTCGGGGCAGTATAAACTCATCACACAATTCACTAATAATTCATAATCACTAATAATTCATAATCACTAATAATTCATTCATTCATTCATTCACTGCCAGACGCCATGTATCCCAGACGGGGTGGCCAAGGGCTTAGAGTTAATTGTTTTACAGGGAGGGGCACTAATCCTCCACCAACCCCACTTGACGTAGGGATGCCAACAGCATCTGGTGTTCCCAGGCGGTCACCCATCCAAGTACTAAACAGACCCAACGTTGCTTAACTTCGCTGATCGAACGGGAAGCGGTGTACTCAATGTGGTATCGCCGTTAATAATTCATAATCACTAATAATTCATGATCACTAATAATTCATAATCACTAATAATTCATGATCACTAATAATTCATAATCACTAATAATTCATGCTCACTAATAATTCATAATCACTAATAATTCATAATCACTAATAATTCATAATCACTCAGGCTTGTTTAGCCTCGAGGAACAACTCAAAAATCACATTTTCTTACAACCACTAAGTTCATTTCAACACTCCCAATATTCCTAACCTATTAATAAAAGAGAAAAGAAAACGGTTGATGAGTTTAAATTCGCCTTTCCGTTACATGATCACATTAACTTTCAAAATCTGTACCTTATCTACTATAAAAAAAAAGGTTCACCTAATTGATTCATAATTCAATTTCTACTACATTCAGTTTATAAAACTATTCATGGGTAGTGTAAGTGTGGGTGTACATCAAGTCTATGGGCAATATCATATGATGGCCTCATGCACGCCCCAAAGTCACGGTGTCTGTGAACTGAATCAACGTCTGTTATCCACGACGTCTGGGTAGCCAATCTCTACGTTGAGCTTTTAACAACATTACTTCATATTGTTCACGACAAGTAAGAATTAAAACCAGCAACAGGGGGGAGAAAGGAGGAATGTGTACAGCTCACCTGAATCAACGTCTGTTATCCACGACGTCTGGGTGGCCAATGTGGCCTGTCGGGCACTTAGGGACGCTACTGCCAGATCAAATGAGACTGTGTTTTTGCGATATGGTGAGGTTTAATTCTCTTCACTATTTATATAGAGTACACATGACGTTAGGACTTTTGATTGAATTGGGGAAAATTTGAGATTCATTCCTTACTACATTTAAATACTGAATTTACTGCCATCCCGCCTTGAGTTTGGGGTAGCTTATGCCATCTAGTGATGGCTAAGGCAAGCGGGACTATTTGGTCCTCACAAATTACATTATCTTGATGAGTTTTGATGCCTATGATCTCCAGTCTTTCAAACGCAGTGTGTCCAGGCATCTCAAAATGATCGGATCTTGAATTTGGCTCTATATTGTATTTTGTTTTTCTCTTGGAGGGAACTGTTTGCGGGCTCAAGGCCTTTGGTTCCTTCTTCCTCGCATTAAAAAAAAAAAAAAAAAAAAAAAAAAAAAACATATTTGGATTCTAGCAGCTTCATTAGTAAGCATTACACGACAATGATACGGAAAGAATTGCATTCCCATTATTATTCTGTTTAAGGTTTAAACTTGGCGCCAGGCAACGACGCCCAAGCAAGGGGAATGTTGCACGCATCTGTTATTCGTTACTCCCATAGCTCAACACTTCCAGTTACACTACCTATGCATAGATACAGAGATATATACATATAAAAATAAAGTTATCCCTACATCGATCATTAATGCATGAACTACTACTTAGGACAGGAGCCTTATAGACTAGTATTCAGATTACACCCTATCTAACTTAGAAATTACAGTACCTCTAAACATATACATGAATACTAAATTTGTGGCATTACATGTTTACCACTATACAGTGATGAAAATTGTACCCCACAAGGGTAGCTTCCTGATTCATGAAGAGTATTCACATTTCTACCAATTCATGGTGTTTTTGGTAACTTAACACTTGCAAATACAGTATTATGAGATGACTGTACCAAAGCTATAGGTTCAGCTTCTCCTTTATAAAAGAATAGACATCTAGTCCTTTCGCTTAATACGCAAAGTTTTTGTGACACGAAATGCCTAAAGTGCAACAGGGGTGTGAAAAAATTAAATAATTGATAGCGCGTAAGTTGTTTTTGAAAAAGTGAAATCGGGGCCACAACATGAGCTGAATCCAGTGTTGCGCTGCAGAGTGCGACCTACCCTTGTAGAGTGTGCAAGGAAGTGACACAGGTCATGATGTCACAAGCCATGGCCATGGACAGTGAATATCTAAAGGCCCGAAACATGCAAAATCCTGGCAGCCTTTGATGAAATTAAAAGTCAAGCGATAATGAGTAAAAACTGCAGAATGCTCAAGAGGTTCTGGATGCTGTAGAAAACAGCCTACGTTACCACCAAGGCAGGTATGCTGAGGAAGTGAACTGAGAGCATCAGACTCTGATCACCAGCTTCTTTACTCCATTTGTTTTCATTTTTGTTTTTGATGGCTCCAACATGCTTGCATGCATAGGCCTTGGTCACCTGATGGGGGATCTCCATGTTGCTCGATCTCTGGCATCTTCCCCATTTAGTCCCTTAACCCTTAGGTCAAGCTCAAAGACCTCATCCCAGGTCATTTCCGGTCTACCTCTCACTACTCTACCCTCAACATTAACACTTCTCACTTTCTGCACCCAATTATCATCCCCCATCCTCTCCACAGGCCCTAACCATCTCAATCTACCTCTCCTCATCACAACACCAATACACTCCAGTCCCATCCTACCTCTCAATTCCTCCATCATAAACCTAGTCCCCCCAGGCTTTGCACTCATGGACGCAATGCATATCTACTTAATCATTGTCATTTCTATAAGTCTGAGCCTGCAAATATGCTCTTCCTTTACCGCCTAGGTCTCACTACCATACAGCATATCACTCCTAACACATGCCAAATACAAAGATCCCATAGCACAGAGGGAGAGCCCTCTCAATGTCAGGAGAGGCAATAGCTCCCTGACTTCTTCCAGCCACTCCTCACTCTAGCCACAGAGCTAGCTCCGGCCCCACCTCCATCACATTACATGTCTCCCAAATATCGAAACTCTTCCACACACTCAAGAGACTCACCAGCAAGTTCAATCCTTTCACACTTGGTAATATCCACATACTCTCCCCAACACACCGCACACATGAAATCAGCGTTTCTCACAGCCTACCTCTAATACCACTACATCTCTTATGCACCCATTTATCACAAACAATGCACAAGATGGAATTACTTATGTCCTTGTGGCAAATCACACTCCATTACAACAAGAAAATGATCCAGTGCCCTCTACATCAGCCCAGGATGACGACGATGGTGCATTTGTTGTGTCTGCCTTGGACTTTGAGGGGTTCATGACTGATATGGAGCGTGTTGGTGGTGGCGGCGTGATGGAGTCAAGGTGATGGGGTCAGGGTACTGTAACTGCCTCACCCTACCTCGGAACCCAATCTCTTCAAGTCAATTATGCCTTTCCTGAATTGATTTTAACGAAAAGGGCTATTGCGTGGGTAATACTTAATGTGTACATGTGTTTAATGTCGCATAGAACATAGGCAAAACGACAAACTAGAGGCCAAAGTGGCAACTTTTGAGGTGGCCAACCCACCAATTAGAATTTTCCCCACAAGTTATGTTATTTGTAAAAGGCGAAATTTCGAGAAAGTGAGGTCTTCTACTGCCCAGATTCTTGCATACTAAGTGAATGGACTGTATAGTATTCCATCCATCATTCTCATTCTCAAGGAGCTGGATGTAGCACCAGCTGATCTGGGAGAGACTCTCGATGGAGATGGGAAAGCTGGTGATACAGAGAGCTGTTGCTCACCTCCAGGCCTAGCTCATGGCCATTCCCCTTTAGTGACCTTTTTCTGTGTGTCATTAACAAGGTGAGGAGGCCGGCATACACTTCCAAACACATTTTTCTTACTGTCTACTATACACTACATGTACTTTACACACCACACATTGCGTCCTACTATGACACACGGGGTTGACACCAGCAAAGACACGCAGATGGAAAGCTTTGGCCTCACTATATAGTGGCGGACATGAGAGGGGTGTGGAGAGTTCCATTTGTAAGCATGGATTTGGGCGGTTAGAACTCTGATCTACGCAGTGGGTACAGGGCACTGAACCTCCCAGGGTGTCACTTTTGCCTAATAGGGAGGAGCCTAAACCTCAGAGTAGCACCCCAGCAGGCTGACTTATCACTGGATGGATAGGAGAGAGACAGTCAAAGTACCAAGGTGTGCTTGGATGGATGTCCCTCGGGCCACCCTGGCAGGGTGCTCTAAGACCACTGGTACAGTCACTGGCCATGGCTGGTGGGTCCCTGATCATCTCCTGGGCTCAGGGCTGATAGCTGGAGCCCATGGTCATCTCCACTTTTTTATTTATATGAACTATAACAAAAAACAAACAAAATGATAAAAGCAAGCCTGAAGAAATTAAAATACCTTGGGAAATCCCAAAATCGAAATCCACACCATTCTACTCATCATCCCAACACAGCGTCCTGGATGCTTTACTCATAACTTGAAATTAACACATGGCTTCATTTCTTTCTAATTTCTTATTTTTAGGGTTCTTTCTTTTGCTATAATTTCCTGTTTAATATTCAATAAACAGTACAGTACTGTAAGCTGGAGGATCAAATACAGCAATGTGAGTCTCACCACCAAAACATTTCATTTGATGTTGCCAAATTTGGCAGTCTCTCCTATCCTGGAGATTATCTCACTGCAGATGGCTTTACTTTATTGCATTTCTTCATAATTTGTTACCTGTTTGTCCCTGTCTTCTTGTTTGTACTTTAAGTTAGTTGTTTTCCAGGGAGGGGCACTAATCCTTCACCAGCCCACTTGTTGTCACAAAGGGAACACATGTTGGTTAGTTATAAGGTTACCACCCAGCACTGTCAATGATTTCCTGGTTTACAGGAAGTCAACTGGCTTGCCACTCGACGTACAGCTACCCTAAAAACAGAGTAACACTACACTAAGTGGATGGTACCAGCATGTTATGTGATAGGAAGCATTAGGAGAAACATATTGGGCTGATTTGGCCATGTGGTGTGGATGGATAGCAAGAGACTGATAAGGAGAGTGCACAGTCAAATCATCTAATCCACAGCAATATAGTTCTGGATCACTGCCATGCTTTAGAAATTCCGTGGTTTATAAATAACATAACTTATGGGAAAAATTACTTATGGTTCTGGCCTCTTGGCCAAGTTGACACATATCACCCCAACTACACCCAACCAGTCACCAGCGAACACTAGCACATACTCAAATAATTATTCAGTGCATGTATTACTGGGAATAAAGAATATTAAACATGAAATATACAATATCAAAGGGTCTTACCTGACTCTGACCAACGACAATGCTTAAGTGGAAGAGGTGGGAGTGGTGGGTTCGAGGCCAGAGACAAACTAAGGCCTCTCAGCATGAGGTGAGTGTGGTGGTGCCTCATGCTGCCACTGCCTCAGCCCTGCTTCTTCCTCCTCAGTCACCCTCAGGAACCCCTCAAAGTCCGCCGCAGAGATAACTGAAGAAGGGTCATTGTCGTTCTCAGCTGTCTCCATGTCGTCGGATGAGTGCAAAGGGCCAGGCATTGGCTCAGGTTGTGCTCCTACCTGGGCAAAGCAGTAGGGTGATCAGCTCCTGGTGAGGCTCGTTAACATGCCTGTTATGCATTTCCTTGTAAAACGCCACAGCCTTTTCCATACAGGCCACAAACTCATTATGCCTTTCTTCATTTCTCTCAAAGGCTAGCACTTTTTCCTTCAGAATGTCCACACCAACTAACACATCACTCAGGTCCTTCATGGAAAGCTTATGTCTCTCCACCACACTCCTTCCACCTGGCTGACACTCACTTTCCATGCCTGCCACATGCACGTCATCCTGAATCACCACATCTAACACTGCCTTTAAGGAGTCTGGGTCACTGCTCACCACCGCCATGATGTCTTGAGCTGTCACCTCGCTACACCCGGGTACTTGGTGGGCAAGAGCCCTAATCTCCTCCATTCCTTGCTGCAGTTGCTGTGGCTGGTTGGTGACTGGCATGCTGAGGTAAGGCAGGACAAGGCACCAAGCGTGCACTATGGTTGCCCGACTCAGGCTACCCCAAGCCTTAAGTAACCCCTCAATGGAGTCCTTGCTGTTGTACTGGTGCCAGAACTCTGCAGTAGTCATGATTTCCTGTGGGGTTGTGGAGTTGCATTCAAACATGGGCACCTCTTCCTCACTGCCTGCCTCGGCATCGCTACCACTGCCACCAACAGGCCCCTCAATCCCCTCCAACACCTCCATCTCTGGCATGTCAGTGGTCACTGCACAAATAATCTTTCCATACATAAACTTACTGTGCAGAACTTTCGTTTTGGCAATTATTTCCCGGTCAAGGGGCTGGAGTGGAGACGTTGTGTTTGGGGGAAAGAACAGCACTTTCACCCACGGGTGGTGAGAGGTGAGGTGCTGGGGGTGGCAAGGCGCATTGTCCAAGGAGAAGCACCTTGAAGCCCACGCCCTGCCTCTGGCAATGCTCCTTGGCGTCCCTCATAAACAAATCAAACCAGTCTACCACTAAGTTCGTTGTTGCCCAAGCCTTCACAAGCTGCTGCCAGTAGACCCCCGACTCACTCATGTCGTTCAGGTTCCTGAGTTTTTTTTTTTTTTTTTTTTTTAAGTTCCTTCTCTGCAGCATTCATACATAGAACAACAGTGTACCAGGCCTTGTCCATCTTCCTCCCTGGGCCTGTCGCTGCTTCCTGGAGATCTAGGTTGTTGAGGGCAGGAATTTCCACTGTAGTCCCGTTTCGTCCATAACAGTGATGGTGGCGGGAGCATAACCATCACGATCAATCACTGCTTTCAGGATGGCTGGGAAATCGGCGGCAGCGGAGGCGTCTGCAGGGACACATTCACCAATCAGATACTTTCACTTCAATAAACTCTGGAACCATCCGGGGCTGGCTTGAAATGACTTGGCAGAAGTCACACGGAGGTGTCGGCAGGCGACAATGTGCAAACGCTTAGCCTTCTCATGCAGCAGTGGGCTGTCCACCACAATGTTCTTCCTGGCCTGCTGCCAAGCAAACATCTCTAGGCATCTCTCAGTCCAGATGAGGGCCTCATCAAAACACCAAAGACATTCATCCAATGCCCCAGACCCATAGGCCCATAAGCACTTAACATCTTCTTGCTCTGTGTGGATAGTTGATTTGTTGACACCATAATCAGAGCTACTCTTGCATTTTTCTCTCCATTATCAATGCGATGAATAACATCCATTTTCTGGTCATACTTAAGTGGATTTTTTTTTTTGAGGGGGGCGGCGAAATCTCAGGCCGGTTGTGGTATGGCATTGTATCTCACTGGAAGGGCAAGTAAGGGAACAAAAAAAAAAGGGCCAGGTAGTCCTCAGAAACCTCGCATGTGGTCACTCTCACAGCGGGTGGTGCAGGAATAAACAATGGATTGAAGTAGTGCATGCACTTGCCACCAGGGAAGGGTTATGATTGGCTTCTCACTGCTTGTCATTCTTGCCTATGAATGGCTGAAGCCTGTGGTTTGCGAACAGACACACGCCATGGAAATCTCAATGGAAATGCGTCACTTTGGCACTGAGAGTCTGCGCTTTAAGCATATAACCATGGTTTCTGCTACTTTCAATTCTGAGCAGGAGCCTCTTCTTCTTCTTCTTCTCCTTTCAGCTCTCCCCTTAGGGGTTGCAACAGCAGATCACCCGTCTCCATCTTACTCTGTCTTTTGCATCATCATCTGCTACACATACCACCTGCATGTCCTCCTTCACTATATCCAGAAACCTTCTCTTTGGCCTTCATCTCTTTCTCCTGCCTGGCAATTCCATTTCCAGCATCCGCCTCCCAACATACTCCTCATCCCTCCTCCACACATGTCCAAACCATCTCAGTTTCACCTCTCTAGCTTTGTCCCCAAACTGACGTATGTGCGCTGTCCGTCTAATATGTTCATTTCTAATTTTATCCAACCTCATCACTCCTAGTGAAAAACACAACATCTTCAATTCTGCTACCTCCAACTCTGCCTCCTGACTTTTTGTCAGTGGTACCGTCTCCATTCCGTACAACATGGCTGGCCTCACTACAGTCTTATAAACTTTCCCTTTCATTTCTGCAGAGACCCTTCTGTCACAGATCACTCCTGTCACCTTTCTCCACTCACTCCATCCAGCCTGCACTCTCTCTTTTACCTCTCTACCACACTCTCCATTACTTTGTACAGTTGACCCCAAGTATTTGAATTCATATACCTTTGCCATCTCTACACCTTGCAGCCTTATGGTTCCCCTGTCATCTCTCTCATTTACACACATGTACTCAGTCTTGCTTCTGCATACTTTCATTCCCCTTCTCTCCAGTGCATATCTCCATCTCTCTAGCTCTGCCTCGGCTTCCTCCCAGCTCTCACTGCATATCACAATGTTGTTCACAAACATCATTGTCCACTGAGACTCCTGTCTAATCTCATCTGTCAATCTGTCCATCACCACTGCAAAAAAGAAGGGGCTCAAAGTCGATCCTTGATGCAATCCCACCTCCACCTTGAAACCCTCAGTCATTCCTACTGCACATCTCACTGCTGTTACACTATCGTCATACATGTCCTTCACCACCTTCACGTACTTCTCTGCCACTCCTGACTTTCTCATACAGTACCACAGCTCCTCTCTCGGTACCCTATCATAAGCTTTCTCCAAGTCTATAAACACACAATGCAACTCCCTCTGGCCCTCTCTATACTTCTCCATTACCAATCTCAGAGCAAATATGGTGTCTGTAGTACTTCTACCTGGCATAAAGCCAAATTGATCCTCACAGATCCTCACTTCTCTTCTCAGCCTAGCTTCCACCACTCTTTCCCATATCTTCATTGCATGGCTAATCAGCCTTATACCTCTGTAGTAACTGCAGCACTGCACATCACCCTTGTTCTTGAAAATTGGAACTAAAACGCTTTTTTTCAACTCCTCTGGCATCCTCTCACCCTCAGGGATTTTGTTAAATAATCTGATAAACCACTTCACAACCATCTCTCCTAAGCTCCTCCATACTTCCACCAGTATACCATCTGGGCCCACTGCCTTACCATCCTTCATCCTCTTCATGGCATTCCTCACTTCCTCTCTGCTGATCTCTTGCACTTCCTGATTCACTACCTCCAACTCTTCCAACCTTCTCTCTCTCACAGTTTCTATATTCATCAACCCTTCTGAGCAGGAACCATGCCATGGATTAGAAAACCATGGCTTACAAACACGCATTTGACGCAACTTGACTGTATGTGAGTTAGGTGAGTTAGGTGGAGGGGGGGAGAGGGAGAGGGAGGCCAAGGATGAGATGGAGGGATGGAAAGGTATATGAGAGAGTGGGGTGTGAGCTGTGAGCAGCACAGTGAAATGGCAGGGGACAGGATGCATGGAGGCAATTTGTTTGTGGCCGCCCCTTGCGGGACTAAGGCATCTGGCAATAGATGGATAGACAGATGTCCCTAACTTTTATTTTCTTCTCATGTTCAGTATTGAATATGTACTAGTATATCCCTCCTCCCCAGTACATTTCACACCTTTTTACTCATGTATCTCATTGCAAAATGCTTTATAACACACTACTCCCTTCCCTTCTCCAAGGCTGCTGCTCTCTCGCTAGCATGCCACGTGGCAGCTATACTGTCAAGATGCAGCCATGCTTATAATGAAGTTCCTCATTTTTGTTGTCATGCCTGTGCTTATGCATATCCTGCTGGTCTCATGCCTTCTGCTGGCATGTGTAACTACAGCACCTTGATTTGCCAGGTGGCCCAGGAAGGTCCTGTCTCTTAAGAAGTGGGAGATTATCAGCAAGCTTGACAAAGGCTGGACAGTGAGTCAGGTGGCACAGGAGGAGATGGAGGTGTAGAATACTATCACCTTCTATGCCACTAACCACATGGGACTTCTAAAAAAAAACTCTCCTGCTACTCTCTGGTGAATTTATTACCCCAGTCATCTTCCAATTTATTTGTCATTCATATCAAACCTGTCTCACTCTCCCATAAAGCTTCATAAGGGCTGGCTATCCTCTTTCTGTCTGCCTTGCTAACCTCCCTTACCGTGCCTAACTCTGCCACTGGGAGTCAGTTGTGCAGTGTGCATACAGTGTACTGCACAATACAGTGACATTTCCTCCTGCTTATTACTGTATTCAAGGGAGTTTTTCAATGTTTAAACAGTTACACATAAAAGGTATAGTGTTCTATAGGGGATCAGATCCCCTCTGGCAAGGGGGTATTATGTCAATATCTGTCAGTATGTCAGTTTCTGTCAACCTCACAGTCACTACTGTTTATGCCAGAAATTGGGAGTTTATTGTATGTCGATTTATGAGTATTGATTATAAACAAAATGCTAAAATAAGGATACATTATCAATTTTAGGTGAATCTTTTCTATTTAGCCCAAGTCAAATTTGGCACATCATTTTCCAGGCAGATGCTACCCAGTTCAGTGTTTCACGCCACTCTCATCCCAGCAGCATAAAAAAATGATGTCATTTTCCCATCCATCATGGTCATCATGTGGGTTAGAGTGTTTTTAAATTCTGGGCATACAATCTGACATGAAAATATTTACTGTTTGTAAAACAAGCTTGGTGGGATGAAGAGGTTAGGAAAGCAGTGGAGGAAGAGAGAAAGAAGTGGCTAGAGTGGATGAAGCATAGGGCTTCAGTTGAAATAAGAAATGAATATACTGAGATTATGCAGCACATAAAGAGACCAGTGAAGTGGAAAAAGAAAGACATAAATTATCATCTAGGAAATGCAAATTACTCTGAAAATAGGAAGTTACTCTGGACAGAGGGGCCAAAATGTAGAAGTGAAAGTGGTAAGAAATGTGAAAGGGTGATGGATGTAAGTGGGGAGATTATTAACTCATGGGGATGAAGAAAGGACCAGATGGAAAGAATATTTCCACAGTCTGATGAATGAGAATGGAGAGAGCAAAGTGACTGTTAACATGATTGGTTTTCGGGGTGCACAGAGAAGGAATGCTGTGCCAGGAAATGTGACACTAGCAGAGGTGAAGAACACTGTGAAGTGGCTCAAAAATGGGAAAGAAGCTGGGGATGATGAGGTGTATGCAGAGATAATTAACTGTAGTGGAGAGAGTGGAATCAAGTGCTTGTTGGTGATATGTAAGAATGCATGGATGAGTGATACTGTGCCAGCAGAGTGGAAAAAGGCAGTGACTGTACCCCTCTACAAAAATAAAGGTAAGTGAGTGCATGAATTATTGTGGGATAAGTCTATTGAGTGTGGTAGGAAAGGTACAGGCAAAGCTCGGTTTAACAATGCAAATGGTTAAGTAAAAACCCATCGCTAGGTGGGGTATCGTATCTCGGGGTCTATTTAACATTTAAAGTATAGGGATCCATTTTTCAGCCTTGGGTTTCCCCCCAACCAAGCCCTAAACCCACCCAAATAAGTCCAAAACAAAAGTTTAAAGCCAATCTAAATGGCCCAACAGCTGTAAATGAAGTTAACTGAAGCCTAAAACCAGTGCCCGTTTCACTTGTACCCAGTCATGGTCACTAAAGAATGCAATCTCCAACTCGTATTCAAACTCGGTAGAGAAGAAGCAGCTGCATTGTATACAATCCCACCATCAGACGGTCCTGGGGCAATTAACCCCTTCTTTACTGAATTTCCGAAATGTTTACCCCTTACTCAAAATGAAATGTCGGCAGCGGAACCGAATACGATCATGAGTACTAGGGTACTCACGATCATTATAGGGGCCTATTGGGCTTCCTCTTCCTCGGTTTGGGTGCTTTGTGATCCCATGTGCGATGACATATGGCAATTTTGTTACTCATGCTGCACTCCCCTGCCATATGCCCCTGCCCCTGGGCATAGTTTTATGAAAATGACTCAGATATGTTGTGTAGGTCATTGTACCCTATATATTTTGAATTTGGTAAATATAATGGGCTATAACACGTAATATAATATAGCCAGATAATGCTTCTTGGTAAAGGGACTGTCACTAGCTTAGCAACAGTGGTGGTATCGCGGGAAAGTGTGTGGGAGCACGCTGTAGTGTTTTTCAAGCAGCCGAACGTGTCAGTGCTTTTGGATTTACTTCTGTGCCATGGCGTCCTACGGCAATGAATCTGACTTGGATAGTGACTTAGAAGTGTCTGATGATAACGAAACACAATCTGACATAACTGTGAGCGACTCTGATGAGGAGTACATGCCCAAGAATGATGGTGAAGTGAGCAATAGTAGTGGGGAAAGTGATACTGATTCTGGTATCAGTTTGGCCTTGAAGCGCATCACCCCACCCGTACCTACTTTTGACCTGCCTGTCTCCTACCTCATTCTTCATGGATCTTCTTCATATTTACAAGGTAAATAATACAATCATTATTCTCCTCCCTATTCATTGATTTATATCTCTATCTACTATATTTATCTGTATACTGTATGTTTACTAAATCAGTTGGTTAGACATGTAATATTGTCATGTACATTGTTGGTGGAGAAGAGAGAGAAATTGAGGAGATGGAAGGAGCACTTTGAGGATATGTTGAATGTAGAGAGTGAGAGCAGTGCGAGTATAAGTGGTTGGGGAATGGCTGGGAGAAGAAGAGATGAGAGGAGGGAGGAAGAGATCAGTAGGACGGAAGTAGTGGAAGCGAAGAAGAAGATTAAGTTGGGAAAGGCGCCAGGAATTGATGAAGAGTGTGGTGAAATGCTTAGGTATGGGGGTGAGATTGTTGTGGAGTGGATATGGAAGTTGTGTAGATTGGCTTGGGAAGAGGGAAGGGTTCCAGAGGACTGGAAATCAGGTATAATTGTTCCTTTACACAAAGGAAAAGGGGAGAGAGAAGTATGTGGTAACCACAGGGGTATTTGCCTTCTTAGTGTGACTGGTAAAATATATGGTAGAATACTCATTGATAAGGTTAGGCATATGACAGAGGAGCTAGTTGGAGAAGAACAAGGGGGATTTAGGAAGGGAAAAGGGTGTGTAGATCAGATATTTGTTCTAAGATGTTTAGTGCAGAAGTATCTAGAGAAGGGAAGGAAAGTGTATGCTGCCTTCATGGACTTGGAGAAAGCTTATGACAGTACAGATAGGCAAGGTATGTGGAAGGTATTAAGAATATATGGAGTGGAGGGGAAATTGCTGAGTGCTGTGAAGAGCATGTACGAGGGAGCTAGGGCTACGGTGTGAGTGGATGGTGAGCTGAGTGAGTTCTTTGATCTCAATGTGGGACTGAAACAGGGTTGTGTGATGTCTCCATGGCTGTTTAATATATACATGGATGGGGTTGTAAAGGAGGTGCAGGGTAGGGCAGTGGATGTGGGGGTGGTTATAATGAATGAGGGTGAGATTTGGAAGATTCCGGTGTTGCTGTTTGCTGATGATACAGTACTGTTGAGTGAAGATGAATGGGAGTTGCAAGGTTTGGTGAATGAATTTGGGACAGTGTGTAGGAGAAGGAATCTGAAAGTTAATGTAATCAAAAGTAAAGTTATGGTGTTCGAGAGGAATGAAGTCACAGAGTGTGCAGTGAGGTTGGATGGTGAGGATATGGAGAATGTGAGTGCATTCAAGTACTGTACTTGGGTAGTGTGATGAGTAAGGATGGAACTTTGGGGGATGAAGTACGTGAAAGGATACAGCAGGGAAGGAGGGTTGTTGGTACACTGAAAGCGGTGATGAGAAATAGGGAGGTGAGTATGGAAGTTAAGAAGTCACTGCATGATAGTATTGTGATCCCTACCCTGACATATGGAAGCGAGGCATGGACCTTGCAAGAGGGGAACAAGTCAAGAGTGAGAGCAGTGGAAATGAGTTACTTGAGAGGAGCATGTGGAGTGACGTGGAAGGACAGGTTGACGAATGAAGAAGTGAAGGAACGCAGTGGGGTGGATGTGGATGTGGTTGAGAAGATTAGGAGAAATACACTGAGGTGGTCTGGACATGTGAAGAGAATGGAGAATGAAAGACTGACTAAGAGGATGTATGTAGGTGAGGCGGAGGGAAGGAGAGGGAGAGGTAGATTGAGGATGAGGTGGAGGGATGGAGTTGAGAGGTATATGAGGGAGGGGTGGGTGAGTTGGAGGGAGGATAGTCAAATGATGGGTGACAGAGCGACCTGGAGCCGTTTTGTCTGCGGCCACCCTTTGCGGGATTAGGGCGTCGGGCTATAGACAGATAGATTGACAGATAGACAGACATTATTTTAACATGTCATAAACATATCTTGTGGTCAATATCTACTTACCAATACAAAAATAAATAATAAAAAGCAAATAGAAATGATGTAATGATAAAATAAATACTACCCCACGAAAGAGCCACACCTGGGGGAAATTCGGTTTGACAGGGGGGTAGCTGAACGGGGTAGGGGGGAGATGCGGTAACGAAGGGGTTAAATAAACATTTGTTATGCGTAATACAGTAATCCCTCCAAGACCCGACGTAATAGAGCCAAAAGTATGTCCAGGACTTGGGTTTGTCTGGGACTTGGGAAAATGCCTCCTGTACAGGTACTTATGGACCCTAACCCAACCTAACTTTGAAAACTACCTACATAACTTCCTACCGGACATGCACAGCACCTATTTAAGACCCTATTCACACAAATAAGGGACAGAAAGCATGAAATAAATGAAAAAGAACCAGAGAATGAGGAATCAGAGGTGAGTATGGAAAATATTTAGCAGTGTACAGAGTACTTACAATACGTCCGTGGCCGTTGCGAAGATTAACCCGCATCCTCTCAGATTCTGACAGTATGAAGGTGCACCTGAAGCACATACAGTAATCCAGTATTGCAATGCACTTAATCCTTTGCACTCTGAATTATAATTTCTTAACACTGCATATTCTTTTCTTACTTGCTCTGCATTTGAAACTCACCAGTGTTGCTCTCTGCATATAACCCTTTGCACTCTGAATTCTAATTTCTTAACACTGCACATTCTTTTCTCATTTGTGCTGAACTTGAAACTTACCAGTGTTGCACTCTGCACTTAATCCTTGGCACTCTGAATTCTAGTTTCTTAACACTGCACATTCTATTCTTAACACTGCACAAGAGTGTAAATTCCCATGTGGTCTAGTGGCGAGTTTTTGCTGTTTATTCACTGTCAGAGTCCGAGAGTAGGTGTTTCTGGCGGCTGAGGGGCGCATCACTGGGACATGGTGATGGACTACCCACTGCAGACGACTCTAAGAAAACTGCAACTCACATCCAGTGGCAACTCCACTGTGGCCTATGTGCTGGGTTGTGTCTCGGAGGTGGAAGAGATGTCTTGGTGAGGCAATGGTGTGGAGCCAGGGCTGGGCACAGTGGAAGTCACGGGCCTGAAGAAAGTGTCAATGGTTGATTGACTTAAGGAACGGCGATTCTGGTGACTGAGGATGCACTGCCTGAAAGTGAGCACTTCCTCCACAAGTCCCAGGGGCCCCATCTCCCTGTCACTCTCAGGGTGTTCAAGGTAGTCCAGAATGAACTTGACATGCTCCTGGAGTGTGCTCAGCTTGGGGATGGCTGGAGTAGCAGCGCACTGAGAGGAGTCCGCATCATCATCGCTGTCCTCATCGGAATCTTCCAGCTAGGTACTTGTAACTGCAACTGAAGATGTGATCTCAATATCAGACATGATTTGATACCCAGGATCACCCTCGTCGTCACCAAACCACTCACGCACTTCATCCACATCCACCTCATTGTCAGCCGCACGAAGACACGCATGGAAGTCACCCACGTCAAAACCTAGAAAGTCATGCACTACATAGGCTCCAAGAAGCAGAAGTGACCAACCACTCTCCATAGTCTTGACAGAGACTTCCTTCCATGCACTGGCCTAGTTGTAGATGCCTGATGATGATGTGGCAGTGAAGGTTTTCCAAAGTCCACTGGCCTAGCGTGTCCCGTCCCTCCCTGCGCTCATCCTTGTCCTCGTCTTCGAGAACAACCGTCGCCAAGTCCAGGAACTTCCAATGGTACAGCCTCTTCGCAGCCACAGTCACTCCTTGGTCCATTGGTTGGATGAGAGCAGTCATATTAGGTGGCAAAAACAAGCACCTAATACGGCCATTCTCGACCACCAACTCCTTGTCAGACAGATGCGCAGGTGCATTGTCCAAGAGAAGGAAAGCCTTTACCTGATCGCATGAGATTCCCAGTGTCTTTGTCTGATAATGGATGACCTCCTTGACGAAGTGCTGGTGAAACCAGTCTTTGAAGATCTTGGCTGTGAACCAAGCCTTCACAGAATGGTATGAAACGACAGGAAGGACATCCATCAACCCACGAAGGCACCGAGGCTGCTTTGCATGGCCAACAATAATGGGCTTGAGCAGGTGCATGCCATTAGCATTGGCACAACGCAAAGTACTGCAGATATCCGCTGCTTGGCGAGCTTGCGTCCAGGTGTATGCTTTTCCATCTCCTCTGCTAGGGTGTTCGTTGGCAGCGAGTGATAGAATAGACCAGTTTCATCAGCGATGTAGACTTGACCGAGAGTGAGGCCCTCCCTGTTGATCAAGCCCTTCACCTCCTGCAGAAACTCTTCTACTCCCTCCTCGTTGGCATCCAAAGCTTTGCCATGGGCCTTACGGTTGGTAAATACATCGTAAGTTGAAAGCGAAGAGGCAATCCTCGGATGCCTTGAAGTCTGGGGTGTCATGTAACCTTGCAAACTTCTTGGCAGCAGCCTTCAGCTTCGTACCACGCACCAGCACACCAGCAGCGTGTTGCTGACGATACTAAAATCAGCGTGAAGCGGTCGATTTCTGCAAACCTGGTAGGGTACAGAATCTTCCTCTGGACATTGTGTTTGGTCTTTGATGCAAAGTCAGCCAAGTACTGGGTGAGTTTGTCCTTGGATTTCTTGATATCGAACAAAGTAGAGTGGGCCAGGTTGAATTCTCGTAGGATGTGGGATGTCGACCAACCTGCGTCCACCTTCTCCAATACCTTCCTCTTCTCCACATTCAGAACCATTTGTTTCCTCTTCTTGGGCGGCGGGACCATCACCACACACTTGAGTAAGAGGCAGCAGAGGAACAGTAGGGCCTGCAGCAAGTAAGGCACCACCATAAAAGCGAGCACATGGGCAGCCATGGTCACAAGCATGCACTCACGATGATGGGTAGGTGGGAAATGGGGAGGCGGCAGGGGCGCTCTGCCGGATGTCAGCGGAACAACACACCAAAATACAGCTGTTCGTCGCTGCGCGGAAAGTTCAAAATACGGTTGAAAACATGGCAGACTTTTTTTGGCTTTTTTACATTTTTTGGCCATTTTTGGTTTCCGAAGGCCTGAACCCAAAATGTCCAGGACTTGGGTGTCTGGGTCTTAAAGGGATTACTGAAACAATATATGAATGACGCAGAATCATCAAAGGTGTGAATTGTTGTTATGGGGAATTGATGATGTTTTGACAGGGAATTCTAGTGATGTTGAATGGAATCTATGATGCAATCGGGATAGCCTTTTCAACGGCCCCTCTTTATGTTGTCTTAGTTATTGTTTTGGTAGCTGATCTCCTTTATTTTCTTCTTCTTATTTTCCAACATTTATTTAGAATTTCCTTTGCATTTCCATCAACATTTATTTAGAATTTCCTTTGCATTTCCATCAACATTTATTTAGAAATTCCTTTGTTTTTTCAAAGTGTTTTCCTTTGACAGTCTGAATGTAAACACATGATTTACTGCTCAATGATGCGATCAGGATAGCCTTTTTAATGGCCTCTCTTTATGCCGTTTTAGTTACCGTTCTGGTTGCTGAGCTCCTTTATTTTCTTCTTTCTTAGTTTCCAACCTTTATTTAGAACAGGGGTGGGGAACATCCGGCCTCCGGGCAATATAAGGCCCGCAAGACCATTTGATCAGGCCCGCGAGGCAATTCATAAATGCAATTTCATAGACTCATGAATATATATATATATATATATATATATATATATATATATATATATATATACACGAGTATATACAGTATAAGAGTGAAAGATGAGTTTTGGGCGAGAGTAGAAGCATGTATGGACAAATTTGAGAGGAGTGAGAGAGTGCTTTTGATTGGAGACATGAATGGCAAAAGTTGGGAATGTACGAGTGGATGGAGTGGTTGGTCAGTGGGGTGTGCCAGCTGACGTAGATGGGAATGGTAGTGCTTTGGTGGACATCTGTGCTGGTAAGGGGTTGGCAATAGCCAACACCTACTTTCGACATAAGATGATCCACCGGTATACATGGAGAGTAATGAGGAGGATGGAGAGTGAACTTGTTGAACGAAAGGCAATGATAGACTACGTGTGTGTGGATGAGCGAATGAGAAGACAAGTGTTGGATGCAAGAGTGCGGAGAGGGTGGGGGAATGGAGTCTCGGACCATCACTTAGTGATGGCCAAGGTGAGGCTCCAAAGAAAATGGTTGAGGAGACGAAGGGGAAGACAGGAGGAAACAGCTCCTGTGAGAAGAGTGGAGAAGTTGCAAGATAGTCAGAAAATGGCAGAGTATAAAAGCATAGTGGAAGAAAGATTGGGAAGGTATGAGCTAGAGCAGATGGAAGGGGTGGAAGACATATGTAAGATATTTAGAGAAGAGATAGGTGCAGTGTGTGAGGTGGTTTGTGGGGTGAGGAGGAGATGCAAGGGTGTGCAAGGGACAGCATGGTGGAATGATGAGGTGAAACGAGCTGTGGAACAAAAGAAGAAGGCATATAGTGAATGGTTAGCGAGTAGAGGTAGGGGAGAAGATGAGAGAAAAGAGAGGTATATGTGAGTAGGAGAAGGGAGGTGAAGAGACTGGTGAAGGAGAGTAAGAAGAAAGTGGATGAAGGGTTTGGGAGGAATCTGAGGGTGAAATGGAGGGAGAGTAAGAAATTGTTTTGGAAGGAGGTAAAGAAAGTAAGGCAGTGTGAAAGGGGAAATAGTAGGGGAGTGAAAGATAGGAATAATAGACTGTTGGTGGAGAAGAAAGAGAAATTGAGGAGATGGAAGGAGCACTTTGAGGATTTGTTGAATGTAGAGAGTGAAAGCAGTGCGAGTATAAGTGGTTGGGGAATGGCTGGGAGAAGAAGAGATGAGAGGAGGGAGGAAGAGATCAGTAGGACGGAAGTAGTGGAAGCAATGAAGAAGATCAAGTTGGGAAAGGCCACAGGAATTGATGGAGTGTGTGGTGAAATGCTGAGGTATGGAGGTGAGATTGTTGTGGAATGGATATGGAAGTCGTGTACATTGGCTTGGGAAGAGAGAAGGGTTCCAGAGGACTGGAAATCAGGTATAATTGTTCCTTTATATAAAGGAAAAAGGGAGAAAGAAGTATGTGGTAACCACAGGGGTATTTGCCTTCTTAGTGTGACTGGTAAAATATATGGTAGAATACTCATTGACAGGGTTAGGCATATGACAGAGGAGCTAGTTGGAGAAGAACAAGGGAGATTTAGGAAGGGAAAAGGCGTGTAGATCAGATATTTGTTCTAAGATGTTTAGTGGAGAAGTATCTAGAGAAGGGAAAGAAAGTGTATGCTGCCTTCATGGACTTGGAGAAAGCTTATGACAGAATAGATAGGCAAGGTATGTGGAAGGTATTAAGAATATATAGAGTGGATGGGAAATTGTTGAATGCTGTGAAGAGTATGTACGAAGGAGCTAGGGCTATTGTGCGAGTGAATGGTAAGCTGAGTGAATTTTTTTATCTCAATGCGGGACTGAAACAGGGTTGTGTGAAGGGGGAGGCGGTGGCTGAATCGGTAGAGAGGCGGCTTGCATTCCTGATGGACCCAGGTTTGAATCCTGGCTGGGGCAGGGGACAGTTTAAGGATTTGAATTTCATAAAAAGCAGACTTTCCTGATCTACCAGATGACCAGCCGACATGTCGTAAAAATACCCCCGCTAATACCAATACACCAGTCCTGTATGAGACAGCCCTAGCATGTATTCAATATGGACGGTGGGTGTTAGCGCCGAAGTGGTGACATGTGGAGGTGTAGGAGGACTACTGGGCCTTGGGATAGGCTACTGCCCCCAAGATATAGGCCCTGAAGCCTCTGCCCAGAGTCAGACACACACACACACACACACACACACACACACACACACACACGCAAAAAATGTCTCCATGGCTGTTTAATATATACATGGATGGGGTTGTAAAGGAGGTGCAGGGTAGGGCATTGGATGTGGGAGTGGCTCTAATGAATGAGGGTGAGATTTGGAAGATTCCGGTGTTGCTGTTTGCTGATGATACAGTACTGTTGAGTGAAGATGAATGGGAGTTGCAAGGTTTGGTGAATGAATTTGGGACAGTGTGTAGGAGGAGGGAGCTGAAAGTTAATGTAAACAAAAGTAAAGTTATGGTGTTTGAGAGGAATGAAGTCACAGAATGTACAGTGAGGTTGGATGGTGAAGATATGGAGAGTGTGAGTGCATTCAAGTACTGTACTTGGGTAGTGTGATGAGTAAGGATGGAACTTTGGGGGATGAAGTGCGTGAAAGGGTACAGCAGGGAAGGAAGGTTGTTGGTTCACTGAAAGCAGTGATGAGAAATAGGGAGATGAGTATGGAAGCTAAGAAGTCACTGTATGATAGTATTGTGATCCCTACCCTGACGTATGGAAGTGAGGCGTGGACCTTGCAAAAGGGGAACAAGTCAAGAGTGAGAGCAGTGGAAATGAGTTACTTGAAAGGAGCGTGTGGAGTGACATGGAGGGACAGGTTGACAATGAAAAAGTGAAGGAATGTTGTGGGGTGGATGTGGATATGGTTGAGAAGATTAGGAGAAATACACTGAGGTGGTTTGGACATGTGGAGAGAATGGAGAATGAAAAACTGACTAAGAGGGTGTATGTAGGTGAGGTGGAAGGAGGGAGAGGGAGGGGTAGACTGAGGATGAGGTGGAGGGAAGGAGTTGAGAGGTATATGAGGGAGGGGGGAGTGAGTTGGGGGGAGGGTAGTCAAATGGTGGGTGACAGAGCGACTTGGAAGCGTTTTGTCTGCGGCCACCCTTTGTGGGATTAGGGCGTCGGGCTATAGATAGATAGATAGATAGATAGATATATATATATATATTATGTACTGGGCTACAGTTGATTTTAAGTTGATAATTTTGTATGGCCCATGAATGATGTTAAAAATATCCTAATGGCCCTTAATAGGAGAAAGGTTCCCTACCCCTGATTTTGAAATTCCTTTGTATTTTCGAAGCATTTTTCCTTGAACAGCCAGAATGTAAAAGCATGATTTCTGGATGTCACAGTTTTCATCAATGCATGAAATATTTACTCTTTAAGGCTTTCATAATTATTAATAATTATTTAAAATTATTGTTATATATTCCACGATAGGTTATACATTAAAATCTCGATATAATGGACTTCAATAAGCTGGAATTCGCTTTTATTAGACTTGAGGAGCTACCGGACTAAATTCCTATACATCAGAAAAAGTCCAATAAAGCCGGAAGCAGTCCGGACTGCCTGACCACTTCAGGTATGTTCACCAAAATAAGGTACCTAAAAGACATGTTTATCAGTGTACAGTACAGTATTATTATAAACATTATACCATTTGATTAATGTTGTGAAGTTATAACACAGTACAGTATCGCAATGGTAGTCAAAACAGTTTAAAAACCGTTCATGCAATCCAGACTAATGTCTGATATATCGGAAAAAGTCCGAGTTAGCAGGGGGAAGTCCGGAAGTTGCTTTTATTGGAATTTCGCGTTTTTCAAACTGGCTTGGGCCTCAATTAGTCCGTTATAGTGA
This sequence comes from Coenobita brevimanus, assembly GCF_032717465.1. Taxonomy (NCBI): domain Eukaryota; kingdom Metazoa; phylum Arthropoda; class Malacostraca; order Decapoda; family Coenobitidae; genus Coenobita; species Coenobita brevimanus. The sequence continues at coordinate 9,633,279 of NC_137064.1, forward strand.
GGTTTTACTGTACAGTACGTTCAATGGTCAAACACGAAATATTCTTTGTTGAGGCACTTAGTTGTCCACTCTGTTTTGTACCCTGTCTGATGGATGAGAATAAGTACCCCAAATGACAGTGTTCACTCTATGACTAAAACACATTCACTGAATTCTAAAAACAATATATAAATCAACCTAACCACAAATCTGAAGTCAAGAATATCATCATAATTGGTTAAAAAAAAAAAAAAAATCAAAACCCATCATAAAACCAGGGGTAGGCCTACAACAGGCAGGGCAAGCTGGTATTTCTACCCCCATCACTATTCTGGAGTATCACATCTAGGGGTATTGTAAATCGGGATTTGCCTGTATATAGAAGAATTATTGTAGAGAAAGTAAGAGAAAGATCAGAAGTCCTAGTAAGTGATGAACAGGGTGCCTTTAGCAGTGGCAGATGATGTGTGGATCAAATACTTGTAGTAAGACAGATAGTGGAGAAGGTGTGTGAGAAGGACAACAAGGTGTTTATGGCATTTATGGATCTGGAAAAAGCATATGACAAAGTACACACAGAAGGATTGTGGAAGGTTTTGTGCATGTACGGTGTAGATGGTAAGCTGCTAGGTGAAGTCAAGAGTTTTTATGATGGTAGTGAGATATGTGTAAGGGTAAATGGGCATCTAGGTGACAGGTCCACAATCAACGTGGGCGTGCGACAAGGTTGTGTGATGTCCCCATGTTGTTCAAAATATATATATATATATATATATATAATATATATATATATATCATCAGCAGCAGCAGCAGCCGTTTGAGTATCCACTGCAGGACCGGCCTATCCCGACCGAAGTCGGGACGATACAGCCAATGTATCTCTACCAAGTGGCTTAGGCTGTCTGGTAGAGATTGTATGTAGGGTGAGAAGTGCTTGTAAGTGTATTGTAGTGTTGGAGTGGCTTTGGATGTGTGTGTAGTCTGTGAACCAAGTGTAATCGGCCAGCGAAAGCCGACTGGGTGCAAGCATACTTTACAGTAAGCGACACTGGTTCAACCACAGCACCTCTTGTGTCCGCCAATGCAGTACGTGGCCAGGTGAACACTCCCAAAGTTTATTACCCTGGCGGGGTGCGAACCCTGGCCCACCCATGTACGAAACGCACACTCTACCACTGTACCTCAGAGGCTCATATATATATATATATATATATATATATATATATATAGTAATCCCTCTAATATCCGAACGCCCAATATCCGAACATCCCCACTAACCGGACATAATCCTCCTGGGATCCAATATTCCCAAAATGGGCCAAAAACCGCAAAAAATTCGAAAAAAATCTGACTTTTTTCCCTCCCATAATTTGAAATTCCTGCCTGGCGCCAAACAGCTGTTACACCATGGTCCCTTCACCCCTTCCTTCCTCCCCCTCCCCCCTCCCCTGTCAGGTTGCCATTTGGTATTTTTCATTACCAAGTGTGGGCCAATTTGGTAATGAAAAATTCGTTTGGTAATGCATTAGAATAATGCATTACCAAATGGATTTTTCACATGTATGAGGATACACAGGATGGAGATGGTGGATTGTTTGCTCTCTCTGATTAATCTGCTACCCTACATAGTGTGAAAATAATCAACATGGTGTTAGTTATAAGGAGAGTGATTACATGTATTTCCACTTGTATATATAATTAGTGAAGAATATATGCTAGCTTTACGAATTTGGTAATGAAAAGTTATATTTGACAATGAAAGTTGAGGAGATTGGTAATGTGGCTGTTGCGATCTGGCAACTCTGTTACCCCACCAACATCAACAGTCACAGCTTAACTCCGATGGAGAGCAGATACTCATAACAGTGCAAGCCACAGGTGCTTGTTTTTTGTGAATACACAGTGAATAAACTGCAATACCTTGCCACTAGAACACACGGGAATTTACAGTGTTGTGCAGTGTTAAGAAATTAGAATTTAGAGTGCAGAGGATTAACTGTGGACTGCAAACTGGCGGTTCAAACCAGTCCAAGAGCAAGGGACTTGTAAGTGCCCAGAATGTTTAATATTGTATAAACTCACCTCTAAAACCTCATTTTATGGTTCTTTTGCATTTATTTCAGTCTTTTATGTCCCTTATTGGTGTGATTTGGGTCTTAAATAGGTGCAATGCATGTCCAGAGGGAGTTGTATAGGTGTTTTTCAGAGTTAGGGTCCATAAGTACAAGTCCATAAGCTGGGGCCCAATATCCGGACAGGACCACTATCCGGACCTGCCTATGGCTCTATTGATCCGGATATTGGAGGGGTTACTGTATATATATATATATATATATATATATATATACCAGTATACATATACTGTATATATATACTGTATATATATATATATATATATATATATATATATATATATCATCATCATCATCATCAGCCGTTTGAGTATCCACTGCAGGACCGGCCTATCCCGACCGAAGTCGGGACGATACAGCCAATGTATCTCTACCAAGTGACTTAGGCTGTCTGGTAGAGATTGTATGTAGGGTGAGAAGTGCTTGTAAGTGTAATTGTAGTGTTGGAGTGGCTTTGGATGTGTGTGTAGTCTGTGAACCAAGTGTAATCAGCCCGCGCAAGACGACTGGGGGCAAGCATATTTTATAGTAAGCGACACTGGTTCAACCACAGCACCCCTTGTGTCCGCCAATGCGGTACGTGGCCGGGTGAACACTCCCAAAGTTTATGACCCTGGCGAGGCGCGAACCCTGGGTCACCTGTGTACGAAACGCACACTCTACCACCGTACCACAGAGGCTCCATATATATATATATATACATATATAGATAGATAGATAGATAGACAGATAGATAGAGATATATATAGATATGTATATATGGATGGGGTGATGAGAAAAGTAAAAACACGAGTAATGGAGAGAGAGATGGTGCTGGTAATGAAGGGAATATCTCAAATCTGTTGTATGCTGATAATGGAGTGTGATATTTGCAAATACTGGAGAAGAGTTTGGTGAACTAGTGCAGAGTTTTGTAGATGTCTGTGAGTGTCGTGCTTTGAGAGTAAATGCTCAAGAGTAAACTGATGGCTATTGAGAAAAAGGGGACTCCCAGTGCGAAATTACTGTGAATGGAGAGAGACTGAAATTGGTAAGAGATTTCAAATACCTGGGTACTGTGATAGAAAAGAGAAAAAAATGTGAAAAAGAAGAGGAAAGTAGAGTGACACAAGGAAGGAAGGTAGCTAGTGCTACAAAGGCATTGATAAAAAGCAAAGGCTTGACTGTTGCAGCTGCATGAGGCTTATATGATGGAATGTTAGTGCCAACATTAACATACGGAGCAGCAGGTGTGTCTGGTCAGCTGGGTTGACTGCTGAAATGTTGAAGGCCTCAGGAGATATAGAAGTGAGGTTAGTCACTGACCTGATAAATATGTTTACTTACGAGTGTGCTGTCCCAGATGATTGGCTGAAGAGTGTAATTGTAAATGTGTACAAGGGGAAGGGTGATGCCCTGGAAAGAGGAAATTACAGAGGTATAAAGCTTTTAGATTACACAATAAAGGTAATGGAGAGAGTTCTAGAAGGTATGATCAGAGAAAGAATGAATACACCAGGCCCTCCACATTCGCGAAGTCTATTTTCGTGGGCTTTGAACATTCATGGATTGTCCCTCTGTGGAGCCGAGATTTCATTCGCTGACGCAAAGTGTCGCCGTGCAGACGCTTGTGGCTCATTTCGCCCCAAAACAGGCCTGCCTCAAACCATCGCGCTCCCGCGCTCCTCTGTCTCCCTCTCAGTCTGTGTCTTGCCACTGTCGCGGTCATTTCGTTGCCTATACATTGCGACACCAAACCTCTCCTGATCTCGGTACTGTCCTCAATAATTGTGCTCTCACGTGTTCAAAGGTAAGAAGTGCATTGTTGTGCAAATCAGTGAGTGAATTACTTCCCAAGTGTGCGATTTACTTGTGATAACTTTGTCCCACATGTGTCTGTGTTGTCCCGTAAGCATGGGCCCCAACTGTCCCGCATCCCTTAGTGGTGAGCCCACCCCTAAATGGGCAAAGAAAGTAACGAGCCTGGAGGAGAAGGTGAAATTGCTAGACACGTGTAGGGAGTGTATGAGCTATGCTGCTGTTGGGAAATTATTTAACGTTAACAAGAGCACAGTGCAGTACATAATGAAAAATGAGGAGAAAATCAAGACGGCATTGGCTTCCACTGCGTCACCCTCAGCGAAGCAAGTGTCACAGGTGCAAGACACTGAGATGTCCAAGATGGAACATGCACTCTTTGTGTGGGCAAATGACCAAAGCAGGAAAGGAAATCCCACAGACAGTAATGCGACTCGGGCAAAGGTGAAGGCATTGTACGGCATGATGACCAGTTCACCTCCCAACCTCTACACCCCAAGCACCAGCGCAGACCCTGGACCAGCCGCAACCACCCATCCTCAATTCACAACCAGCAAAGGTTGGTTCGATAAAATCATGAGGCGGTTCTCCCTTCACAATCTGAAGGTGGAAGGGGAATCTGCGTTGGTGGACCATGTGGTAGCAGCAGCATTCCTGGAAGCACTTAAGAAAATAGTTAAGGAGAATAAGCTTGAGCAGGTATGGAATGTCGACGCGGCAGGCCTTTATTGGAAGAAAATGCCTGCTAGGACCTTCGTCTCAAAGGAGGAGCTAAGGGCTCCCGCGTTTAAGGCAGCTAAGGACCGCTGCACCTTACTGATGTGTGCCAATGCTGCTGGGCACATGATCAAGCCAGGCTTTATCAATAAGTTGGCGAATCCCAAAGCACTGAAGTGACGCAACAAAAACCTTCTACCAGTGTTCTGGATGCACAGTAAGAAAGCATGGACCACCAGCACCATCTTTCTGTACTGGCTCCACCACTGTCTCCTGACAGAGGTGTAGTCCTTCCTTCAGAAGAAGGGCCTTTCTGGCAAATTCCTCTTGCTCCTGGACAATGCTCCGGGCCACCCACAGTCACTTGAGGGTATGTGTGAGGATGTGGAGGTTGTGTTTCTGCTGCCGAACACAACCTCCCTGATACAACCTCCTGACCAGGGTGTAGTAGCTGCCTTCAAGGCCTATTACACCTAGAGGTCAATGTAGAGGCTCTGCGCATCTTTGGATGCGAACCCCGACCTGAGCGTCATGGACTACTGGAAGGGGTTCACCATCGCTGACTGCCTCACAGTGATGCAGGAGAGCCTGAAGGATGTGTACCCTGAGACGGTTAACTCCTAAAAGACAGACTGTTTTGACATACCCTGAGGACGAGCATAATCGGCGGGTGCGATATGATGGGGGGGTGGGTGTATGGGGGGGTGGAGGATTGTGGGGGGGGTGCAGGGAGAGGGGCTGGGTGCTTGGGGGAGGTGGGGTGTGGGTCTGGGAGGTAGGGTGGGGGTGGGGGATGATGGGTGGGGATGGGAAGTGGGGGGTGGGGAGTGGGATGGAGGGTAAAAGGTGGGGGTGGCAGTGGAGGTTTGAGGGGTGGGATGGCTTGGGGGTGTGGGGGGCTTGGGGATGGGGCAGGGTAGGGGTAGGGGTTTGGGATGGTGGGGGGTAGGTGGTGGGGGGTGGAGGGTGGGAGGTAGGGGGTGAGGGTGGGATGGGTGGGTTTGGTGGGAGGGTGAGGGTTTAGGGTGGTAGGGGGGTGGGGGACAGTGGGGGTTTGGGGGTGGGATGGTGGGGGATGGTGGGGGGATGGCACGGGGGGAGGGTCAGGGTGAAGGGGTGAGGGTGGTGTTTAGGTGTGGTGATAGGGGGGTGGGATGGGAGGGGTGTGTTTGAGGGGGTGCGGGGCGTGACCGCATATGTGGACACCCATCTTTTTGGCCCTAGTACCCTTGGACAGCATATGCGGACACGTGTCTTTTAGGGGTTAACAGCTGTTGGAGGGCTTTGTGGATGAAATGCGTCCGAGATTTTGTGGAATCTGCTCCTCAGGAGCAGGTGAACCAGGCCATGAGGAAGACAGTGGAGTTCACAAGACTTGTAGGTGGTGCAGGGTTTGAGGATATGGAGGAGGGTAAGGTGAGGGAGCGGGTGGAAGAACATGATGTAGCCCTGACCGACGAAGAATTAGTGGAGCTTGTGCGGTCAGCGAGCGAGGAGGAGGATGCAGAGGAGAATCCTGACAACGCCCTGCAGCAGCAAGGCCTCACCCTTGAAAAGCTGGGGAAGATGATGAGGGCTATCGCACAACTGAAGCAACTCTTCTATGATTGTGACTCAATGATGATGAGTGGCACATTTCAGACCGTAATGCCCTACAAAACACTGTTCGATGACATCAGGTGGAAGCGGTCTCAGCTGCCTAACACAATGTTCTACTCAAAGACACTGTAACCTCTTGCTGCTGCTGCTGTCTCACACTCATCTTCCTCCATCACACCTGAGGCTGAGGAGCCTGTATTTGTGCCTGAACCTCAACCCGTGTCTGCCCCTGAACTTGTTCATTCTGACTCTGACAGCGTATCATCCTCTCCACATTCCTCTGAGGACGATATTGACGATCCACCACCACTCAGCGATGACACAAGCAGTGGAGATGAGGTGGAGTCTATGCACATGTAGACTCCTTATGCCATGCCCCTCCATATCATCTCATCCAGTCATCCGTCATCAGTAACTGCATGATTAATCATCTTCAACGTCATCGATGTCATGATCATCATCATCATCACAAGATGTGAGAGTTAACCCACCAAAACTTCAGGGACAGTGGTGCGTTAACTCAGAACTGAATGGGTATGGTTGTAAGAAGTTGGGGTAAATATGTAGCTGTTAACTTGCCCACACTCACATGGATGTGCACGAGACGCACTCACTCGCAGGAGTCTGTGGAAGTCACTAGGTATATATTTACCCTAACTTAGTACTGTACAGCCATACCTAATCAAAACTTATTTGTTATTAAACTTTTTTATTCAGTTGGTCTGTTATTATTTGTGATACTTCATGCAGCTTTCAGGTCCTAGATGTGGTTTATTAGGTACAGTATGTGCACATTTGCTCACGAGGGGTTATTTGCGGCCGCAGAGGCATTTTTGGGAGGGGAGGGTGCCAAACATTCACTGATTCCACTTTCGTGGGGGTCTGTGTCCCCTAACCCCCGCGCATGTGGAGGGCCTGGTGTACTGATGAGATGCAGTTTGGGTTTATGCCAGGCAGGGGAAACACTGATGCCACATTCATTGTTTGACAGCTTTAGGAAAAATATATAGGAAAGAAAAGGGAACTGTACTTTGCTTTTGTTGATTTGGAGAAGGCCTTTGACAGAGTCCCTAGAGAGGTGGTGAAGTGGGCAATGAGAAAGCTTGGGATGGAGGAGTGGATGGTTGGGGTGGTTATGGTTACGTATGTTCGTGCTCACACCCGGATAAGAGTGAATGGAGATTTGAGTGATGAGTTTTCTGTGAATGTTGGTGTGCATCAGGGGTCAGTTTTGAGCCCCTTGTTCTTTATCATAGTATTTGAAGCCCTCTCACGTGACTCCAGAAATGGACTCCCGTGGGAGATGTTGTATGTTGGTGATTTGGTGTTGACTGCTGAGAATGAAAGGGAGGCGAAGGAAAGATTTATGAAGTTGAGAGATGGTATGAAGCACAAGGGCTTAAGAGTAAATGCAGATAAAAAAGTGATGATATCTAGCATTGGTGGAGGTACTGTCAAAGAAGAGGGAGAGTGGCCATGTGCAATTTGCCACATGGGCATGGGAAGTAGCTCCATCTTGTGCAGTATTTGTGATAAGTGGGTGCATAAGAGATGTAGTGGTATTACAGGCAGGCTGCAAGATAATGCTGATTTCACGTGTGCGATGTGTCGAGGAGAGCAGGTGGAGACTGTCAGGCGTGAAAGGATTGAACTTGCTGCTGAGTCTCTTGAATGTGTCGAAGAGTTTTGTTATTTGGGAAACATGATATGTGCTGGAGGTGGGGCTGGAGCTAGCTCTGTGGCTAGGGTGAGAAGTGATTGGAAAAAGTTCATGGAGCTGTTGGCTCTCCTGACATTGGGAGGACTCTCCCTATGTGCTAAGAGATCTTTGTATGCAGCGTGTGTTAGGACTGTAATGCTGTATGGTAATGGGACCTAGGCAGAAAAGGAAAAGGATATTCGCATGCTCAAGCGTACAGAAATGGCAATGATTAGGTGGATCCGCAGTGCATCCATGAGTGCAAGGCCTGGGGGAGCTAGGTTTACGATGGAAGAGTTGAGAGGTAGGATGGGACCGCAGTATATTGGTGTTGTGATAAGGATAGGAAGATTGAGGTGTTTTGGGCATATGGAGAGGATGGGGGATGATAACTGGGTGCAGAAAGTGAGAAGCGTTAATATTGTGGGTGGGGTTGTGAGACCGAAGAAGACCTGGGACGAGGTCATTAAGTGTGACCTCAGGATTAAGGGACTGAACAGGGAGACAGCCATAGATCGAGCAGCATAGACAGCTGCCATTAGGTGGCCAAGGTCAATGCATGCAAGCATGTTGGAGCCTAGGAAAATGAAAATGATGTAAGACTATGGTGTGGCATGAAAATTAAAAGTCAATGGTGGGAAGCTGAGAGCAGTGGAGATGGGACTGCTGAAGAATGTATGTGGAATGCAGAGAGTGGATAGGATCTGGAATAATGTGATCTGTGAATGATGCGGAGAAAGGAAGTCTGTGGACACCAGAATCGAAGAGAGTGTACTGAAATGGTTTGGTCATGTGGAGAGAATGGAAGACAATAGAGTGGTGAAAAAGGTATATCTGAGCAAAGCTGAAGGAGGGAGGAGGTGAGGTAGGCCAAGGAGAAGGTGGAGGCATATGGTGGATGAGTGTGTGAGGAAGTGAGGTATGGAAGTTTGTGAGGATAAGGGACTCACAAGAGACCAAGCTGGCTGGGTGAATTTTGTGTGGAGAAACGCGTAACAAGAGATTTGGCACCCTTTTTAACGTGACAGCATTTGGATTGACTTTATTAGATGGGTATATATGAAACTACAGAATGTAATGAATATTTTGTGGCTTATCTGATGGAGCCAGGATTCCGTGGGTTTGAATGATGAATGGATGGAAGCATGGCCCATTAAACTGGGCAAACTTAGGCTGTCTGGACGCTGCTACTCCTTACCCTGCCTAGGGTGGGAAAGGAGGTCTGAATGACGACGACGACGACAATGACGATGATGATGATGATGATGATGGCAATGACGATGATGATGATGATGAATGCTAGAGGTGTTAGGTTAGGTTAGGGTTAGGTTAATACTACTACAGTTCAGCTTAAACCACTAGAATTCAGCAGTTATGTTTGGCAGTTTGGTTAAGTTAGGTAAGGTTAAGTAAGTTAAAGGTTAGGTAAGGTAAAGTTAAGTCCGTCAGTGCATACTGTACTTACCTCTGCCGTAATCTTAACCATGGCCTTAAAATAAAGCATCACTAAACAGAACTTTTCAACTAAGCAGCAGCAATTAAATAAATTTTGGAAATTGAATGAGTGGCCATTTTTCATCTGGAATTTATGAGTGGAACTGAAAGACGGGAAAACATTCCACCATAAGGGATTACTATATGGTGGGTGGGTTTACAAGTTGAGTGGCACTAAAAGACAACATATACAGTACAGTACCTAGAACTAAATGACTCATTCATCTGAATTTCATGACTGTTTAACTTCATCTGTGCCTACTGCTGTATTACACTGCCTTTACCTCGCCTGGATCATTAAACCACAGCTCAGGGTGAAGACGATCAGGATGATTACGTTTCTTCTCCAGCTCCTTAGATATCCGATCAACTTCACTCTCCTCATCCTCACTACTTGAAGTGATGTCACTGTCACTGCAGCCACTGTTATCACTGCTACTTTCATTCTCACTGCTCTGCCTCCTATTCACCTGTCCAAGATAAAACATATGGTAAATATACTGTGATACAAAACCTGCAATGGTGAAAAGCAGCAAAAAATAAATAGGGAAGGACTGTAGGAATAAGCTGTTTTGGCAGGGAAGTGTAGACATGGTGGTGTTGGTGTGCTGGTTGAGTAGAAATAGGTGGAATGTGTCACGATTGTAATGGGAGTATATGAAAGGATTACAGCAGTGACAATTCTGCTTGGAAAACTCATGATTTGAGTTATACTGGCATATGCTCCACAGGTTGACTTGGATGATGAAAAAAAGATAGCTTCTGGGATGATGATACAAGAGGTTGATAATATACATGATAATGAGACTGATGTTATAACTGGGAATTTAAATGGTCATTTGGGTGAAGCAGCTCAAGAATATGAAGCAGTACATGGGGGATACACATTTAGTATGAAAAATGCAGAAGAGGAGAAGATCTGATTTGGGAAAGAAATGAACATAACTGTGTGCAACTCACATTTTAGGAAAAGGAAGAGTAGGATGATTACATATGAGTCTGGGGGTAGCAGTAGCCAGATTGACTATTTCCTGGTCAGGAGGTATGATAGTAGGTTGGTGAAGAATGTTAAGTTATAGTAAGTGAAGAGCATGTGCAGAACACATGTTACTGATATGTGACATGGTGCTGAATTAGTGGGGAATGGTTGGGAGAAGGAGGGAGGTGAGAAGACAGGAAGAAATCAGTAGGATAGAAGTTGTGGAAGCAATGAAGAAAGTTAAATTGGGGAAAGCCCCAGGAATTGATGGACTGTGTGGTGAAATGCTGAAGCATGGGGGAGAGACAGTAGTAGAATGGATGTGGAAGATGTGCAGATTAGCCTGGGAGGAAGGTAGAGTCCCAGAGGATTGGAAGTCAGGTATAATTATTCCCTTGTACAAAGGAAAAGGGGAAAAAGAAGTGTGTGGTAATCATAGGGGCATTTGTCTTCTTAGTATAATACGAAAAGTGTATGGTAGGACACTTATTGACAGAGTTAGAGAAAGAACACAGGAATTAGTTGGAGAAGAACAGGGAGGCTCCAAGAAGGGAAGAGGTTGTGTAGATCAGATATTCATTCTTAGATCTTTAGTGGAAAAGTTTCTAGAGAAGGGAAAGAAGTTGTATGCAGCTTTCATGGATTTGGAGAAAGCATATGACAGAGTGGATAGACAAGGATTGTGGAAAGTATTAAGAATATATGGAGTAGATGGGAAGTTGTTGAATGCAGTGAAGAGTATGTATGATGGTGCTAAGGCTTCAGTGCGTGTAGATGGTGAACTGAGTGAATTTTTCTCTTTGAAAGTTGGGTTGAAACAGGGATGTGTCATGTCTCCATGGTTGTTCAATCTGTACATGGATGGGGTAATAAAAGAGGTACAAGGTAGGGTAGTGGATGTTGGAGTGGCCCTGGTGAGAGAGGATAGTGTTTGGAAACTCCCTGTACTGTTGTTTGCAGATGATACTGTGTTGTTGAGTGAAGACGAAGGGGAGCTGCAAGGCTTGGTGGATGAGTCTGGGAGTGTGTAAGAAACGGAATCTAAATGTGAATGAAGGGAAGAGGAAAATGATGGTCTTTGAGAGAGGTGAAGTCAGTGAATGCACAGCGAGGTTGGATGGTGAGGAATTGGAAAATGTGAGTATGTTTAAGTACTTGGGTAGTGTGATGAGTAAGGATGGAGGTTTGGAGGGTGAAGTGCTTGAAAGGGTACAGCAGGGAAGAAAGGTTGCTGGTTCTTTGAAAGCAGTGATAAGAAACAGGGAAGTGAGCATGGAAGTGAAAAAGTTACTACATGACAGTATTGTGATACCAATTCTAACGTATGGAAGTGAAGCTTGGACATTGTTGGAAGGACACAAGTCAAGAGTGAGAGCAGTAGAAATGAGTTATTTAAAAGGAGCCTGTGGAGTCACATGGAGAGACAGGCTGACAAAAGAGGATATAAAGGAGCGTTGTGGTTTGGATGTGGATGTGATAGGAAGCATTATGAGGAACGCAATGAGGTGGTTTGGCCATGTGGAGAGGATGGAGGGTGAGAGACTGACAAAGGGAGTGTATGTGAGTGAGGTGGAGGGGGGAAGAGGGAGGGGGAGGCTGAGGATGAGATGGAGGGATGGGGTGGAGAGGTATATGAGAGAGGGGGGTGTGAGTTGGGAGCAGGGCAGTGAAATGGAGTGGGACAGGGCGACGTGGAGGCGATTTGTTTGTGGCCACCCCAAACGGGATTGAGGCATCTGGCAATAGATAGATAGATAGATGAAGAGAACCCATGCACACAGGAGAAAAATATGGAAGTTAAAAAATCATGCAATAAGGGATGTCTCCTACAGTGCGATAAGTGGAGTGGTGGCTGCACAGGGAGAAGTAGACAGATGCATTAATATGCAGTACAGAGCTCTCAAGCACAATCTATTGAGAGTTACTGATTCAGTGTGCAGATGGACAAGGGACCCTGTAAAACATAAGGTAACATGGTGGTTGGATGAGAGTACAGAGGCCGCAGTTAAGGATAAAAGGCTTTTCCGCGAATGGAAAGGGGGCAGTGACAGAGGAATACTTAGCTGCCAAGCACTGGATGAGAAAGGAGAAACAGTCACGTCTCTTTATATATTTGTTAGGTATATGTTAAATCAACAGAACAGTGAATAAAAAATTATACCCAGTATTGCAATAACGATGGAAAATTTGATTATGTGATAACTGTGATGGTCGCATATGACAATCATGTGCATACATGGTGCCTCCCATGTAAGTCAACAGTCAGATGTATGAACCAAGATGGTTGTCCAATGTTTATATGTGCTGTGATTGTCTGCATTTCGTTCCACTTCATGCAAGCAAGATCACTGAAATAATAGTGCGAGTGTGAAACAAATAGTGCAGTGTCCGAGATTAAGTGAGGTGATAGTTTTTTGTGCATGAAATACTGAAAATGTTTATTTGGAAATCATGTATTGCAAGGATGATACCCCTATTGGAATGTGTGGTACTACAGATGGTGCAGAAGGCAAGCCTAAAAGGGTATTTTTTTTTTTTTTTAGATTTTAGGTTATGTAGTCCTTAGCCCCCTCCCTATCTCTATGGAACCCATGTTACATTCATTATGCAAGGAGTTTCCACTTGATGTGACCCCATCTCATACTAAGGCGTGACTGTATACAGGGCAAACTCTGAAATTCAGAGACTTTTAATGGATGACCTAAACAGTTCCGAGAGGAAATGTGATATTTAAGGTGGCAAATCAGATGAAGTGGGAAAACAGGGATATCACAGGTTAGCAGTATGTGAGGGATGATGAAGACATGGTAGTGGTGGACAGTAAGGATATTAAAGGCACCTGGAGAGAGTATAATAACTGACTGCTGGACAAGGAGCTTGATTGGAACAGGAGAGGTTTGAAGACAAAGGATCCGGTGTCTGCTACTTGGCCTCTGACTGATGCTGGTACTGTGAGTAGGGCAAGAGGTAGGATGCAGCTGGGGAAGGTGGCAGATGTGTCTGAGCTGACTGCTGAAATATTGAAGGCCTCAGGAGATCCTGGAATGGATTTAGTTAATGATTTGATAGATACAATTATATATGAGTGTGGTGTCCTAGATGACTAGTTGAAAAGTGAGACTGTAAATGTGTATAAGGGGAAATGTGATGTCCTGGAAAGACAAAATTACGGAGGTATAAAGCTTTTGGATAAGATAATGAAGATAATGGTGAGAGTCCTAGTAAGTATGATGAGGGAATGAGGGAATACTGCCATGATGCAGATTGGTTTTAAGCCAGGCAAAGGGACAACTGATACCATCTTTATTGTCCAACAGCTTCAGGAAAAATATATAGGAAAGAAAAGGGAGCTGTACTTTGTTTTTGTTGACTTGGAGAGGGACTTCAACATAGTCCCTAGGGAGGTGGTGAAATGGACAATGAGAGCGCTTGGAATCAAGAAGTGGCTGGTAACAGTGGTTATGGCTACGTACTGGTATGTGGGTGCTCCCACCCAGGAGAGAACAGATGGAGATTTATGCAATAGGTTTTCAGTGAACATCACTGTGCATCAGGGGTCAGTCTTGTGTCTTACTGTTTGTCATGGTGCTTGAAGCTCTTTCACATGACTTCAGAAGTGGACTCTCACGAGAGATGTATCTGATGATTTGGTATTGACTGCAGAGAATGTAAGAGAGGCAGAGGAAGGATTTAGAAAGTGGAGAGACAGAATGGGGTACAGTGTAAGGGTTTGAGAGTTAATGCAGATAAAAAACAAAAGTGAAGATATCAAGGACTGGTAGCAGTACAATACTGTACTGTCAAATCAGCAGGAGTATGACCATGTGCAGTTTGCCACGAGGGTGTGAGAATCTTGTGATGTATTTGTGATAAGTGGGTACATAAGACATGTAGTGGTATTAAACGTAGGTTAAGAAATAATGCTGATTTCGTGTGAGTGGTGTGTCAGTGAAAGCATGTACATATTGACAGGCATAAAAGGATTGATCTTGCTGGTGAGTCTGAGTGTTAAATTGTTATTTGGGCGACAATTTATGTGCTGGACGTTGGGCTAGAGCTTAGCACTGTGGCTAAGGTAAAGAGTGGTTGGAGGAAGTTCAGGGAGCTGTTGCCTCTCCTAACAATGAGAGGACTTTCCATCTGTACTAAGGGATCCTTGTATGTGGCATGTTTTAGGTGTGTAATGCTGTAGGTAGTGAGACCTGGGCAGTAAAGGAAGAGAATATTTGTAGTCTCAAACATACACAATCTGCATAAATCAGATGGAATGGTAGTGAACCCTTCACAGCAAGGCCTGGGGTGGGGGGTGAGGCTAGGACTGCAATGGAATAGTTCTGAGGAAAGATGAGACATAAATGTATTGGTGTTGTGAGGAGGAGGGGCAGACTGACATCATCTAGCCATGCTGAGAGGTTGGAGCGTGTTGAGGGTGAGACGAATGAACATCGAGAGTTGGGTTGCGAGAGACAGGCCAAAAATGATCTGGGACAAAGTACTGTACAGTATGACCTCAGGGATAAGGGAATGAAAAGGGAGGCAGCCAGAGATCGAGATGCGTGGAGAACCACCATTTGGTGACCAAGGCCAATGCATGCAAGCATGTTCATCATTCATTATCATCTTCTGGACCTCCTTTCCCACCCTAGGGCAGGGTGTGGAGTAGCAATGTCCAGACAGCCCAAATGTGCCCAGTCCAATGGGCCATGTTTCCATTCACTCACCATTCAAGCCCCCAGAATCCTGGCTCTACCGAATACACCAAAAAAATTCACCATGTTGTGTAGCTTCATATAAACGTATCCAGTAGAGTCAATCAGGACGCTCCCATGTTAAAAAAGGGTGCCTCCATGATCACGCACTTCTCCTCACAACATTCATCCAGCCAGCATGATCTCTTGTCAGTCCCCTAGCCTCACCAACTTCCAAACCTCTCTTCCTCACACACTCATCCACAATATCCTCCACCTTCTCCTTGGCCTACCTCCTCCTTCATATTCGCTCAGATATACCTTTTTCATCACTCCAATTTTATCCAATCTCTCCACATGACCATACCACCTCTTTCCAGAACATTTTCTTACAGTCTCTCCACTTTACACTCAAATTCTTTCCAAATTCTTCATCCACTCTCTTCTTACTCTCCCTTACTAATCTTTTTACCTCTCTCTTTCTTTGTACATATAACTCTCTCTTCCACCTCTCAGCTTCTTCCACGCCCCTATTTCTCATCCATTCATTGTATGCTTTCTTCTATTGTGCCACAGCCTGTCTCACCTCTTCATTCCACCACAATGTTCCTTGCACCCCCCTCCGTCTTCTCTTCATCCCACACACCACATCGCATGCTGCACATATTTCTTCCGTGAATATCCTGCACACACCTTCCACATCCTCCATCTGCTCCAATTCATATTTGTCTTATCGTTCCTCGACTTCTCTCTTATATTCTGCCTGTTTCTCATCCTCTTGTAACCTTTCAACTCTCCTTGCAAATACTCCTTCTTTCTGTCCTTCCCTTCTTCTATTACTCCATCTTATTTGGATCTTGATTCTGGCCACCACCAAGTAGTGGTCAGAAAGTCCACTCCCCCAACCTCTATTAGCTCTTGCATCCATTACACATCTTCGCATCCTTTCATCCACACACACATAATCAATCATTGCCTTCCTTTCATTCAGTTCACCACCCACCCTTCTCATCACTCGCCATGTATACCTGTGGATCATTTTATGCCTGAAGAGGGTATTGGCTATCACCAACCCCCTCCCAGCACAAATGTCCACTAACGCACTGCCATTCTCATCTATCTCAGCAGGTACACCCCACTCACCAACTATTCCATCCACCTTCACAGTCCCTACTTTACCATTCATATCACCGATCAAAAACACTCTCTCATTCCTTCCAAACTTTTCCATGCACACTTCCACATTTGTCCAGAACACCTCTCTCACTCTATTTGCATGATCTTGCGTTGGCGCATACACGCACACAATCGCCGACATTTGTATTCCAACTTTCAATCTTACCCACACAATCCTTGACCCAACTGATCCATACTCTCTTATGTTCATGTTCCATCTTTTACTCACAACTATACACACTCCTTCTTTTTCCCTCTCATTCTCACCTACTCCTGCACATATATCCCATCCATACTCCCATTCTCTCACACTCTCACCTCTCCATTAGTTTCAGTTACTCCACATACATCAACTTTCGCACCCTCAAGCACCTGCACAATCTCTCTCTCTTTCACCTCATGATTCGCACCTCTTACATTCCATGTTCTGATTACCATGTCCTTTGTCCGGTCCTTGATTGTCAACTTTTGGTCAGTCCTTGTAAGAGGCTTCTTTCACAAATCACATTATTTCATATCCTATCCACCCTTTGTACTCCTCATACATTTCTCAGCAGCCCCATCTCCACTGTTCTTACTCTTGACTTTTCATTTTCATGCCACAACATAGTTCTCACAACCATATGTTAACGGTGGCACTAACACTCCTTCATGTAAGCCTCATGTAGCAGCAACACTCAAGCCTCTGTTTCTAATCAAGGCCTTCATTGCACCAGCTACTTTTATTCCTTGTGTCACTCTACTTTCAACTTCTTTTGCACATTTTCCTCTCTCTTCTATCGCTGTACTCAGGTATTTGAACTCTCTCACCAATTCCAGTCTCTCCCCATTCACTGTTACATCGCACTGGGAGTCACCTTCTCTCTCAATAACCATCTTTTACTCTTTTCTACACTTACTCTCAAGGCATGACCCTCACAGACATAAGCAAAACTCTGCACTAGCCTACCAAGTTCTTGTCCGGTACTTGCAAGCAGTACTGCATCATCAGCATACAATAAATTTGAGATATTCCATCCATCACCATTCATTACCATCATCATCCCTCTATCCATTACTCGTGTTTTTACTTCTCTCATCACCCCATCCATATATATATATATATATATATATATATATATATATATATATATGGATGCGGATATCACACAATTTTATCACAAGCCCACACCAATTGTGAAACATTCACTTAGCTGCCCATTAACCCTTACACATGCTTCACTACCATCATAAAAACTCCTGACAGCACCTAGCAGCTTACTGTACCAGCTACACCATACAAGTGCAGAACTTTCCACAATCCTTCTCTGTCCACTTTGTCATATGCTTTTTCTAGATCCATGAATGCCATAAACACCTTATGGTCCTTCTCACAAGCCTTCTCTGCTACCTGTCTCGCTGCAAATATTTGATCCACACATCCTCTTCCACTCCTAAAGCCACCCTGTTCATCACTCACTAGGACTTCTGATATCTCTCATACTTTCTCTATAATATTCTTCCATGTACTTTATCTACCACACTCAATAAACTTATGCCACGATAATTCTTGCATTCACTTCGCTCACCTTTATTTTTGTACAGGGGTACAATCACAGCCTTTTTCCACTCTGCAGGCACAGTTTCACTCATCCATGCCTTCCTACATATCTCCAGGATGCACTTCATTCCATTCTCTCCACTACACTTAAGCATCTCTGCATACAACTCGTCAACCCCAGCTGCTTTCCCATTTTTCAGCTGCTTCATAGCACTCTTCACCTGTGCGAGCGTCACGTCTCCTGGTACTGCATTCCTTCTCTGCACCCCCCCAAAACCAATCATGTATACAGCCGCTCTGGTCTCTCTATTCCCATTCATCTGGCTTTCAAAATACAGTAATCACTCCAATATCCGACGTAATAGAGCCATAGGTTGGTGCGAATAGTGGTTCTGTCCGGATATTGGGCCCCAGCTTATGGACTTATACTTATGGACCCTAACTCAGAGAAACACCTATACAACTCCCTCTGGACATGCATAGCACCTATTTAAGACCCAAATCACACCAATAAGGCACATAAATGACTGAAATAAATGCAAAAGAAACATAAAATGAGGGTTTAGAAGTAGGTTCATACAATAATAAACATTCTGGTGACTGGCTCCTGGACTGGTACTTATGGACCCTAACGTAGCCTAACTCAGAAAAACACCTTCCTACTGCACATGCACAGCTCCTAACACCCTATTCACACCAATAAAGGAAAAGACATTAAAGAGTGAAATAAGGTAAGTATAGTATGGAAAAAAGTACAGTATGAAACATTCTGCCTACTTACAGCAAGTCCATGGCCACCTCGATGAATAACCGCCTCCTCTCGGACTCTGACAGTAAGAAGGATTTCCTGAAGCACTTGCAGTACACTGTTCCTGAAGTCTTGCACTAAACTTAGTCAATCGCACACAGAAGTCCGTTCTCTTCACAGTGTGCTCTCTTGTCTAACTAATGCTCCATTGTAACTTACTAAGTGTTGCACTTTAACTTTTCCCATTCTTCTAATTTTCCAAAGCCAAAACAAACAAGTCTATTTACGTTAAATTTTGTTTCAATTGAGTCTTTTCTCTCACAACTGTAAATCCTTAACACAACACACTGTTTTTTTCACTGCACAACACTCTAAATTCCCGTGTGGTCTAGTGGAGAAGTTCTTGCTGTTTATTCACTGTCAGAGTCCGAGAGTATCACTGGCAGGTGACCTAGGGGTGCATCGCTGGGTCGTGGTGATGGCGTACCCACTGCAGACGACTCTGAAGACAGCCACAAACTCACGTCGAGCGGTGACTCCACCGTGGCTGATGTGCTGGGCTGTGGCTCGGAGCATGAGGGCCTGTCTTGGGGAGGCAACGGAGTGGAGCCAGGGCTGGGCACAGCGGGGGTCACGGGCCTGAAAAAACTGTCAATGGTTGATTGACGCAATGACCGACGACTCTGATGATTGATGACGCGCTGCCTGAAAGCACGCACTTTCTCCACGAGTCCCAAGGGCCCCATCTCCCTGTTGCAGTCCGGGTGTTCCAGGTAGTCTAGGACGAACTCTAGATGTTCCCGGAGTGCGCTCAGCTTGGGGATGGCTGGAGTAGTGTCCTGTTGAGAGGAATCCGCATCATCGTCGCCTTCCTCGTCGGAATCTTCAAGTTCGGTACTGACACCTGCAACTGAAGACGCGATCTCGATATCAGACAACGTCTGATACCCAGGATCGCCCTCGTCGTCACCCAACCACTCATGAACATCGTCCACATCAACATCGTCGCCGTGCATACATAGCCGTGCATGGAAGTCACCCACGTCAAAGCCTAGAAAATCGTACTCCACATCCGTTCCGAGAAGCAGAAGAGAACAACCATTTTCCAGAGTCTTCACAGGGACTTCCTTCCATGCCCTAGCCCAGTTGTACAGCGCAGACTTGATGTTGTAGCGGCGAAGGTTTTCCAAAGTCCGCTTGCCCCATGTGTCCCGTCCCTCCCTGTGCTCGTCCTCGTCCTCGAGAACAACCATCACCTCGTCCAGGAACATCCGACGGTATAGGCGCTTTGTTGCCACGATCACTCCTTGGTCCATTGGTTGGATGAGAGCAGTCGTATTAGGTGGCAGAAACATGCACCTAATCCGGCCATTTTCAGCAACTAAGTCCTTGTCGCACGGGTGGGCAGGTGCATTGTCGAGGAGAAGGAGGGCCTTTACCTGGTCGCGCGGGAATCCCAGTGTTTTCATCTGGTAATGGATGACCTCCTTGACGAAGTGGCGGTGGAACCAGTCTTTGAAGATCACAGCTGTAAACCATGCCTTCAACGAATGGTACCAGACGACAGGAAGGACATCCATCACCTCACGAAAGCACCGAGGCTGCTTTGCGCGGCCAACAACAACGGGCTTAAGCCAGTGCATGCCGTTAGCATTGGCACAACACAAAGCAGATATTC
This sequence comes from Coenobita brevimanus, assembly GCF_032717465.1. Lineage (NCBI taxonomy): Eukaryota > Metazoa > Arthropoda > Malacostraca > Decapoda > Coenobitidae > Coenobita > Coenobita brevimanus. The sequence goes on from NC_137064.1 coordinate 9,653,505, forward strand.
GTTCCTTGGAGAGCTTGCGGCCAGGTACACGCTTCTACGTCTCCTCGGCTAGAGTGTTCGTTGGCAGCAAGCGATAGAATAGGCCAGTTTCGTCTGCGTTGTAGACTTGACCGAGAGTGAGGCCCTCCCTGTCGATCAAGCCCTTCATCTTGTGCCGAAACTCGTCAACTCCATCCTCGTTAGCGTTCAATGCTTCACCATGAGCTTTACGGTTGGTAAGGCCATGCCGTAACTTGAACGCAAAGAGCCAACCCTCGGATGCCTTGAAGTCTAGGGCGTCGTGAAGCCTGGCAAACTTCTCAGCAGCAGCCTTCAGCTCCGTTCCACGTACCATCACACCGGCAGCACGTTGTTGTCGATACCAAATCAACGTGGATCGGTTGATTTCTGCAAACTTGCGGGTAAACATAACCTTCCTCTCCACGTTGCATTTGCTTCTCGATGAGAAGTCAGCCGTGTATTGCATGAGTTTGTCTCGGGATCTCTTAATATCGAACAAAGTAGACCGGGCCAGGTTAAACTCGCGAAAGAATGCGGGAAGAAGACCACCCCGCATCTACTTTCTCCAATATCTCCTGTTTCTTCTCCAGAGTCAACACCACTCTCTTCCATTTCTCAGGTGGCGGGGCCATCATCACACACACTAAGAGGAGGCCCGAGAGCAGCAGGAGTGCCTGCAGCAGGTAAGGCACCACCACAAAAGCGATCACGTGGGCAGCCATAACGACGCGCGTGCACTCGCAGCGAGAGACAGGCGGAAAGCGGGGAGGATGCAGCGGCGCTCTATCGGACGTCGGAGGAATGACGCACCACAACAATGCTCTCCCGCGCCGCGCGCAGCAAGTTCAAATTACAGGCGGGAAAAATTCTTTTTTTTTTTTTTCTTTTTTTTTTTTTTTTTTGAGTGGGGAGAGGGGGGGTTCCGGACCATTTTGGGAATATTGGATCCCGGGACGATTATGTCTGGGTAGTGGGGATGTTCGGATATTAGAGTGATTACTGTATTCTTTCCATCTGGTCCTTACTTCATCTCTAAGGGTTAATAATCTACCACCTACATCCTTCACACCATCACATTTCTTTCCACTTTCACTTCTACGTTTTTGCACCTCTTTCCAGAATAACTTCCTATTTTCAGAATAGTTTGCATTCATTTTTCTTCCTAGATCATCATTTACCTTCTCCTTTTTCCTCTTCACTAGTCTCCTTAAATGCTTCTTGCTCTCAATATATTCAGTTCTTATTTCAACTGAACCCCAGTCCTGTAACCACTTTAGCCACTTCTTCCTCTTTCCTCCACTGCTCTCTTAACCTCCTCATCCCACTATGCCGCACCTTTCTTCATTATTGTTACACTTGCCACACCACACACTGCTCTAGCATTCCTAACTAAGCAATCTCTGTATGCCTCCACAGGCTGTCCAGATCCATTTCATTCCAATTCACTGATTCTAACTCCTCCCCTACTCTGGTCCTGTAATCATCTGCCATTTCTTTGATCCTCAGCTTCTCAACTTTCAGTCTTTCTCCCTAACTGCTCCTGTCTCTCCTGATCCACCTCACTCCTCTCAGCTTGATCTTCTATCTATCTATCTAAGTACCTAGGCTGTTTCCCCCAAGGAAAGGGAGGTAGCCGAGACAGGACGACACACTCCCCATTTACTCATCCATTCAAACACATTCATTCGCATCTTAGCCCCAAAGGGGAGAAGGGACAGATCCTCACCACGCCACACCGCACGAGGGTCAACTGCGCAGTGCAATCAGTGATATCCACAGCAGGGCCCGACAGCAGAGCTGGCTTACCCCTGTCACATCATAATAGACCCATCCCCTTACCTGCATCTGACCTGATTAGCGGATCAGACCAAATGTGGGAGAATATCCCCTCAGGGCTGCGTCATCATTTATTCATTCACAATTTCTCTCCATTTATTTCTGTCACGCACAGCCACTCTCCTTGTTCAACAGACATCCCTCTCGCATCCAACGCTCTCTTCGCACTGTCCATCCATCCTATTCGTGTCTCCCTCTCAGCCTTACACCTCTCACATCAGATCTAGTTATGTTTTTCACCAATCGCTCATTATCCATTCTCTCCATATGCCCAAACCATCGCAACACCCTCTGCTCATCCCGATCAGCCATCTCCCGAACAACTCCAGTTCTCCTTCAAACTTCATCTGTTCTCACTCGATCCATACGCACCACTCCACACATACTCCTCAGACACCTCAACTCCATTACATTCAAACTTTTCCTCTCTGCTACACCCTTATTCCATGTTTCAGCCCCATCTAATGGAGTCGGTACCACAACACCCTCATACAGCCTTCTCTTTACATCCATTTGAAGCGAATGACATCTAAACACTTTTTTTCATTCCTCCCAGCACCTTTCCTACTTCATTCATTCTAAACTTCACTTCCGCATCTATTCTTCCATCAACAGCAACATGTGACCCTACATACTTAAAACATTCTACCTCCTCAAGCAACTCACCATTCAAAATAATATTTATTCATCCCCTTACTATCTACCGACCTCGTACACTTCATCGCTTTACTCTTATTCTCATTTACTTTCAATTTCCTCCTTTCACACACCCTTCCAAACTCCTCCACCAACTGTCTCAATCTCTCCTCTGAATCAGCCACCAGTGCAGTATCATCTCCAAAGAGCAGCTGCTTCAGATTCCACTCTCTACCATCAACACTCACCAGACTCAGACCTCCACCTAAAACTTTTGCATTCACCTCCCTTACAACACCATCCAAATAAATATTAAATAACCAAGGCGACATCACACATCCCTGCCTCAGCCCCACTCTCACGGGAAACCAATCACTCACAGTATTTCCCACTCTTACACACGCTCTACTATTTACATAAAAACTTTTCACCCCTTTTAGTAACCTACCATCAAGTCCATACAATCTTAAAACAGTCCACAAAGCCTCCCTCGCAATTCTATCGTACGCTTTCTCTAAATCCATGAATGCCCAAAACACATCCTTGACTTTTGCTAAATACTTTTCACACACTTGTCTCACAGCAAACACCTGATCCACACATCCCATCCCTCTCTTAAAGCCACACTGCTCATCGCCAATCACTCCCTCTGTACCCTCTCTAACTCTCTTAATTAACACTCTACCATACACTTTACCTACAACACTCAAGAGACTTATACCTCTAAAGCTAGTACATTCATACTTCTCACCCTTGCCTTTATACAATGGAACCACACAAGCACTTGCCCAGTCAACTGGCACCATACCTTTCACAATGCACACATTTAACAATACTGTATTACTAATCAGTCAACAATAATCGCTCCACCACCCTTCAGGCATTCCACAGCACACCCATCCATACCTGCAGCTTTCCTTTTTTTCATCTCCTTTACTGCCTCCTGCACTTCCTCCTTTGTGATCAAAGAATTATTGAACTCTCCCAACACATTTATTCCATGCACCCTTCCCTCCGCCACAATCTCAGCCACCCTTTCCTCCTGTACATTTAACAATCTTTCAAAATACTCTGCCAATCCCTTCCTTACTGCATCCATTTCAATTAACATCCTTCCATCCTCTGCTTTTACTCGCTCTTCCTTCTCAGACTCTCTCTTTCGCACCCTTTTCACCTCCTTCCAGAACATTTTCTTATTCTGTTGTAAATTCTCAATCAGCCACCTACCCCACCTCTCATCTGCTGCCACTTTAGCATCACACACAGCCCTTCTTGCCCTTTTCTTCTTTTCCTTGTACCTCTCATATGACACCTCATCCTTTCTCAGCACCCACACTTTATATGCACATCTCTTCACAGCCACAGCCATACTCATTTCCTTACACCACGATTCACTTCCTTTTCTTACACCACCACCCACATGTCTCACACCACAATCATATGATCCGACACACCACCACATCATCCTCTCACGGCCCTCGTATCAGCAACCATTCCCATGAAGGGAGAAACCTGTACTGTACACAGGAAAAATCATCTGGTAATTTACCAATATGCTGGGAATCGAACCAGGGACTCTCAGATGAGAGCCAGGCAGCATACCACTACACCACGACCAGGTAAAAGTTAACTCACGTTGTCACAATCTTGTAACCAACGTCCCTCCGCCCCCACTGTGGGCATCAAGAGGATGAGTTAACCCCCTGGCACTCGGGCAAGTAGATGCTTTTAATCTATCCCAAGCACTTACGGCAAGTCAGAATGAAGGGAGAAACCTGTACTGTACACAGGAAAAATCATCTGGTAAATTACCAATATGCTGGGAATCGAACCAGGGACTCTCAGATGAGAGCCAGGCAGCATACCACTACACCACGACCAGGTAAAAGTTAACTCACGTTGTCACAATCTTGTAACCAACGTCCCTCTGCCCCCACTGTGGGCATCAAGAGGATGAGTTAACCCCCTGGCACTCGGGCAAGTAGATGCTTTTAATCTATCCCAAGCACTTACGGCAAGTCAGAATGAAGGGAGAAACCTGTACTGTACACAGGAAAAATCATCTGGTAATTTACCAATATGCTGGGAATCGAACCAGGGACTCTCAGATGAGAGCCAGGCAGCATACCACTACACCACGACCAGGTAAAAGTTAACTCACGTTGCCACAATCTTGTAACCAACGTCCCTCCGCCCCCACTGTGGGCATCAAGAGGATGAGTTAACCCCCTGGCACTCGGGCAAGTAGATGCTTTTAATCTATCTCAAGCACCTACGGCAAGTCAGAATGAAGGGAGAAACCTGTACTGTACACAGGAAAAATCATCTGGTAATTTACCAATATGCTGGGAATCGAACCAGGGACTCTCAGATGAGAGCCAGGCAGCATACCACTACACCACGACCAGGTAAAAGTTAACTCACGTTGTCACAATCTTGTAACCAACGTCCCTCCGCCCCCACTGTGCCCGAGTGCCAGGGGGTTAACTCATCCTCTTGATGCCCACAGTGGGGGCGGAGGGACGTTGGTTACAAGATTGTGACAACGTGAGTTAACTTTTACCTGGTCGTGGTGTAGTGGTATGCTGCCTGGCTCTCATCTGAGAGTCCCTGGTTCGATTCCCAGCATATTGGTAAATTACCAGATGATTTTTCCTGTGTACAGTACAGGTTTCTCCCTTCATTCTGACTTGCCGAAAGTGCTTGGGATAGATTAAAAGCATCTACTTGCCCGAGTGCCAGGGGGTTAACTCATCCTCTTGATGCCCACAGTGGGGGCGGAGGGACGTTGGTTACAAGATTGTGACAACGTGAGTTAACTTTTACCTGGTCGTGGTGTAGTGGTATGCTGCCTGGCTCTCATCTGAGAGTCCCTGGTTCGATTCCCAGCATATTGGTAAATTACCAAACCATTCCCATCATCGACCTCTCTACGAGCATGTAATCAACCAGGCTTCTTTCAACACGCTCCCCATTCCCTCTATACCATGTATATTATGTGCATCTTTGTGTTTGAAATACGAGTTACAAATGCACAACCTCCTCTCCTGACACATCCTCTAGTCGCTTCCCATTATCATTTTCTCCTGGTACTCTATAACAATCCATTATGTCATTCTCAGGACCAGTGCCTACTCTTCCATTCCTATCCCTCATTATGATCACTTTATAGCTCCTAGGCATTTCTCCCACTACTTCACCCAGCTCATCCCCAAATCTATCTTTCTCCCTCTCATTCCTGTCCTCGCATGGCGTACACTCAATCCTCGTAAATTGCGTGTTTATAAATCATGGACTTGTAAATCATGGCTAAGTGGCTGTCAGACTGCCGGGACCCTTAAATCGCTGTTAAGTCACGAAAATCGCGGATCTAGGCACTGAAGTGGGCCTTTTCCGAGGAGAATCGTAAACCACAGCATTAAATTTGAAAATTGCGACCTAACAACCAATCACCACCCATCCCTGGTGGCAAGTGTGCATACATATGCTGCAGAGTTAATGAGAAACATCAGGAACTCATCACCCACTATTTGGCTGGGTAAAGGCAGAAGCTGAGACTGAATCACAGCCTGGCCCTTCACACACTGAGGATGTGGATGACGTAGCATCTGTCATCTCTGAGGCAGACTCTGAGGGCTTCCTGAGGGAGGCAGAGGAGCTGGAGAAGGGAGAACAGCATGAGGGAGCACCCCCACCTCATGCTGAGAGGTTCTAATTTCTTCCCAACACCACCCCACTCCATTCACTTAAGCAATATCGTCATAGGATTAAGGTGAGATTCCTTAACATTGCTAATTTCTATTAAATACATGCACTGAATATTCCTAAATTTGTATGTTTGTGTTTGATGGTGCCTAGATAGGTGTAGGTAGGGTGCTGAGGGGGGTGGTTGGCCAAAGTCAAGACCCAAATTCATTTTTCACATAAGAGTTATTATTTATAAACCACGGAATTTGTAAATCGCGACGGTGGTCCTGACCCAATTTGCTGCGATTTACGAGGATTGAGTGTATATGCTACAATCACTGCCACTTTCACCTTCTCAAACTTGAATTTTACATACATCTCGAGCTGACACAGTTCTAGTCTCTCATTCTACTCTGCCACACCTCTTACATCAACAATGCAACTCCTTCCTTGCATCTTCCTTGTTCATTCATGACCGATCTTACACACTTCACACTCCCCCACTCCTCCACTTCACACCCTTTCATCTTCGTTTCACACAACGTCATCACGGCATATCTCGCACTCTTGAACACATTCACCACTTCCACCCTCTTGCTCTCCTTATTCATACCTCTCGCATTCCACATGGTCATGCGAATCTGCCCATTTGTTGGGGTCCTGGGCATCTATTGGGCCCTCCGAGGCTCTCTGAAATGACTACCCCCTCTGAGGCTCTCTGAAATGACTGCCATTATTAAGTGATTTTGGATAGAGGAATCTAGGGGACACTTAACCCTGCCAGGAACCTCGGTTATATGGTTACTACCCAGCGTAGTAAATGGTTTCCTGGGTACAGGAAACCATTTGGCTTGTCACCCACTGTAGAAATCATATGGCATCTCTACACTGAATGAGTGGATGATGGGCGCCCCCAACCATGCACTTTGATGCATTTATAAATAATGCAACAAAACTATACGATTACTGCATAAACAATGTCCCATGTGCTTATACAGTCGCAACATACCATACGATGGCGCTACCAGTGAAAACCCACTATATAACTAATTATGGTATAATGAGGTCAATATAGCATAGGATCAATGGGGACAGGAGAGGTGACCTTAAAAAAAAAAATAAATAAATAAAAAATAAATAAAAGAGCTGTATTTCACACAAAAATGTCATCATTTAACACTGCACACTGAATTGTATGTTATGCATTTGCACTGTTGTCTGGTGATAGCAATGGTGTTTCAATGGCCTTTCATGCATACACTGGGCAGCCATATTGACTCAATCAGGTGACTGGGAGACCATGTATGAACAGTAGACATTATTTCCATGTCACAAGTTTCAGTTATTCACACACAGAAAGTTATCATTCCACTTAATACTGCACATTGCACTATCTGTTAAGCAAATGCACTGTTAGTTGGCAGTAGCAATGGCATTTCAGTGGCCTTTCATGCACAGAATGGAACAAGAGGCACATGATCACAGTAAATATAAATAGTGGGCGGCAATCTTGGCTCAATCAGCTGGCTGGAAGGCATCCTTCTAGTGAATTTGCAATCACCTCACCATCGTTACTCTGTAAATGGGTCTAACTTTTCATTCATTGTTAGAGCGATTTATTGCATAGTGAACAATCATTTCACATGACTCGGCTGTGCGAAGAAACATGAATATTTTCTACGTCCAACCTAAGATACTGACTAAATACAAAGGCTAGGTGTCATACCAACAGACCCCCATTTTGCGTGCACGTAATGTACGGTAATCCCCTGTTTATCTGTCATGATTCAGCCAAGGCCCTGTTGAATAATGAATTTTTTCAGATAATTCCATACAAGAGATAAGGAATGGGAAAGGATACTTGAGTTTGGGGAGGCAATGAACATGACTGTGTGCAACACACATTTTAGGAAAAGAGAGAGTAGGTTGATTACATACAAGTCTGGAGGAAATAGTAGCCAGACAGAATATTTCCCGGTCAGGAGGGCTGACAGGAGGTTAGTGAGGGATGTTAAAGTTACATGGAGTGAGGAGTGTGTGCAGCAACACAAGCTAGTGATATGTGACTTGCTGCTTAAAGAGTGGGCAATGAAAAAGACGACCTACGCATCTAGGAGGAAAATATGGAAGTTGAAAAACAAAGAAGTAAGGGATGCCTTCACTGGTGAGATGAGGAGAGTGGTGGCTGAACAGGGAGACATGGCCAGAAGTGTAAATGAACAGTACAGAGCTCTCAGGACCAACCTCTTGAGATTTAGTGATTCAGTATGTGAATAGACAATAATAATAATAATGATCTGGCCTTTTGTTTCTCAAAAGCGCCAGTTCTTCCTTTGGGAATTCACTAGCGCTCGACGCACATACATTATTTTTACAATTACAGTAAACCCTCATTATACGATGGGGTTCCGTTCCTGAAAACCCCATCATAAAGCAATCCATCGTATAGCAATCCCATTATAACATGGAGTCAATGGGGATACGTTCCCAGACGTGCCTAAACTCTCACATACACACACCTTAGCACTCACATACATGAAATATCCTTATGTTTAAACATTTAAAGTACCACATTAATGGTGAATAAAGAGAAAAAAGCATGAAAACTACAGTATACAGTAGATCTTACCTTTACTGAAGCAAGCAACGGTTGTTTATGTGGTTCCTAGACAATTCGCCATGAAGTTGAAAATTCGTCGTCATAATATGGACATTCCCCGTCAGGACAATTCCTCGTCATTCTATCTATCTATCTATCTATCTATTGCCAGACGCCTCAATCCCGTCTGGGGTGGCCACAAACAAATCGTCTCCAGGTCGCCCTGTCCCCCGCCATTTCACTGCCCTGCTCCCAACTCACACCCCACTCTCTCGTATACCTCTCCACCCCATCCCTCCATCTCATCCTTGGTCTCCCCCTCCTTCTTCCCCCCTCCACCTCACTCACATACACTCTCTTCGTCAGTCTTTCACCCTCCATCCTCTCCACATGGCCAAACCACCTCAGTGTGTTCCTCATAACGCTTCCTATCACATCCACATCAACACAACAACGCTCCTTTATATCCTCATTCGTCAGCCTGTCTCTCCACGTGACTCCACAGGCTCCTTTTAAATAACTCATTTCCACTGCTCTCACTCTTGACCTGTGTCCTTCCAACAATGTCCAAGCTTCACTTCCGTACGTTAGAGTTGGTATCACAATACTGTAATGTAGTAACTTTTTCACTTCCATGCTCACTTCCCTGTTTCTTATCACTGCTTTCAAAAACCAGCAACCTTTCTTCCCTTCTTTACCCTTTCAAGCACTTCACCCTCCAAACCTCCATCCTTACTGATCACACTATCCAAGTACTTAAACGTACTCACATTTTCCAATTCCTCACCATCCAACCTCGCTGTACATTCACTAACTTCACCTCTCTCAAAGACCATCACTTTACTCTTCCCTACATTCACCTTGAGATTCCGTTTCTTACACACACACTCAAACTCATCCACCAAGCCTTGCAGCTCCCCTTCGTCTTCACTCAACAACACAGTATCATCTGCAAACAACAGTACAGGGAGTTTCCAAACACTATCCTCTCCCACCAGGGCCACTCCAACATCCACTACCCTACCTTGTACCTCTCTTATTACCCCATCCATGTAAAGCTTGAACAACCATGGAGACATGACACATCCCTGTTTCAAACCAACTTTCAAAGACAAAAATTCACTGAGTTCACCATCCATACACACTGCAGCCTTCGCACTATCGTACATACTCTTCACAGCATTCAACAACTTCCCATCTACTCCATATATTCTTAACACTTTCCACAATCCTTGTCTATCCACCCTGTCATGTGCTTTCTCCAAATCCATGAAAGCTGCATACAACTTCTTTCCCTTCTCTAGAAACTTTTCCACTAAAGATCTAAGAATGAATATCTGATCTATACAACCTCTTCCCTTCCTAAAGCCTCCCTGTTCTTCTCCAACTAATTTCTCTGTTCTTTCTCTAACTCTTTCTATAAGTATCCTACCATACACTTTTCCTATTATACTAAGAAGACAAATGCCCCTATGATTACCACACACTTCTTTTTCTCCTTTTCCTTTGTACAAGGGAATAATTATACCTGACTTCCAATCCTCCGGGACTCTACCTTCCTCCCAGGCCAATCTGCACATCTTCCACATCCATGCTACTACTATCTCTCCCCCATGCTTCAGCATTTCACCACACACTCAATCAATTCCTGGGGCTTTCCCCGATTTAACTTTCTTCATTGCTTCCACAACTTCTATCCTACTGATTTCTTCCTGTCTTCTCACCTCCCTCCTTCTCCCAGCCATGGGAATAGGGGAAGGGGAGGGTTGAGACGGAGAGGTGGGGGGGCTACTAGCAATTACCTGAATAGGAGGGGATGAGGGATGAGTAGTAGGAGGGAGGATGGGAAGTGGAAGAATGTCTACAAAAGTTAAGTTAAAGGGTTGGGGAGACCCTTACGGGGAGCCTGGAGACGTAAGGTAGTTTTGGGATGGAGTGTTGGATTGTTCTAAGTAGGTCTCAATTGCTTCTAGTGTTTCAGTAGAGTACTCTGTGGTAACTGGTGGAGAAGGAGGAGAGTGGGAAATACAAAGTTTCTTTGAAGGTGGTAAAAGAGGAGATTTGACTGGAGTACATTTCCCTGTGTGTGTGGATCAGACTGGGAGGGAGGGCTGAGAAGAGGGGAGGGAGGAAGGATTAGTGGAAGGGAAGGATGATGATGGAGTATCTGGAGATAGTAGAGAAAAGGTATTAGACAAGGGGATGGTGGCAGTAGGAGAGGGAGTGGCAGTGGAAGCGGAAAGGGGAAGGGAAGACGAAGGGAAGGATGATGATGTGTTTGATTCCAGTAGGGAAGTAGCATTAGGCAAGGGAATGGTGGCAGCAGGAGTGAATGTATAAGAGGAAGAGGGATGAGGAAAGGAGGAGGGAGAGCAATATGAAGCGAAGGATATAGGGGTTGACGCAGAAGATATGACTGACTGAACATCAATGGAGTATAGAGCGAAGGTGAAGCCAAAGCGATGGACTTCTTGTTGGGCTTCTTGAAGGGTAAGACCTTGTTTGAACCCATGTGCTGCAACTTCAGATTCAAAGTGGTAAGCAGAGCAGCCTCTACAGAACACATTATGAAGTCCAACACAATTGGCACACATGCAGGCAGTGGAGTGACATTCCGCTCTAATGTGGCCAGGTACACTCATAAGATGCACGGAATTGAAGTTTGGATGAGTTGAGGTTCATGGGGAGTTTTGGAATGACCAAGAATACAAGAAACAGTATGGGAAGAGTGTACAAAAGAACAACGACAGTTAGGAGGGGCGACAGTATTTGGCTGGGTGGCCAAAGCGCCAGCATTTTCAACGCTGGCGTGGTGTGGGGATGTACTCGTGGATTGGTAGGCAATCACCTCCAATATGTATATGAGTTGGAAGATCTTGTCCATTAACTGTAGCACCAGTCGAGCAGGGCAGTACTCCCGAGGTGGATGGAAAGCTGATGATAGGGAGTGCTGGAGCTCCCGTTTCATCAGCCCTCAGGACTAGTTCCTGACCATCCCCCTTTGCTGAACTTTTTCAGTGTCTCAGTTACACAGAGAGTAGACCAGCATGCTCTCCAGTACAAATTTCTCTATCTATCTTCACCAAACTACATGCACAGTACACACTACACTTCTATTCAAAATTAACCAAAAATGGCGTTGATTCACCCAGCCTCGGAGTCGCCAGGGGGGGGGACCATAAATGCCCCCGCCATCTGCCCCTCTCCCGGTGACGACTCAAGGTGCCTGGAACCACTGTCTGACTCTCTTCTTCTTCATTTCTGCAACATTCGCGGCCTTTCATCTAACTTTCGCTCTGTTGAGCACCACCTCTCCTCCTCTAAACCTCACCTTCTTTTTCTAACGGAGACTCAGCTGTCTGAGGCAATCGACAGCAAACCCTTTTCTGTATCCTCCTACTTTCTCTATACTCATTTCAAAGCCAAAGGTGGCTGTTGTGTATACATACGCAACGACTTATCTTGCTCTCGTGTTCCTGAACTTGATTCTTCTGAATTCTCCATTCTCTGGCTTCGGCTTTCCTGTCATTCTCTGACTAAATATATCTGTGCTGTTTACTTATCCCCTAATTCTACTGACTATCAAAAATTCTTCGACTATCTTACTTCTACGATGGAACACATTCTGTCCATTTCTCCTTTCTCTGAAATCTCCATTCTTGGAGATTTCAATGTTCACCACCACCTTTGGCTCTCCTCTCCTTTCACGGATCCACCTGGTGAACAAGCCTACATCTTTTCTATCCTTAATGACCTAGAGCAGCTTGTACAGCACCCTACCCGTATCCCTGACCGCCTTGGAGAGAGCTCCAACATACTTGACCTCTTCCTCACAACTAATCCTTCTGCTTACTCTGTTAATCTTTTCTCTCCGTTGGGCTCCTCCGATCACAACCTTATTACCTTAACCTGTCCTATCGCTCCAGTACGGCCTGCGGAGGGAAACGTCGTCTCTGGCATTTTGGAGCTGCGGACTGGGAGGCCCTCAGGCAGTACTTCTTTGATTTTCCCTGGAATGATTATTGCTTCCATGGCCGTGAGCCATCTGAGTGTGCCTTGCGCATTACGGAGGTTATTCTCTCGGGCATGGAAGCATACATTCCTTTCTCATATCCTTTGACTAACGCAAGAAAGCCTTGGTTTAATCACGCTTGTTCTAATGCTGTCCGCAACAAGGAGAAGGCCTACAAAAGGTACCGGAGCCAACCCACCCCTGAATCACATAATCTTTACGTTTCTGCCCGGAATCGTGCTAAGTCTGTTCTTCGCTCTACTAAAAATAATTTCATCCATACTAAATGCTCTCAACTCTCCAACTCGAATTCTTCTCGCTCCTTCTGGCACCTTGCCAAAATCTTTCTAACAACTTTACCTCATCATCCTTCCCTCCTCTTTTCTACTCTGATGGTTCTGTAGCTATTTCTTCTACTGATAAAGCAGATCTCTTCGCCTGACAGACTTTCTCCTCCAATTCCACCTTAGACGATTCCGGTGCTGTTCCTCCATCACTTCCCCCTCTGACTTCCTCATGGCTGACATTAAAATTTCTTCAGTTGATGTATTTTCTGCCATTACTGGCCTCAGTACTAACAAGGCATATGGGCCTGATGGAGTCCCTCCTGTTGTTCTCAAAAACTGTGCTTCTGTGCTTACACCCTGCCTAGGCAAACTATTTCGCCTTTGTCTGTCAACTTGTACCTTTCCTTCTTGCTGGAAGTTTGCTCTCATTCAGCCAGTCCCAAAGAAGGGTGACCACTCCCAACCCTCCAACTATCGTCCAATTGCTTTAACGTCCTGTATTTCAAAAGTTTTCGAGTCAATTCTTAATAAAAAAAATTTTAAGGCATCTTTCCTATCACAACCTTCTTTCCGATCGTCAGTATGGGTTCCGTCAGGGACGCTCCACTGGCGATCTTCTCACCTACCTTTCAGACTCCTGGTCATCCTCCTTTCGGGACTTTGGTGAAAGCTTTGCCATTGCACTTGACATCTCAAAGGCTTTCGATCGAGTCTGGCATAAATCTTTAATTTCCAAACTGCCCTCCTACGGTTTCTACCCTTCTATCTGTGCCTTCATCGCTAGCTTCCTTTCTGGTTGTTCTATAGCCGCTGTCGTTGACGGCCATCGTTCTTCTCCTAGATCTATCAACAGTGGTGTTCCTCAGGGCTCTGTCCTATCACCAACTCTCTTCCTTTTATTCATCAATGATCTTCTAAGCTGTACATCTAACCCTATCCACTCATATGCTGATGACTCCACCCTTCATCTTTCCATTCGGTTCCCGCAACGCCCATCTCAACAGTTACTTCAAGAAACAAGGGATGAGGCTATGGCACACCTAATGTCTGACTTGGCTCATATCTCTGACTGGGGTAAAAATAATATGGTTGTCTTTAATGCATCTAAGACTCAGTTCTTACACCTATCAACCCGACAAAATCTTCCACAGGTATACCCACTAATGTTTAATAATATTCAGATTAATCCTTCATCATCCTTGAACATGCTTGGGGTTTCATTTACTCGACTTATCTTGGAAAGATCATATTACATCTCTTGTAAAATCTGCTTCCAAGAGATTGGGTGTGCTAAGCCGACTCCGCTCTTTCTTTACCCCTGCACAATTGTTGACTCTATACAGGGGTTTTATCCGCCCCCTGTGTGGAGTACAATCTCATGTGTGGGGAGGCTCCCCACATACAGCTCTTCTCAATAGGGTGGAGTCAAAGGCTTTTCGTCTCATTAACTCTCCTCCTCTTACTGACTCCCTTCAACCTCTGTCTCTTCGCCGCACTGTCGCATCTTTATCTCTTTTCTATCGCTACTTTAATGGTCACTGCTCCTCTGAACTGTCTGCTTGCATTCCTCCACCTCTACGACGGGCGCGTAGCACCCGTCTGGCAGCAAACTCTCATCCCTTTTCTGTCCAACTCTCTAATGCAAGAGTTAACCGTTACTCCCAGTCTTTCATTTATGCAACAGGTCAGCTCTGGAACTGTCTCCCTCTGTCTGTATTTCCTCCTGCCTATGATCTCCAGTCTTTCAAACGTAGTGTGTCCAGGCATCTCAAAATGATCGGATCTTGAATTTGGCTCTCTATTGTATTTTGTTTTTCTCTTGGAGGGAACTGTTACTGCGGGCTCATGGCCTTTGGTTCCTTCTTCCTTGCATAAAAAAAAAAAAAAAAAAAAAAAAAAATACTATGACTGATGATCGTCAGTTTGCAAGTTTGCCATGTAGAGTCCAATGACTGACAATCGTAGAAGGTCTGTCAAAGACTGCCGAGCACTAAGCCAGCCCCTTTTATGGTGTAAATGGTTCCTACCCAATCAGAACTAGGAGATGCGGTGGTGGGAAGGAAGATCCGTTCCCTCACCTGGTACTTAGGGGGAACCCCCCCCCCCGGCCAAATCTCCACCTACCTCTGGCTGATTGGATACAGCTCGCTCTGTCCCCTCCCACCCAAACTACTCACAAATACCACATCTACATTGCATGGGGGAGTGTCTCTTACCACTCCCCCCCCCCCCAAGCCCCACCCTTCCTCCACCACCTTCCACCCTCCCTTTATACCGAATGATGTGGCAATTTCCCTGATACGATTGTTTTGTGTGTTTCCTCCCACCATAATACCTCCCACACCACCTACCCTGCACTGGGGGTGTGTATCATCCCCCCTCACCCCCAAGAGATCCCCCATCCCACCTCCCCCTTCCTCCCTCCCTATCCTTTGTCCTGAATATGATGTGGTAATTTCCCTGCCTTGATTGACCTATGTAACTACTCTCACCATTTTTTTTTTTGGCTTTTTTCTTTAACTCTCATGCTGACTCTTGCACCTAGTTTCATCAAGAGAAATATATTTTACATTGATTTCACTGATCCTGGTAAGTTCTCTGACAAAAATTAGGTTTCCACTGATATTTCTGTTTTCTCTCTTACCACAAGGGGGTACTTATAATCTTTGATGGGGGTTTTGCAGTAACCATTAGGCCTAGGGGACTGATATTGGAATTATTAGATCTGTTAATTGAAGCTCATGAAATCTGTAAGAAAAATTTTTACCCTGGTAAAAGTTGAAAATTCGACCCTGAATTGCGAATGAGGTGGAACACAGCTTCAGAAAAATGCAGTCACCGGGGGGGTTAAGGGCAATTCTGGTGATGTTGATGGGGTGTTTACAGTTACCTCAGGGGCCACGGGAGATGCATGTAATATTGGCAACATCTACGTCCTGAGCTGCAAGGTCGGAGTGGATTAGGGAGGAACAGTTGGTGCATTTATATCATCCATTATACAGTTCTATGATTTTCTGGAATTTGGACAGTGCATGTATGAGCGTTTAGGGTGGTGCTGTGTAAGACAGGAATGGCATCACCTCATAGGTGTTTTGGTGATTTCATAGCTTTGACTTTACCTTCACTGCTGACAGTGACATGCCTGGAACAATCAGGGTCAGTGCGGAATGGGACATTGCCCACGTGTTTCAGTAAGCATAGTTGGAAACCTAGAGTGATACTTGCATGAGGTGCTGCTGCTGGTGTGTTCAGGTATTTGATACACTCTTTTGGTATAAAGATAGAAAAGAGAAAGGGGGCAGATAATATGGGTATAGTGGAGGGGCTGGAGTTAGAAGATATAAAATAGAAGTGGTAGAAACAGAAGACGCAGGAATAGCTTGGTACAAGGAGAACGAGGTATGGAAAGGGTGAGGTGAGTAGGGTTCGAGAGTGACAATGTGTGTCTTTTTTTATTTTTGACACCTGAGGTGGAGTTAACCAAAGATGGGGCCACGGTGAGGGTGCAAGAGTCATCGGCATGAGTCAGGGGGAGAGGGGGGATTAATTTCATACATTACAAAAAAAATAATTTGCTTCCCCAGCCCCCAACCCACCAAGGAGCTCAAGAAGGGGAGGCTGAATGTCAGGGCTTGGTGGCACCCGACATCCCCAGAGGTAGTGGGGGAAGTATATGCAGCTACTGCCTGGTGTAAGATGAAAGCCACAGGACCAATGCAACACCCACCAGATGGCAACTGCTTGACTCTAGCCAACACATGACCAGCCAGCGGGAACACACCTGACCATCCGTCTTACTCCTACCCCCCACCAAAGATGTGTATTACTTGCCATGGGGAACAACACCCTGCCTTGCAGTGGACTCAACTCCTACATGAGAGTGCAGAAGGAGTATGTGGGGTGGCACACATGGCAAACACATGGGAAAGCATAACCCCTGCGCTGGGTGATACGCAGAGGGTGACCTACATCACTGGTAGGCCTCCGTTTAAGATGTAAGGAGTATAGAGGAAGGAGTTAGAGAAGGAAAAGTAAAGAGGGACAGATACAGAGACAGATCATGCAAAACTGGTTGAGCTAGAGGCTGAGGCCCAAGGCTGGGGGCTGGTACCACTAAAGAGTTCCCTCTCCACATTGAGCCCCAACCCCTATCGCCGATGACCCCCTAGGACTGCAATAGGCATGGGATTGGGAGGGGTCATGAAAAGGGAAAATTGGCTTACAGTCAACCCCCATTATGTACCAACCCCCCCCTCCACAAGAATAGGTGAAGCCTGTGAATAATCTGTACCTTCCACAAAAATCACTGGTTTCACTGATTGAACTATTCCCCCTATGGGACCTGCAAATGCATTTTATGGGACTTTACTACTTCCTAAAAAGACATTACAGGATGATATACAAGCCTATCTGGGCACAGCGTACAGTGCAGCCTCGTTATACATTTGGGTTGCATCAAGCGAAGACCTATTGCAAGACGAATTATCACACAAGATCAACATAATATGTGTTCAATGGGGTAAGGGAGGGTGACCTCAACTGCAAAGCCTTTAAAAAAAAAAAAAAAAAAAAAAAAAAAAAAAAAAGGCCAGCACCTGAAGTCTGTCCTGTGCCGGTACGAATCGTCACAAAGGGTCCCCCCTCCCCACAGGATGGGGAAATGATGGATGGCCTAAAGGACAACAACATACAAAAAGATATGGTTTCACTTCACTTAATATCACACACTACGCTATTTGTTAAGTACTTACACTGTTATTTGGCGATTGCACTAGTTTGGCCATGTGGAGAGGATGGAGGGTGAAAGACTGACGAAGAGAGTGTATATGAGTGAGGTGGAGAGGGAAAGAGGGAGGGGGAGGCCGAGGATGAGATGGAGGGATGGGGTGGAGAGGTATATGAGAGAGGGGGGTGTGAGTTGGGAGCAGGGCAGTGAAATGGCGGGGGACAGGGCGACTTGGAGGCGATTTGTTTGTGGCCACCCCAAACGGGATTGAGGCGTCTGGCAATAGATAGATAGATAGACTAGTATTCCAGAGGCCTTTCATGCTCAAAATAAAACAAAAGGCAAAGATCACGGCCAATGTAAACGCTGGACAACATCTTGGCTCAGTCGGCTGTACTGAGACCCCAAAAGGGGATGATGGGTACATAAGGTTGACACGATTTCCAAGTCAACAGTTTCAGATTTTCACACATAAAAAAGTATCGCTTCCCTTAACATTGCACACTGCACTATTTGTAAAGCACTTACTTTGTTATCTGTTGATAACAATAGTGTTTCAGTGGCCTTTCATGCAAGAGATGACGCTCAGAAAGGGGATGATGGTTACATATGGTTGACACGATTTCCAAGTCATAGGTTTCAGTATTTCACAGACAAAAAAGTACAGTATCACTTCACTTAATATTGCACACTGCACTATTTGTTATGCACTTGCACCTGGTGATAACAGTGGTGTTTCAGTGGCCTTTCATGTACAAAATAGAGTGAAAGGCAATGATTACAGCCAACGAAAACACTGAGTGGCCATTATGGCTAGCGTGCATCACTGCGTCCGCACAAGATTCTCAGAGGTGACGGTAGAAAATATCATTGTGGTGAAAACACGATTAATTTTTTAAAGCTGTATCAAGACAAGGTACGAGTATAACTTTTTATCGTTGCAGCGATTTATCAAATAACAAGGCATCATATAATGAGGCTGCACTGTACTGTACAGTACTCATCATGCAATGATGATGATGTGAGTTTGCCATGTGCTGAAAAGCACATACTTATACAGGCAACCTTTGATTTATGATACACCCAGATGTGATACCCCGGAATAGTGATTGGGGTAGAAATACCACCCTATCCTGCCTATCATAGGCCTACCTCCAGTTTTGTGATGGGTTTTTATTTTTTTTCCCAATTCTGATTATATTTAGACCTAAATTTTGTATTCAAGATGATTTATAAACTCTTCATAGACTTAGATTAATGTGTGTTAGTCAGAGGTGGTGTGAACGCCGTCATTTGGGGTACGGATTCACGCCCATTTGACAAGGTACAAAACAGTGTGGACAACTAGGCGACTCAACAAAGAATATTTCGTGTCTGACCACTGAACTGTCATCTTACCTATCAAAGAATACATAATAAAAATTTTACATAAATATTAATAATTATGAAAACCTTAGAGAGTAAATATTTCACGCACTGATGAAAACTGTAACATCGATAAATCATGTGTTTACATTCTGGCTGTTCAAGGAAAAATGCTTTGAAATATAAAGAAAATCTACATAAATGTTGGAAAATAAGTGAGAAGAAAATAAAGGAGCTCAGCAACCCGAACAGTAACAAAAGCAGCATAAAGAGGGGCTGCTGAAAGGGTTATCCCAGTCACAACGTTGATCACATCCCCGTCAAGAGAATTCCCTGTAAAACGTCAATGATTCTCCGTCACAACAATTCGTACCATTGATGATTCTGTGTTATTCACACATTAGTATATGCATAACAGACATTTATTTAATTGTCCTGCGACCATCTGATGGTGAGATTGTATAAAATGCTGCTGCTTCTTCTTTACCAAGCTTGGATACGAGTCGGAAATCGCATTCTCCAATGACCTTGACTGGGTACAAGCGAGACAGGCACTGGTTTTAAGTTTAGGTAAGCTTTTTTTACAGTTGTTAGGCCAGTTAGATTGGCTTTAAACTTTTCTCTGGACTCATTTGGGTGGGTTTAGGACTTGGTTGGGGGGAAAACCCAAGGCTCAAAAATGCATCCCTATACATGTCAATTTTTTTTTTTTTTTTTTTTTTATGCGAGGAAGAAGGAACCAAAGGCCATGAGCCCACAAACAGTTCCCTCCAGGAGAAAAACAAAACACAATAGAGAGCCAAATTCAAGATACGATCATTTTGAGATGCCTGGACACACTGCGTTTGAAAGACTGGAGATCATAGGCAGAAGGAAATACAGACAGAGGGAGACAGATCCAGAGCTGACCTGTTGCATAAATGAAAGACTGGGAGTAACAGTCTTGCATTAGAGAGTTGGACAGAAAAGGGATGAGAGTTTGCTGCCGGATGGGTGCGAAGCGCCTGTCGTAAAGGTGGAGGAATGCAAGCAGACAGTTCAGAGGAGCAGTGACCATTAAAGTAGCGATAGAAAAGAGATAAAGATGCAACAGTGCAGCGAAGAGACAGAGATTGAAGAGAGTCAGTAAGAGGAAGGGAGTTAATGAGACGAAAAGCCTTTGACTCAACCCTATTGAGAAGAGCTGTATGTGGGGAGCCTCCCCACACATGAGAGTTGTACTCCACACAGGGGCGGATAAAACCCCTGTATAGAGTCAACTATTGTGCAGGGGTAAAGAAAGAGCAGAGTCGGCTTAGCACACCCAATCTCTTGGAGCCAGATTTTACAAGAGATGTAATATGATCTTTCCAAGATAAGTCCCGAGTAAATGAAACCCCAAGCATGTTCAAGGACGATGCAGGATTAAGCTGAATATTATTAAACATTAGTGGGTATACCTGTGGAGACTTTGTCGGGTTGATAGGTGTAAGAACTGAGTCTTAGATGCATTAAAAACAACCATATTATTTTTACCCGTCAGAGATACGAGCCAAGTCAGACATTAGGTGTGCCATAGCCTCATCCCTTGTTTGTTGAAGTAACTGTTGAGATGGGCGTTGCGGGAACCGAATGGAAAGGTGAAGGGTGGAGTCATCAGCGTATGAGTGGACAGGGTTAGATGTACAGCTTAGAAGATCATTGATGAATAAAAGGAAGAGAGTTGGTGATAGGACAGAGCCCTGAGGAACACAACTGTTGATAGATCTAGGAGAAGAACGATGGCCGTCTACAACAGCAGCTATAGAACGACCAGAAAGGAAGCTAGCGATGAAGGCACAGAGAGAAGGACAGAAACCATAGGAGGGAAGTTTGGAAATTAAAGATTTATGCCAGACTCGATCGAAAGCCTTTGAGATGTCAAGTGCAATGGCAAAGCTTTCGCCAAAGTCCCGAAAGGAGGATGACCAGGAGTCTGAAAGGTAGGTGAGAAGCTCACCAGTGGAGCGTCCCTGACGGAACCCGTACTGACGATCAGAAAGAAGGTTGTGATAGGAAAGATGCCTTAAAATTTTTCTATTGAGAATTGACTCGAAAACTTTTGAAATAAAGGACGTTAAAGCAATTGGACGATAGTTGGAGGGTTGGGAGTGGTCACCCTTCTTTGGGACTGGCTGAATGAGAGCAAACTTCCAGCAAGAAGAAAAGGTACAAGTTGACAGACAAAGGTGAAAGAGTTTGCCTAGGCAGGGTGTAAGCACAGAAGTACAGTTCTTGAAAACAAGAGGAGGAACCCCATCAGGCCCATATGCCTTGTTAGAACTGAGGCCAGTGATGGCAGAAAATACATCAACTGAAGAAATTTTAATGTCAGCCATGAGGAAGTCAGAGGGGGGAAGTGATGGAGAAACAGCACCGGAATCATCTAAGGTGGAAGTGGAGGAGAAAGTCTGAGCAAAGAGATCTGCTTTATCAGTAGAAGAAATAGCTACAGAACCATCAGAGTAGAAAAGAGGAGGGAAGGATGATGAGGTAAAGTTGTTAGAAAGATTTTTGGTAAGGTGCCAGAAGGACCGGGAAGAATTCGAGTTGGAGAGTTGAGAGCATTTAGTATGGATGAAATTATTTTTAGTAGAGAGAAGAACAGACTTAGCACGATTCTGGGCAGAAACGTAAAGATAATGTGATTCAGGGGTGGGTTGGCTCCGGTACCTTTTGTAGGCCCTCTCCTTGTTGCGGACAGCATTAGAACAAGCATGATTAAACCAAAGCTTTCTTGCGTTAGTCAAAGGATATGAGAAAGGAATGTATGCTTCCATGCCCGAGAGAATAACCTCCGTAATGCGCAAGGCACACTCAGATGGCTCCTGGCCATGGAAGCAATAATCATTCTAGGGAAAATCAAAGAAGTACTGTCTGAGGGCCTCCCAGTCCGCGGCTCCAAAATGCCACAGACGACGTTTCCCTGGAGGGTCCACAGGCCGTACCGGAGCGATAGGACAGGTTAAGGTAATTAGGTTGTGATCGGAGGAGCCCAATGGAGAGAAAAGATTAACAGAGTAAGCAGAAGGATTAGTTGTGAGGAAGAGATCAAGTATGTTGGAGCTCTCTCCAAGGCGGTCAGGGATACGGGTAGGGTGCTGTACAAGCTGCTCTAGGTCATTAAGGATAGAAAAGATGTAGGCTTGTTCACCAGGTGGATCTGTGAAAGGAGAGGAGAGCCAAAGGTGGTGGTGAACATTGAAATCTCCTAGAATAGAGATTTCAGAGAAAGGAGAAATGGATAGAATGTGTTCCATCGTAGAAGTAAGATAGTTGAAGAATTTCTGATAGTCAGTAGAATTAGGGGATAAGTAAACAGCACAGATATATTTAGTCAGAGAATGACAGGAAAGCCGAAGCCAGAGTGTAGAGAATTCAGAAGAATCGAGTTCAGGAACACGAGAGCAAGATAAGTCGTTGCGTATATATACACAACAGCCACCTTTGGCTTTGAAATGAGTATAGAGAAAGTAGGATGATACAGAAAAGGGTTTGCTGTCAGTTGTCTCAGACAGCTGAGTCTCCGTTAGTAAAAGAAGGTGAGGTTTAGAGGAGGAGAGGTGGTGCTCAACAGAGCGAAAGTTAGAGGAAAGGCCGTGAATGTTGCAGAAATGAAGAAGAAGAGAGTCAGACAGTGGTTCCAGGCACCTCGAGTCGTCACCGGGAGAGGGGCAGATGGTGGGGGCATTTATGGTCCCCCCCCCTGGGGACTCCGAGGCTTGGTGAATAGACGCCATTTTTGTTGAATTCTGAATAGGAAGTGTAGTGTGTACTGTGCATGCAGTTTGGTGTAGATAGTAAGAGAAATTTGTACTGGAGAGCATGCTGGCCTACTCTCTGTGTAACTGAGACACTGAAAAAGTTCAGTGCCTAGCGATGGGTTTTTTACTTAACCAATTGCTTCGTTAAACTGAGGTATGCCTGTACTGTATAGGGTAACTGAACAGTTTAACTTTACAGGACAGTATGTCTCACAAAAAACATGCAAGAAAAAAAAATCACTTATGAAACACTAGGAACAGCTGATGCTGTTGGAAAAGCTGGAAATATCTTCCTGTGAATTTCTGAAATACAGTGGAAGCTCGATTATCCAGGCTCGGATTATCCAGCTTTCGGTATATCCGGGCCGTGACCCAATGGTTCAGTGGTACAGTAATTCATAGAATTATCCGTACGATAGCTCCGGTTTAAACAGGAAGCACGCAGTTTCTAGGGAGAGAGGCATGGATAAACCAGAGAGAGTCTTGCTCACCCTGCCCCCACCCACACCTCCTGCTCACAACTCGATCACAAGGGTGGTAGGATGGAGTTTGGTGAGGCAACTGATACTCCTGACATAGCCTAACCTTGCTTAACTACTTAATAATTTAACCTAATTTAACCTAACCTGGGCTCCAGTTGGGAAATTGGGAAACTAAATCCACATTTGTGTACGATGAGTTTCTTCCATTATGCCCGAAGCAATCGTAGGTACGGCTTAAAGAATGTGATAAAAGAGAAACTCTTTCAGCAAGAGATGGTAATTTACTATGAGGCGACTAAAAGGGTTGGTGGTGGGTTAGTGCCCCACCCCGTAAAAAGAACTAACTAAAAAAGCAAATAAAGCGCCTCGGACCCGGACGGACCATACGTTGACGACTAAGGAACGGACAAAGGACATTCTGAGAGTAGGAATGTGGAATGTGAGAGGAGTGAATGATGAAGTGAAAGAGAGAGAGATTGTCCAGGTGCTTGAGGATGCAAAAGTGGATATATGTGGATTGACTGAAACTAAATGGAAAGGTGAAAGGATGAGAGAATGGGAATACGGTGTAGGTATATGTGCGGGAGTCAGTGAGAATGAGAGGGCAAGAGAGGGAGTATGTCTGATGATCAGCAAGAAGTGGAAGGAGAATATAAGAGAGTATGGAACAGTGGGTGCAAGGATTGTATGGGTGAGGATGAAAGTAGGTATACAAGCATGGGCGATTGTATGTGTGTATGCTCCAACAGAGGATCAAGTGGCAAGAGTGAAAGATGAGTTTTGGGCGAGAGTAGAAGCATGTATGGACAAGTTTGAGAGGAGCGAGAGAGTGCTGTTGATTGGAGACATGAATGGCAAAGTCGGGAATGTACGAGTGGATGGAGTGGTTGGTCAGTGGGGTGTGCCAGCGGAAGTAGATGGGAATGGTAGTGCTTTGGTGGACATCTGTGCTGGTAAGGGGTTGGCAATAGCCAACACCTACTTTCGTCATAAGATGATCCACCGGTATACATGGAGAGTAATGAGGAGGATGGATGGTGAACTTGTTGAACGAAAGGCAATGATAGACTACGTGTGTGTGGATGAGCGAATGAGAAGACAAGTGTTGGATGCAAGGGTGTGGAGAGGGTGGGGGAATGGAGTCTCGGACCATCACTTAGTGATGGCCAAGGTAGAGCTGCAAAGAAAGTGGTTGAGGAGGCGAAGGCGAAGACAGGAGGAAGCAGCTCCTGTGAGAAGAGTGGAGAAATTGCAAGATAGTGAGAAGAGGACAGAGTATAAGAGCATAGTGGAAGAAAGACTGGGAAGGTATGAGCTAGAGCAGATGGAAGGGGTGGAAGACGTATGTAAGATATTCACGGAAGAGATAAGCGCAGCGTGTGAGGCGGTTTGTGGAGTGAGGAGGAGATGCAAGGGTGTGCAAGGAACAGCATGGTGGAATGATGAGGTGAAACGAGCTGTGGAACAAAAGAAGAAGGCATATGGTGAATGGTTGGCGAGTAGAGGTAGGGGAGAAGATGAGAGAGAGAAGAGAGAGGTATATGTGAGCAGGAGAAGGGAGGTTAAGAGACTGGTGAAGGAGAGTAAGAAGAAAGTGGATGAAGAGTTTGGGAGGAATCTGAGTGTGAAATGGAGGGAGAGTAAGAAATTGTTTTGGAAGGAGGTAAAGAAAGTAAGGCAGTGTGAAAGGGGAAATAGTAGGGGAGTGAAAGATAGGAATAATAGATTGTTGGTGGAGAAGAGAGAGAAATTGAGGAGATGGAAGGAGCACTTTGAGGATTTGTTGAATGTAGAGAGTGAGAGCAGTGTGAGTATAAGTGGTTGGGGAATGGCTGGGAGAAGAAGAGATGAGAGGAGGGAGGAAGAGATCAGTAGGTCAGAAGTAGTGGAAGCGATGAAGAAGATTAAGCTGGGAAAGGCCCCAGGAATTGATGGAGTGTGTGGTGAAATGCTTAGGTATGGGGGTGAGATTGTTGTGGAGTGGATATGGAAGTTGTGTAGATTGGCTTGGGAAGAGGGAAGGGTTCCAGAGGACTGGAAATCAGGTATAATTGTTCCTCTGTACAAAGGAAAAGGGGAGAGAGAAGTATGTGGTAACCATAGGGGTATTTGCCTTCTTAGTGTGACTGGTAAAATATATGGTAGAATACTCATTGATAGGGTTAGGCATATGACAGAGGAGCTAGTTGGAGAAGAACAAGGGGGATTTAGGAAGGGAAAAGGGTGTGTAGATCAGATATTTGTTCTAAGATGTTTAGTGGAAAAGTATCTAGAGAAGGGAAGGAAAGTGTACGCTGCCTTCATGGACTTGGAGAAAGCTTATGACAGAATAGATAGGAAAGGTATGTGGAAGGTATTAAGAATATATGGAGTGGAGGGGAAATTGTTGAGTGCTGTGAAGAGTATGTACGAGGGAGCTAGGGCTACGGTGCGAGTGGATGGTGAGCTGAGTGAGTTCTTTGATCTCAATGTGGGACTGAAACAGGGGTGTGTAATGTCTCCATGGCTGTTTAATATATATATGGATGGGGTCGTAAAGGAGGTACAAGGTAGGGCAGTGGATGTGGGGGTGGCCCTAATGAATGAGGGTGAGATTTGGAAGCTTCCGGTGTTGCTGTTTGCTGATGATACAGTATTGTTGAGTGAAGATGAATGGGAGTTGCAAGGTTTGGTGAATGAATTTGGGACAGTGTGTAGGAGGAGGAAGCTGAAAGTTAATGTAAACAAAAGTAAAGTTATGGTGTTTGAGAGGAATGAAGTCACAGAGTGTGCAGTGAGGTTGGATGGTGAGGATATGGAGAATGTGAGTGCATTCAAGTACTTGGGTAGTGTGATGAGTAAGGATGGAACTTTGGGGGATGAAGTACGTGAAAGGGTACAGCAGGGAAGGAAGGCTGTTGGCACACTGAAAGCAGTGATGAGAAATAGGGAGGTGAGTATGGAAGTTAAGAAGTCACTGCATGATGGTATTGTGATCCCTACCCTGACGTATGGAAGCGAGGCGTGGACCTTGCAAGAGGGGAACAAGTCAAGAGTGAGAGCAGTGGAAATGAGTTACTTGAGAGGAGCATGTGGAGTGACATGGAGGGACAGGTTGACGAATGAAGAAGTGAAGGAACGTTGTGGGGTAGATGTGGATGTGGTTGAAAAGATTAGGAGAAATACACTGAGGTGGTTTGGACATGTGGAGAGGATGGAGAATGAAAGACTGACTAAGAGGGTGTATGTAGGTGAGGTGGAGGGAAGGAGAGGGAGAGGTAGACCGAGGATGAGGTGGAGGGATGGAGTTGAGAGGTATGTGAGGGAGGGGGGGGTGAGTTGGGGGGAGGGGAGTCAAATGGTGGGTGACAGAGTGACTTGGAGGCGTTTTGTCTGCGGCCACCCTTTGCGGGATTAGGGCGTCGGGCTATAGATAGATAGATAGAAAATAAAAAAACACAGAAAACAAACTGGAGGAATATGAAGTGAATTGGTGAGGTCTTTAGGCTGTATGCTTAGACGAAAAGTAATGGGTTTCCCAGTTTTAGGGAACGAAATGAAACAAGAATGTCTGCTAATCAGAAAAAAAAAAAAAAAAAAAAAAAAAAAAAATACTCATCTCATGTGTTCTCGTAAGTTAGCATTCAGTTCTGCATTCTTCGTTAGGTATCCCGCCTCCCAGCACATTTCGGACCGACAGAGCATTGTTATTTCTTCCTCTTACACTTACTGTTCACTCTTTTGTTCGTTCTTAAGTGTACTGTACGTGTGAAAGAGAGTATTAATACAAACAATAATGCATTCCATTAACCCTATCATAGCTGTCAGCCTCGAACAATGCTTTACTGTACCGGTGTCAGGGATGTTGGGTTAGGGAGAGCTATAAAAAACTGTGAACAATTATGGGAAGAGAACGAAGGTCACTGGTATGTTTTCACGACCCTCCTCTACCATCCCAAACAGTCAGGCGGCCTGCCACTTCATCTCAGATGTTTTCGCCGATATGTTTAAATGCTAATGTAACATGCACCCTAATTATGAGTAAGTTTCTTCCATTATGCCGGAAACAAACATAGGTAAGGCTTAAGGAACGTTATGATAATAAGAAAACAAACTAGAAAAATACAAAAACAAACTAGAAAATATGAATTGAACTGGTAAGGTTATTAGGCTGTATGCTTGGACGAAAATTTATGAGTTTCACAATTATAGGGGACGAAATGGAACAATTATGTTTACTAATAAGAAAAAATACTTTCATCTCAAGTGTTCTCGTAAGGTGGCATTCAGTTCCACATTCTTTGTTCGATGTCGCTTCCCAACACATTTCGGACCGACAGAGCATACAGTTATTTCTGCTCCTTACAGTTAAGTATACATTTATTGCACATTCTTTTGTTCGTTCGTGTATGTGTGAAAGAGAGAGTACTGATACAAACAATAATGTATTCCATTAACCCCTTATGGCTGCTAGCCTTGAACAATGCTTTACTGTACCGGTGTCAGTAACGTTAAGTTAGGGAGAGCCATAAAAACTGCGAACAATTATGGGAAGGGAACCAAGGTCACTGGTATCTTTACACGACCCTACTCTACCATCCTAAACAGCTCAGCGGTCCTTTCATCCCAGATGTTTTCGCCGATATGTTTAAATTCTAATGTAACATGCCCCCTAATTTTCTTTCATGAATCATAACAAATCAAAAGATAGGTTTAGGGAGGAGGGGGAAAAGCCAGGTGTACCAGACGAGTCTTTTCACATCTGTAAGAAAATTAAACTGACTTTATAACTTTGAAAAAATGGTTTCAAGGTCTGCCACGGGAGCACACAAATTTTTGAACTCACGAACACTGAGTATTTGAGGGGGGTAAACATATGCTTTGCTGTAAGCAGTAAAAGCACCTTACCAAATCAGTTCATCCTGATAGTCTGTTATATTTTTCTGATTATTTCTGGGTTGGTAAATAAACATTTCTTGTTAAATCTTTCCCCGCTGTTTTTATCTGTTCTGGTGTGACGACTCTTTGATTCGTTAACGTAATGGCAGAAGACACTGTTCTAATCTAAGTGTTTAAACCTGGCCTAACCTAGCTTAACTGCACCTAATAATGTAACCTAACCTAATCTTCAGTTGGGAAGTTGGGAAACGAAGTCCACATTTGAGTACGATGAGTTTCGTCCATTGTGCTGGAAGCAATCGTAGGTACAGCTTTAGAATGTGACGATACTAACAGGGAGGAAATCTTTCAGTAAGAAAACGTGATTTACCGAACTGAATACAGTCTGAAAAATACTGAAACAAGCTGGAGGAATATACATTGAACTGGAAAAGTCTTTCTGGTACTTAAGTGTACATTTACCGGTAAATAAATCAGTCTAACAGTACAGTACTTGTGTTTCGCCGGATTAATCGTGCTTTCGGACTAATCAGGCACCCCTTAACACCATATAGCCCGGATAATCGGACTATCTCTGTAATTTCCCTGAAAAATCCGCAAATATGCGAATCTGCGAATAGTGAGGGTTGACTGCAGTTCTCTTAAATATGGCCAAAATTTTAAATAGTGAGGCTGAAATACAGTGAATGTCAGTTTTGCATCCTGTTGCTTCTAGAAACCCCTTCTGGCAACCCAAGTTCCTTGTACCCCTCAGTACCTCCTTAGTCTGAGGTATGAGTACCTGTTCACCCTTTGTTGCATGTCCCACACCTCTGCCACCACAGTGTCATTATACACCATTCAAATGACTCAAAAATAATTATGTAAACCATCCATTAATTTGATATGTTATTAACAGCAGTGTGGGAAATATCAATGACATTGTTTTACCATAAGATGATGACAATGATGATGATGATAATACTGTACAGTAATCACTCGATTATCCAACATAACAGAGCCAAAGCCATGTCCGGGTAATGGTTCTATCTGGATAATGGACTTCTCCTTTGGCTCCCCATCTTACATAACCTAACTTTGAAAGCCAGTGTGAAACACTCACTCATCTCATTCCTTTATTTATTCTCTCTCTCTCTCTATGGAGAAAGAGGGGGAGGTAGGGAGGGAATGGAGAAGGAGAGAGACAGGAGGGACCGATATTATGCCTATTTCCCTCGTTTGTTTACTATAGAAGGGACGTTGCTTATGACATTTCTGTATTTATTCTCTCTCTCTCTCTCTCTCTGGAGAGAGAGAGGGTGAGGGAGGGAGGGAATGGGTAAGAAGAGAGAGACGAGGGACCAATATTATCCCTATCTCCCTTGTTTGTTTACTAAAGAAGGGAGGTCGCTTGTCATTTCTGTATTTATTCTCTCTCTGTCTCTGTCTGTCTGTCTCTCTCTCCCCAGAGAGAGAGAGAGGGAGGGAGGGAGGGAATGGAGAAAAAGAGAGGGAGAGAGAGGGAGGGAGGGAGGGAATGGAGAAAAAGAGAGGGAAAGAGAGGGAGGGAGGGAGGGAATGGAGAAAAAGAGAGGGAGAGAGAGGGAGGGAGGGAGGGAATGGAGAAGAAGACAGAGAGGAGAGGGATCGATATTATGTCTATCTCCCTTGTCTGTTTACTAAAGACGGGAGGTTACTTGTCATTCCTGTATTTATTCTCCAGAGAGAGAGGGGGGGAGGGAGGTAGGGAATGGAGAAGAAGAGAGGAGGGACCAATATTATGCCTATCTCCCTTGTTTGTTTATTAAAGACAGGAGATTGCTTGTCATTCCTATATTTATTCTCTCTCTCTGTCTGTCTCATTTTCCGTCTGTCTGTCTGTCTGTCTGTCTGCCTGTCTCCCTGGAGAGAGAGAGAGAGAGGGGAAGGGAGGGAAGGAAGGAATGGAGAATAAGAGAGAGAGAAGGGACTGATATTATGCCTATCTCCTTCGTTTGTTTACTAAAGACTGGAGGTCGCTTCTCATTCCTTTTTTTTTTTCTCTTTCTCTCTCTCTCTCCCTCTCTGGAGAAAGAGGGGGAGGGAGGGAGGGAATGCAGATGGAGTGAGAGAGAGAGGAAGGACCGATGTTGTGCGATCTCCTCCATTTGTTTATTCGAAGAGTTTTGCTTATGTCATTCCGGTGTTTCTCTCTCTCTCTCATACATACACACACACACACACACATACACACACACACACACACACACACACACAAAACATGCTCATATGCATACATGCACAATCTTTCCCTCATTTAAATATACTGTACTCACATACATACGTACAGTTGCAGACATATCAAACAGAAACACCAAGTCCACCAGCGAGGTGGTGTGACACTCTCCACATCTGGTAACACTGACTGGTATGGAACTTCACCAAGTTTCATTTGGTCGCTAGGACGAACCGAATGCGGTGATCATTGCCGCTGTGCAGAGTTACTGGTGGTTTATAAACAATGTCTCGCCTGGCAATGAACTGAAAATAACATTTTGTGAATATAGCAATTAAATAATTTCACACCATACATATTCGTAATTTATTCACATGAAACACACAGGTTTCGTAAGTATGACTTTCGACAAACATCACAAGCCATTTAACATTTACTGACGGTCAGCACATAAGCCATTATAACAGTCTGCATTCCCGTACAGTAAAACCTCGATATAACGGACTTCAATAGACCGGAATTTGTTTTTATCCGACTCGAGGAGCTACCAGACTAAATTCCTATATATATCGGAAAAAGTCCGATAAAGCCAGAAGCAGTCCGAACTGCCTGACCACTTCAGGTATGCTCACCACAATAAGGTAAATAAAAGACATGTTTATCAGTGTACAGTACAGTATTATTATATATATTGTATCATTTGATTAATGTAGTGAAGTTATAATGCAGTACAGTACCACAACGGTAGTCAAAACAGTTTAAAAACATTCATACGATCCAGACTAATGTCTGATATACCAGAAAAAGTCCAGATTAGCAGGGGGAAGTCAGGATGTTGCTTTTATCGGAATTTTGCATTTTTTGGACTGGCTTGGGCCTCCAGTTAGTCCGTTATAGTGAGGTCTTACTGTATAGTAATCATAAAATTACCGTTACTCCCCCTCTTCCCTGACTGTGAACCTGAAACTGGTAGACCTCTTCAGGTGGTGTCACAGGAGGAGGCAGGGTGGGGCTCCTGGGAGACAGGAGAGAGAAGGGGGCAATACTGATCTGGCTGGTGGGAGAGTGTACCGTGGCAGGAAACTAGGATGGGATGGATAAATGATACGCTGGTGACATAGTGCCAGATCAGCTATAGTTTAACACTGATTATGGAATTTGACAGTCAGGCTGTTAAACGTTATGCAGACTTTGGCACATTACGCAGTCAACCAGCATGTTTTGTTATATTGTTTAAAGGACGACCTACTCTCCATGGGGTGGCACATTACACAAACCTTGCAGTATTAGTGTATGGTGATGACTATGTAATCACATGGTGATATATGAAACGTTCCTAGAATGTTTGATGTCACACCTGTTGTCATAGTGACTGGGAGCTATTCTTGTTGCGTTTATGTAGCAACACTGTGGATGACGACTGATATAGAATGCAGAGGGGGGGGGGTAGGAATTTTCTCGATACAATAAATAATAGTTACCGTATTTCGTGGCATGTTAGACGCTGCAGTGTGAAAGACGCACCCTAATTCTGGAAGGGAAACTCTGAGGAAAAAAGTATGGCTTGACTAAGACTACAGAAAGGTTGCTTGATGAGTATTTTTCACTAAAATACACACTCACCTTTCAGAACCTCTGTTCAGTACTGTATATCTGTCTTTGGTTTCTTTATTTTTATGTAAAAAAAAGGGTACAAGACATGAAAACAAACAACCCCTTCCTTACATAATGTTACTTCATTCCATGACACTATCTTAACACATTAGAGTCTCTCTTCAGTACTGTATATATATATATATATGTTTGGTGTCTTTATTTTTATGTAAGAGAAGGGTACAAGACAAGAAAACAAACAAACAACCCCTTCCTTATAAAATGTTATCCATACCACGACGCCATCTTAACACTACCGGTTTGTTTATGAAAGAAGTGTCCGATTCCTTTAGTAAAGTAATTTGAGACGTGATGTTCATCTCTACACTACATACGTATCGGTATATTGAGATAAGTATTATTTTTCGTGAAGTGAACTTAAAAAAACAAAACTCAATAAAACCAGTTCTTTCATTCACTTAAGAAAATACAAAGGGCATTAAGTGAAGGAATACACTATATCTCCAAAACAAATGCCTGCATGTCTTCAAATGCCTGCATGTGTGAACTTTAGAATCAAACAACACAACCATGTTTTCAAAAATCAATTACAAGGAATGTTTACACCTTTTTATGTACCCTAAAAGTACCAGAAGCCATCCTAACATGGGGTGATCGAATTTCCATATCGCTAGGCACTAAACTGCTAAATTGCTAAACCGCTAATAATGCTGTAATTTCGGAAAGTATTATTTAATGTTGCAACTTTTTCCCATTTTTCACTGACAGTAATACAAGACTGCTTCCTTCTATGATGCTCTTGTATCGAATGAAACAAAATATCAGTAAGAGATGCCAGCCTAACAAGAATTTTTGAATTTCCATATGAGACAGACATCTGTTACAGTGACTCAACAAAAGTCATGCTAGCCAACATCAATATGATTCCCTTGCTAGTTAGTGATTGGATAGCAAGTGATCATTATTGCCCTTCTGAAGGTTAGCAAGGGGTTCAGAAGTGATCATGTTCTGAGAGTTGAGGGAACGCTAGGTGCTAAACTGCTAATAAGCTGTAATTTCAGACAGTACTGTTTAATGTTGCAGTTGTTTTTCCCGTTTTTCAGTAACGGTAATATAAAACTGTTTCCTTCTATTATATTCTTGTCTCTAATGAAACAAAATATCAGTAAGAGAAGCCAGCCAAACAAGGGTTATTGAATTTCCATATGAGACAGACGTCTGTTACAATGACTCAACAAAAGTCAAGCTAGCCAACATCTCCAATATGATTACCTTGCTAGTCAGTGATTGGATAGCAAGTGAAGTGATCATTATTGCCTTTCTGAAAGTTAGCAAGGGGTTCAGAAGTGATCATGTTCTGAGAGTTGGGGGAAAGCTAGGGGGGAAAGCTAGGTGCTAAACTGCTATACTGCTAATAAGCTGTAATTTCAGACAGTACTGCTTAATGATGCAGTTGTTTTTCCCGTTTTTCAGTAACGGTAATATAAAACTGTTTCCTTCTGTTATATTCTTGTCTCTAATGAAACAAAATATCAGTAAGAGAAGCCAGCCAAACAAGAGTTATTGAATTTCCATATGAGACATCTGTTACAGTGACTCAAATGTCATGCTAGCCATCATCTCCAGTATGATTCTCTTACAAGCTACTGAATGGATGGCAAGCAAAGTGATCATGACTGCATTTCAGAAGGTTAGCAGGGAGTTCACCAGTGATCATGTTAGCCTGCTAAAGCAGTGTGTATGCTAGATGCTAAATTGCTAAACTGCTATACCGCTAAACCCCCAGACAGTCACATGGCCAGTTGTAAACAAACCCTAAATTTTTTCTTAAGCCTGGGTGTTTCTAATCGTAAAATCTGAGTATATACACAAGTGAATGTAACTTTTTGCAATAAATCAAAGGTGTTTATACTCTAAAAAAAATACTTGACTACCAAACAGTGAGGTGATCCTCTGTATGATTCTTCTAAATGGAGCCAAGGTAGTCTCGCCTCCAAGGACG
This sequence comes from Coenobita brevimanus, assembly GCF_032717465.1. Taxonomy (NCBI): domain Eukaryota; kingdom Metazoa; phylum Arthropoda; class Malacostraca; order Decapoda; family Coenobitidae; genus Coenobita; species Coenobita brevimanus. The sequence continues at coordinate 9,687,605 of NC_137064.1, forward strand.
CATGGGGATATTTGAAGATGATTTTGAGACAAAAAGGTGCGTCTTCCACCCCACGAAGTACGGTAACAGGAGTGATTCGTGCCTATGGTTCTCGTTAATATCTGTATGGCACCCCCTGGGGGTAGGGGGGTTTTTCAAGAACACTCCCCCAGTATCCCTGCTTGTTGTAAAAGGCGACTAAAAGGGTTGGCGGAGGATTAGTGCCCCTCCCCGGAAATCAACTAACTAAAAAAACAAACAAGAAGCCTCAGACAAGGACTGACCAAACAATGACGACCCAGGACCGGACAAAGGACTTGGTAAAGGGTACATGGAATGTAAGAGGAGCGAATGATGAGGTGAAAGAGAGAGAGATTGTCCAGGTGCTTGAGGGTGCGAAAGTGGATGTATGTGGAATAACTGAAACAAAATGGCGAGGAGAAAGTGTGAGAGAATGGGAGTATGGATGGGGTATATGTGTAGGAGTAGGTGAGAATGAGAGGGCAAAGGAAGGAGTATGTATAGTTGTGAGTAAAAGATGGAAGAAGAGCATAAGACAGTATGGATCAGTTGGGTCAAGGATTGTGTGGGTAAAGTTGAAAGTTGGACTACAAATGTGGGCGATTGTGTGTGTATGCACCAACGCAAGATTGTGCTAGAAGAGTGAGAGAAGAGTTCTGGACAAATGTAGAAGTGTGCATGGAAAAGTTTGGAAGGAATGAGAGAGTGTTTTTGATCGGTGATATGAATGGTAAAGTTGGGAATGTGAAGGTGGATGGAATAGTTGTTGAGTGGGGTGTGCCTGCTGAGATAGATGAGAATGGCAGTGCGTTGGTGGACATTTGTGCTGGGAGGGGGTTGGTGATAGCCAATACCCTCTTCAGGCATAAAATGATCCACAGGTATACATGGCGAGTGATGAGAAGGGTGGGTGGTGAACTGAATGAAAGGAAGGCAATGATTAATTATGTGTGTGTGGATGAAAAGATGCGAAGATGTGTAATGGATGCAAGAGCTCATAGAGGTTGGGGGAGTGGACTTTCTGACCACTACTTGGTGGTGGCCAGAATTAGGATTCAAGTAAGATGGAGGAATAGAAGAAGGGAAAAACGAGAGGAAGGAGTAGTTGCAAGGAGAGTGGAAAGGTTACAAGAGGATGAGAAAAAGGCAGAGTATAAGAGAGAAGTGGAGGAACGATTGGGCAAATATGAATTGGAGCAGATGGGAAACGTGGAAGGTGTGTGTAGGATATTTACAGAAGAAATATGTGCAGCATGTGATGTGGTGTGTGGAAGGAAGAGAAGATGGAGGGGGGTGCAAGGAACAGCGTGGTGGACTGAAGAGATGAGACAGGCTGTGGCACAAAAGAAGAAAGCATACAATGAATGGATGAGAAATAGGGGCGTGGAAGAAGTTGAGAGGCGGAAGAGAGAGTCATATGTAGAAAGAAAGAATGAGGTGAAAAGATTAGTAAGAGAGAGTAAGAAGAGAGTGGATGAGGAATTTGGAAGGAATTTGAGTGTAAAGTGGAGGGACTGTAAGAAAATGTTCTGGAAAGAGGTGAAAAGAGTAAGACAGGGTGGAAGTGAAGTTAGCAGGGGAGTGAAAGGTAAAAATGGTAGATTACTTGTGGAGAAGGGAAAAAAAAGTGAGCAGATGGAGAGAACACTTTAAGGAATTGTTGAACATAGAGGATGGAAGTAATGCTGGGGAATGGCTGGGAGAAGGAGGGAGGTGAGAAGACAGGAAGAAATCAGTAGGATAGAAGTTGTGGAAGCAATGAAGAAAGATAAATCAGGGAAAGACCGAAGAATTGATGGAGTGTGTGGTGAAATTCTGAAGCATGGGGGAGAGATAGTAGTAGAATGGATGTGGAAGGTGTGCAAATTGGCCTGGGAGGAAGGTAGAGTCCCGCAGGATTGGAAGTCAGGTATAATTATTCCCTTGTACAAAGGAAAAGAGGAAAAAGAAGTGTGTCGTAATCATAGGGGCATTTGTCTTCTTAGTATAATAGGAAAAGTGTATGGTAGGATACTTATTGACAGAGTTAGAGAAAGAACAGAGAAATTAGTTGGAGAAGAACAGGGAGGCTTTAGGAAGGGAAGAGGTTGTGTAGATCAGATAATCATTCTTAGATCTTTAGTGGAAAAGTTTCTAGAGAAGAGAAAGAAGTTGTATGCGGCTTTCATGGATTTGGAGAAACCATATGACAGGGTGGATAGACAAGGATTGAGGAAAGTGTTAAGAATATATGGAGTAGATGGGAAGTTGTTGAATGCTGTGAAGAGTATGTACGATGGTGCGAAGGCTGCAATGCGTGTGGATGGTGAACTAAGTGAATTTTTCTCTTTGAAAGTTGGGTTGAAACATGGATGTGTCATGTCTCCATGGTTGTTCAATCTGTACATGGATGGGGTAATAAAAGAGGTACAAGGTAGGGTAGTGGATATTGGAGTGGCCCTGGTGAGAGAGGACAGTGTTTGGAAACTCCCTGTACTGTTGTTTGCAGATGATACTGTGTTGTTGAGTGAAGACAAAGGGGAGCAGCAAGGCTTGGTGGATGAGTTTGGGAGAGTGTGTAAGAAACGGAATCTAAAGGTGAATGTAGGGAAAAGTAAAGTGATGGTCTTTGAGAGAGGTGAAGTCAGTGAATGTACAGCGAGGTTGGATGGTGAGGAATTGGAAAATGTGAGTACGTTTAAGTACTTGGGTAGTGTGATGAGTAAGGATGGAGGTTTGGAGGGTGAAGTGCTTGAAAGGGTACAGCAGGGAAGAAAGGTTGCTGGTTCTTTGAAACCAGTGATAAGAAACAGGGAAGTGAGCATGGAAGTGAAAATGTTACTACATGACAGTATTGTGATACCAACTCTAACGTATGAAAATGAAGCTTGGACGTTGTTGGAAGGACACAAGTCAAGAGTGATAGCAGTGGAAATGAGTTATTTAAGAGCAGCCTGTGGAGTCACATGGAGGGACAGGCTGACGAATGAGGATATAAAGGAGCGTTGTGGTGTGGATGTGGATGTGATAGGAAGCGTTATGAGGAACATACTGAGGTGATTTGGCCATGTGGAGAGGATGGAGGGTGAAAGACTGACGAAGAGAGTGTATGTGAGTGAGGTGGAGGGGGGAAGAGGGAGGGGGAGGCCGAGGGTGAGATGGAGGGATGGGGTGGAGAGGTATATGAGAGAGGGGGGTGTGAGTTGGGAGCAGGGCAGTGAAGTGGCGGGGGACAGGGCGACTTGGAGGCAATTTGTTTGTGGCCACCCCAAACGGGATTGAGGTGTCTGGCAATAGATAGATAGACAGATAGTAAATCAGCACGTGATTTACTAGGGGTGAAGGGGATGGACTGGGTCCCAAAACATAGGTAGCGATACTGGGATGGGCTAATAGGTGGGTAAAGAGATGACTTATCAGCTGTATTGTATGACCTTTATGCCGGATTACTGTTAACCCTATAGGGACAGAGTAAATTGTGGTATGAAGGACGCGTAACTGTTAATCTGATGCACAGCCTCAGTATCCGGTTTACTGTCACTCCTTCCCTCTTCCCGACAACTGCATACACTCAGACAGGTACTGATGGGGAGGGGAGATGGCCGTAATGACTGCTCCGCCATGAACCGCAGATTACATATTCATACATCAACAACAGTGGTTCACCTGTTTTCTTCAGTGGATTGCAATATACACTATTACTCGGCCAGGGCAACAGCTCCATGTTCAGACGCTGCTGAAATGTGTGGCTCAGTAGTTGCTCTCCGTGAACAGGGCAATGGTCCTTGACTTTACCTTCATCCTATCTATTTCATACAGTGTGAACGCCACTCGGTTGTTTAGCATTAAAAAAAAAACAAAAAAAACACACACCCTGCAGATGAAGTATGCATTTGCATTAATGCGATTTCTGTAACTGATGGCACAGTTGATGTAATATGCACGTGCACAAACTGGATAACTGCAGACATCACAACCTTGTTCCACCATTGTTTGCTCAATGGTTTGTGAAGGAATGCTTACGGCATACGACAGTTGCTCAACGTGAATCTAAATATAATAACCATTGGCAATCTTAAATCAACAGCCAAACACGACATACCAAAAACGGTAACATATACCAGGGTTAAGTAAATCCACCTTTATTTCACCTTGGTGCCATACAGATATTAATGAGAACCATAGGGACCATCATTACTGTCAGACTGTTCATATTTACTGGTGTTAAGGGGAAAATCTACATAGCCCTATCCCTACTCTGTTTGCGATATCAGTCGTCATCCATAATGATACCACGTAACAGGCTAAAAGAGTACTTCCCAATCACTATGACAACATCCGTAACATCTGTCAAACTGTAGGGACGTGTAATATATTTGCACATTAGCAAACTGTCACCATACTCATTATATTGCACAGGGGTACTGAGCCATCTACTGGAAAGTGTGTCGTGAATTGTTACAAACCATGATGGTCAATAACAACACTCAGCAATATCAACATAAACTTTTTATTGCTTTTCTTTCCTTCACAGGTGGCTTTACATTGAGTAACAAACCAAATGGTTTCCTGTAAGCCAAGAAACCATTTACAACGCTAGGTGGTTACCATATAACCAACCCATACGTGCTCCCTACGTGTCAACAAGTGGGTTGGTGGAGGGTTAGTGCCCCTCCCCGTAAAACAGGTAACTCAAAGTCAAGTGGCCACCCCTTTCGGGATTATGGCGTCTGGCAATAGATAGATAGATAGTTTCATGGTCTGACTTTAAAATTCCGTATTCTCCATGAAACACTGATTTGGTCCAGTCATCACCTTGTAATCTATCCCTCCCACTGTAGCTCCTGTCATCTACCAAAGTCCACCTTCCCCTACCCTATCACCCCTCTCTTCTAGCCCCCAGTTTGAACACTATCGCCCCATCCCAATCCTCACCCACCTCCCTCCTCCTGTCTTCCAGGTCCCCCATCCCCACCCTGCTGCCCTCTGTGGCGCCACCTCCTATATGTAGTGAACTTGCTTCGATTTCAGAGGTCTACCAATGTCAGGTTCACGGTTGAGAGGATGGGCGTCACGATAAGTTTCTGTTCATTGATAGCTGTGGGGAAACTGAAAACCATGCCTCAGATAATGAATTATTAACTGTTGCATGGTTCATGACTCGAAACTAAACCACTTATGAAATCCGTGTCATTCATAATAACTGCTATTATGTAAAGGGTGTATTGTGTGACTATTAAAAAACTTACTATCATCAGTATATTTTCTAACGGAACATTGCTCGTACATTACCATCAATGACTGCGCACAGCGGCAATGATCGCAGCATTCAGTTCGTCCTGGCAACCGAACGTAACCTGGTGAAGTTCCATATCAAACAGTGTTACCAGATGCGGAGAGAACTACACCACCTCGATGGTGGACGGGGTGTTTCTGTTTGATATGTCCGCAACTGTACATACATACATACACACGTGTACACATACCCAACAGATGCTGGGTAAGATACCAAGCCAAACAGCATGGCGCCACAAGACTACTGGCAGGCAAAGATGTTCCACCTGCAGGGATGCATTTTTCGGATAAAGTGGAAAAATGTACAAATAACTGTTTTGAACAGCCAGATCACAGTGTCCAGGTACTGGACTGTCCCAGTAGTGGATGTCTGGATAATAGTGGGATTGATGTAATGATTGGTAGATGATGAGGAAAATGAAAACGATGATGACAGTGATGATAAAGGTCTTTATAGTTCATATTATCAAAGTTGATGAGGCTGGAGTGGGAAAATGAAGGCATGATGAAACTCTTTCTTGCCATCTGCTTTACACTGATGATATGAGGCTGAAATTATCCGGTGGACTTCTAATTACATCAAATTATTGTAGCAGTGTTAACTTTCCCTTCTTGCACTGAGGGGTATATAAAAGTAGTGTCTTACAATGCCAAGGGGTATAACATTTGGGACATATAACCCATAGTTCTGAAAGCAAATAAGAGCTATGGTCCCTCAGTTAATTTTTATGATACCTTATGCTTACCTTCTTATTTCTGTGTCCATGTTTGCCCTTGTGTTTTGACATCTGGCTTTCAGAATCACACTCTGCTTCATTTTCATTTTGCTGATGATGACATGTGTCTTCTGTACTTGCACATTCCTCACTGACTTGTTTGGGATCACTATGAACAGGCTCCACAGCAGAAGACTGACTAGTCTGGTCACCTCTATTTTCTAGGTCTTCTTTCTTATCACAAGGAACAGGTTCTGTTGTCTTATTCTTATGTGTATATTGTACAGTTCTGTTTTCTCCTTCCTCTAGCATATTGCAACACGCACTCACAGAACCTGTAAGTATTAAAAAGTAAAACATTAGCTACTTTTTTTTTTTTTTTTTTTAAACCACTTACAGGTTCTGCAGTCTTATTCTTATGTGTATATTGTACAGTTCTGTTTTCTCCTTCCTCTAACATATTGCAACACACACTCACAGAACCTGTAAGTAATAAAAAGTAAAACATTAGCAATTTTTTTTTTTTTTTTTTTAAATCAATGTACCTTTATGTTCAAAACCCTACAAGGTTTTCCAGACATGAATAAATCACCTGTGACTTAACAGTTCAGAGTTTCTGTTGTTGCTGCTTAACCAGGATCTGTCTGACCGAGCTGACCACGCTAACCCACCAACCAAAGGTAGGCAACTATCTCTGTGGGGCCATCCTACAGGTACTACACAGTGCATATACCACATAAGGATATGGGGACATCCTACAGGTACATACATATTTAGGGATCTCATGTCCCCTTGTGGTAGAAAGCACCTCATCAAGGTCAGCCATGGTCCTTTCCACAGTGAAGTGCATGGAAATATAAGGTCTAGGTCCTGGGAAAATGCCACAGCTGCTCCAACGAGATTGCAAAGTGCTCCCATGTGTAGGCTCATCATCAATGCCAGTTTAATACGGTAAAGCAGGCAAGTAATTCCATACACATGAACACTTAACTCAAACAGTTTTTTAATCCTCAGACCACCAGAAGCTTCAAAGTGATTAATGAAATTGTCTGGCACTAGACATAGTAAATTACAGGAGACGTCCTGAAAAGTTACTTCCAAAACTGTAACAAAACATCATCAGCTATTTTCAGGAAGAATGTGATACAAATCCTAGGATTCAGACTAAAAACTGATTTCAAAATTGTTTTGATACTAATTATGACTAAACCAGACTAGATACTCACCTGGAAATTTGTATTCCCATATGCCAATGTGCCCTTTTCATCTCATATCCATAAAAAATGTCTTTGACAGCACTGTAGCAGTCAAACTATGGCACATATTGACATACAAATTTACACTTATATACACCCATATCTTGATATCTGATAGTGTTGTGTACCAGTGGGAGTGTTCGGTCTGCAAGTGTGTTGGATATCAAAACAAATTTTCCTTTCAGATAATGAAGAAAAGCCAGAGATGCATTCCAGACCCAAACCCAAACTCTCATATGCCTTACTAAATCAACAGAGACAGGCACAGAAACACTATAGGTAATGTTATTATCCTCATAAACAGTACTATTGCTAAAAAATGGTACATCAAATATCACATGCAGGAGGGTACAGCAGTGGGACGTGTGCTGTTGAGATGCTCCATGGGGCAAATGACAGTGACAGCTAGGCAGGCAGCTGGCGGTGCACCAAGCGGGGGTGGGGGAGGGGAGGAATGGGAAGGAAGACAAGCAGGGGTGTGGGAGGGAGATAAAATGGGAGGGAGATAAGTGGGGGTTGGGGAGGATGGGGGGGACAGGGGAAGGAGACAAGAAAGCCAAACTGCTCTACTTACCGCTCCCCCCTAGCCTCACTCACTCACTCACTCATTCACACACTCACTCACTCATTCAGCCACCCACCCACTCACTCACTCCCTCACACACACAGACACAGACACACAGGTCACCGACAGAGACGGAGCTCTTTGTGGATCATGGGGAAATAATCGCTCAATCAGCGGCAACATGAAAACCGACCTATTGTGATCATGTGAACGAATACATGAGTGGTAGTCCCGTCTGTTATCAGTGGGGGGGGGGGGAGACAGGTTTCGGTCATATAAGAGTACAAGACACGATGGAAATAGAAAGTTTTTGTAAGGTTATATCATGTAGGAAAGGGACAATTCACTGTTTACATCTGTTGGTGGTGAATTTGCGGGCTTCTCCAATAAAGATCAGGATAAAGGAAGTACGAAACAACCAAACAACAGTAGCAGGAGTGGAGAAAATGGCTGAATGTCCAGGAAATTAAAAAGATATGGTCAATAATTACAGAGTTGAAGGAACGGACATTAGAACAGGAGAAAGAGATTAAGGTAATGCACAGCAACTTGGACAGCATCTGCACACGCAGTGCTGAACAAGAAAGACAAGTTACAGAATTAAAAGTGAGTAATGAATCTGCTTCAAATGAAATAAAACAATTCATGAGGGATAATAAGAGGTTGAAAGAAGAAAGGGACAGGATGAAAAGTAAACTAGATGAGCATGAATCAAAATCAAGGATGCAAGATGAACACATTAAAGAAACCAAGGAGCAACACAAAGGGTGGAAGAAAATTCAAGAGGAAGGAAATACAAATCTGAAAGACATTATAGAACAACAAATCAAGGAAAACCAGCAAAAGGTGGAGAAAGACATGGTTAGAGTACTAAGAAGTTGAGAATCTCTGGTCAGGGATGTAGGAGACAATAAAAAATGAGTGATAATTTCTGGAGTAAAAGAAAAATGTATGACAGCAAGATCAGAAAGGAAAAGAGAAGAACTGAGAAGGGCTAAAGGGATAGTATCAATAGTTATGGAGGGTAACAATGAAGCTTAAGATAAGATCGAAGAAGTGTTTAGGCTAGGAAAGTATGAGCATGGAGGGGTGAGGCCACTAAAAATAAAGTTTAAGTCTCAGGTAATGGTAAATGAAACTGTCAACAAAACATGGAAACTACCAGTCAAGGAGGGATTTACGAATGTTTGGATTAAGAGAGATGCAAATGAGGAAGAAAGAGCTAAAATAAAGGAGCTAGTAAAGGAAGCGAAGGAAAAAAACAAGCAGAGAATGGAGGAAGAGAAGACAATGTTCTATTGGAGAGTTATGGATCAGAAATTGGGGAAGTGGTATCAAAGGAGAGAAGGAGTGAAGAGGGAATAAAAAACAACATATTTTTTTTGAAAGTGGCATATACTAATGTTGATGGTTTAACATTGGCAAGGTTAGAAATCAACGATTTCTTGACGGTACATAAACCAGATATTACGTCCTTTGTAGAGACCAAGTTGAGAGAGGACATTGATATCCATATGGGAGATGGTAAACACAAACTATGGAGAAGAGACATAAAAGAAAAAACAGGAGGAATGATAACAGATGTGAAGAACAACACAGATGTGGATAAGTGAAACTGGGAGAGGGTAGGGCTGACGTGACAAATATGAAATTAGAAACTAGAGGGAATGGCAAGTGAGGCATCACAGTAGTACAGTATATATTCCCCCTAAGACAAGGGCATGGAATGATAATGAATACCAAGAGATGTTGCAGACATGGTTAGATACCTAAAGCAACAACATAATTCGGATGGCTGATTTTGAGTGTAAAGAGGTGAACTGGGAGGAATGGGATCCAGGAGGCAGTGAACATTCGTGGGGCACTGTATTGTTAAATATAGCAATGAATAATGTAATGACCCAGTGGGTCAAAGAAGAGACAAGATTCAGAGGTGATGACACACAAACAAGACTTGATTTACTGCTAACCAAAGAACCTGACACAACTGAATCTTTGAAATATCTGTGTCCTATGGGAAAAAGTGATCATGTAGTGACTGAGTACCAACTGATAAAATGGAATGTGGTGCCAAAAGATGAGCTTTATAGGAAGGGAAGATACAACTTTGGGAAAGCAAACTTTACAGGATTGAGGAAATTTTTTGAAGAGGTGGACTGGAAAAAATTCAGAGAGGAGCAATGCAGAAGTGGGATATCTTTCTGGACCTCTATAAATTCGGGAGTGGAAAAATATATGCCAAGGGTAAGTGAGAAAGAGAACAGGAAAAAGGATTGGTTTAACAGAGGGTGTATGATGGCAAAAAAAAGAAAGGGACATGACAAGAAACAAATGGAGAAAGACAGGTAATAACAGAACAAAGGAAGAATACAGAAGAACTAGAAATGAATATACAAGAATACATGGAGAGGAAGAAAGGAACTTTGAAAAAGGTATAACTGACAAATGTAAGGACGAACCCAGATTGTTTTACAAGTTTGTTGATGGCAAACTGAAAAAATAATGAAGGAATAAAAAAACTGAAAGTAGGAGAGGTCTATAAAGATGCAGCAATGCAAGCTGAAATACTGAACAAATGTTTCAAATTGATTTTCACTAAAGAAGGTGATTTTGTGGAAGGGGAGGGACTAGAAATCCATCCATCCATCATCCAATCCTATGCCGCCCCATGAGGAGCATAGGAGCCCAGGACCAGGCAAGATCGTCCTAACATTTAAAATGAAAGTGACCAGCCTCACTCATCCCTGAGTGGCATTAAGCAATCAATAAACCCCAACCTCCTCTTGGATATAAACCTGCACCGGCTCAATCCAACTGGAACGCCTTAATTTCCCACTAAACCACCTGGCACCATAATTTGGTTATACGGTTACCACCCAGCATAGTAAATGGTTTCCTGGTGTACAGGAAACCATTTGGTTTGTCACTCAGTGTAGATTCACCCACACGCAGAAGTAAGAAGAAAGGGTGAAGGAAAGAAAGACAGCAGAGGGAGTGTAAAGTCTTTCTTTCCTACGCTCTTTTAAGTCATTCCTTCCTTCACTCTTTCCTCTTACTTCTGCCTATGGGCGAATCTACACTGAGTGACTAGAAATGCAGTGATAAAAGATGTAAAAGTGAAAGTGCAGGAAGTGTATAAATTACTGAAATCTCAAGATGTAAGAAAGGCCCCAGGACTGGATGGAATCTCTAACTGGGTACTGAAGGAATACAGAGAACAACTGGTGGATAAGATTCACGGTTTAATTGTGTGTTCTCTGGAAGAATGGAAAGTGCCTTGGGAATGGAAGAGGGCCAATGTGGTACCAATTTATAAGGGAGCAAACAATGAAGAAACCCTGAATTATACACCAGTGTCCCTGACTAACATGATCGCAAAATTGTGCGAGAGAATCCTGAAAGACAGATGGATAAAATATATGGAAGAGATGGACAATTTGCCAGTAAGTCAGTCAGGATTCAGAAGTGGAAGGTTGTGTGTTTCCAACTAGATGAGCTTTTACTCAAGAGTGACTGATGTGCTACAGGAGAGAGACAGTTGGGTGGATTGTGTGTATTTAGATTTGGAGAAAGCCTTTGACAAGGCACCTCATAAGCAACTAATGTGGAAATTAGAGCACATAGAAGGACTGAAGGGAAACTCCTGGAGTGGATGTGAGACTTCTTGACAGAGACAAATGAGGACAGTAATAAATGACAGGATGTCTGGATGGAGGGAAGTAACAAGTGGAGTCACACAGGGCTTGGTGTTAGCTCCTGTAATGTTCCTGATTTATGTAAACATTATGGTAATGAACAGTTCTGCAAATCTGTTTGCTGATGATGCAAAGATCGTGAGGAGAGTAGAAGCTGAGGAAGATGGGAAATGAAATTCAATGCAAAAAAATGTAAATTATTGGAAATGGGTAAAAATGCCAAGAGGCCATCACTGAAATATTTGATGGGTAAGGAACCAATCACAAAAGTGAGAGAAGAGAAAGATTTGGGAGTGCTGGTCCAGGATAATTTATCACCTGAAATACACATCAACATGATAGTTAGATAGACATATAATCTCTTGACTAACATAAGAGTAGCATTTCAGTACATGAATGAGGAGATGATGAAAAATTTGATAGTGACCATGATCTCCCCCAGGCTGGAATATGTGGCAGCAGTGTGGTCCCCACACAAAAAGAAAGATATAAACACGATCGAGAGAATACAAAGAACAGCAACCAAGATGGTCCCTAGCCTGGCAGATATGTCATACAGAGAAAGGCTGGAAGAGCTGGATCTGCCTTCCTCAGAAGAAAGGAGAGAGAAGGGCGACATGATTGCAGTGTTCAAGGCCATGATGGGAGTAGAAAAAACTGACAGAGTAGATCTGTTTGTATGGGATGGGAGAGTAACAAGAGGACATGGAATGAAACTGAAAAAGCCAACTTGCTTGAAGGATATCAAGAAATATAGTTTTCCATATAGATGCACAAACCTGTGGAATAGCCTGGACAAAAATGTTGTCCAGTCTAAAAATTTAAACGAGTTCAAAGCAAAATTTGACTTACTGAGAAACAGACAGGGCCCCACAAGAGTAGCTCATTTTCTATATATCACAACTAGGTAAATACTAGGTAAATACGGAGGAGGCAAGCGGGGATGGGGGAGGGTGGGGGAACGGAAAGGGAGACAACCAGAGGTAGGGGAGGGCAGGGGGAGAGGGAAGAAGACATACCTGGTGGTGCTGAGTGTGGTGGCGGATGGAGGAGGGACAGGGGGGAGGGGAGAGAAGAGAAGGGTTGGAGCGAGGAAGGGAGGACCAGAGAGCCTCGTTTCAAACCTAGGGAGAGGCGGGGTGTCGGAATAGCGAGGCAACAGACATTCAAACTGTTCCCCTATTTCTTGTGTTCGGTCTAGTGAAGTGCGGGTTATTGATGCACTTGATTATGGGGTATGGGTGTATTTCATCACATTCTCTATGTGCCACCCTGATCCAAAAAATCACTGGATATTTTTCTTTTTTTTCCACATTAGGGATAAAGTAGATTTTTCTTCTGCCCCACAGTTTATGAACTGTTGGTGCTAAGTAAATACACATCATGTCATTTATGCAAATTTATAAAAGTTTGTTTAATATTCAGTAATCCCTCCACTACCCGATGTAATACAACCAAAGGCATGTCCGGAAAGTGGGCCCATGCCTGCTGGACTGGTACTTAACCCGTTAACTGCTCTATACAGCCTTGGCTGTTCCGAGTGCGACTGCTCAATACAGCCCTGGGTGCAAAGGTGAATTTCAAATATAGTGCCATAGTGACCAAGGTCGACCCATCCACATATGTCTGAGCCTTCAAAACTGACTGAAACCGAAATCGAAAAAGAAAACGAGAACCATACATTCCTACAGGGAATCAGACACTTCGATGCTCATCCATGGCTTTACCAAGGTAAATATTGAGCTAATATTTCGTTAGTATATACTTTGGCATGTGTTCTATCAATTCCTGCCAAAGTATTCTATCAATTCCTAAGACAAAATTTGGCCTTTGGGAAATTTCATTTTTACCCCTATGTCTGCGCACCACGGACACCTCCAAAAATCCGCCATGTGCAGTTAACGGGTTAAGGACCCTAACTCAACCTAACTTTGAAAGCCACCTAAATAACTCCCTATCGGACATGCTATTCACTCCAATAATGGACATAAAGCATGAAATAAATGAAAAGGAACCAGAGAATGACGAATTATAAGTGGTTATGGAAAATATTTAGCAGTGTACAGGGTACTTACAGCACGTCTGTGGATGCCTTTTCTACAGCCCCATTCACACGGTGCATGGCAGCGCACCTGGCCAGGCGGAACGGTCCTCGCAACACACCCAAATTGGGGAGTGCAGGGCGATGTCACGTACGCTTGCTTGATCCACTAGTGTTGGTTAAGTAGCGCGCCTCACAAGACGCCACCGTCTCCTACCTCACTCACCATGTCGAAGTAGCTAGACAGAGCATGGCTTCCCCCCCCCCCCACTAGTGTTGGTTAAGTAGCGCGCCTCACAAGACGCCACCGTCTCCTACCTCACTCACCATGTCGAAGTAGCTAGACAGAGCATGGCTTTTTTTTTTTTTTTTTTTTTTTAAACCTCAGTTAAGTCATGATCATGGATTTTTTTTCAACTTTTTTCCTGTCTTTCACTAATTCATTGTCCATAATCGCCTCACCCTAACCATTTCCTCCCTTCCCTGTCCTCGAACTTTCACCAGCCCTCCCTATCCTCCTTGAGGACATATACTGTAGAGGTCAGTCTGGTTAGAGAGAGAGACAGACAGACAGAGAGAGAGGTACAGACTCTGACCTCACAGAAGGAAGAGACTTTTACCTAGCATATTTTTGTAATCTACTCTATAAAGGAATTCATTCTACAAAACAATTTTGTATGGAAGTAAATAAAGTGATGTATTCATTGTATAGTGTTATGTTATTTACCTTCAAGTAGTCGTCCTTAAGGACATCATAGATGGCTTGACAAGTCTCAGGAACTACACTACATAGGTTAGCCTTTGATATCCTAGTCAGGTACTGCAGTCTTGTGTATGAGCAAACTGCTGTGAGGAAGAGAAGTGTTGCTTCCAGTCTGGCTCCTGCTGCAATGCTTTCTTGCATCGTTGTGTCCTGGCGCTCAATGAATGGTCTAACTTTGTTTAGTAGTGTGTGGAAAGCACTCACGTGCAGTCTCATGTAATTCTGAAAGTCCAGCTCATTTTCTGAAGCCAGTTCCTTAAATATTTGATTGTAGCTTTCCATTTCTTCCCTATGAAGAAGCCACTGCTTTGCCCATATTCTTTTTTCTTAGCCACGTTCCTTCTTTTTAATGGCACAAGCCAGCACAAGTGCCCAAAGAGCAATGTCGTTGCGTGGCATCACTTTTGATAGCTGTGATGTACTGCCACAAGGCACGGAGTCAGTGACGCACTGCACCGCGCGAGGCGCCAGGCAGCACCTTTGAACAGACGACCGTTGGAAGCGCAAGCTTGATTCCCCACATGCCTGGGAACCCTACCTCAAAAGCTGCACCGTGTGATCGGGGCTTACGGCTTTGGCAGTGGTGAAAATGCTCTTGAAGCATGTACAGTAATCCAGAGTTGTGCTGCACTTAATTCTTTGCACTGTGAGTTATAATTATTGTTTAACGCTGCACATTCTGTTCTTAATTGCACCACACCAGTTTCAACCACCAGTCTGCACTCCACAGATAATCCTTTGCACTCTAAATTCTAATTTCTTAACACTGTACAACACTGTAAATTCCCATGTGGTCTAGTGGCGAGGAATTGCAGTTTATTCACTGTTTATTCACAAAAACAAGCACGTGCGGCATCCACTGCGATGAGCATCTACCCGTGACGGGAGTTAGGCGGTAACTGGTGAGGGGGGAGGAAGGAAGGGGTGAAGGGACCATGTGTAAACACAGCTGGCCTGTTTGGTGCTGCGCAGCAATTTCAAATTATGAGTGGGAAAAAATTAGGATTTGGGGGGAATTTTTTTCTTTTTTGGCCACTTTTGGGTTCTGAAGGTCCAGGCCCACAATGTCCGGTAAGTGGGGAGTCCGGAAAGTGGGTGTCCAGATAGTACAGGGATTACTGTACAGTATACAGTGATCCCTTGGTTATCGCACATATTTGGTACCACGTCTGGTGCATGATAACAAAACTGTGCAATAATGAAAGCACAAATCCTTTGGGATTTATCCTAACTGGTACTGGCAACCCCACTTGTAAACCCAAATTTTACCTCCCATAACAATTTAGGTCCATTAAATACACATACGGTTATGGTTGGTTAGGTTAACTGAACGAGTTGAGAAGAAGGATGAACTAGAATGTACTGGTGTTGTAATGAGGAAGCATAAAGAGATATCATCTGGGCATGTAGAGAGCATGAAGGATGACAACTGGGTGCAGAAGGTGAGAGGTGTGAAGGCTGCAAGAGGCAGCCCAAAAAAGACCTGGGATGAGGTTACACAGTGTGACCTCAGGGATAAGGGACTGAATAGAGAGGCTGCCAGAGATCAAGTAGCATGGAAAGCCACAATTAGCTGACCACGGCCAAAGCATGCAAGCATGTTGGAGCCTTCATAAATGATACAGTATGAGAGAGATAGGCGCTAACGAGGATAAGAAATTGGCAAGCAATCGAGCTGGCTGAATGAATATTGTGCAGAGGAGTGTATGACCACGGGTGAACTTGACAGTCATTGGATTGACTGTCAGATAGATGAGAGTGAAGGTATGTATGGATGTTTTTTTTACCAGCAGGTGGTGCCAAGATTTAGGAGGTTTGAAAGGTGAGTGAAACTGAGTGTGACTCATTTAAATGGGCAAACATTGGTTACTACTGCATTATAAAAGTTTTTATTTTTTCTGGTTCTCTGAATCCTACCTCACCCCACCTTGGGGTGGGAAAGTAGTAGTAGTAGTAGTAGTAGTAGGAGGAAGAGGAGGAGGAGGAGGAGGAATAGGAGAAGGAATAGGAGGAGGAGGAACACAACAACAATGATGACCACGATGGTGAGATGATGATAATATGTTATATTCTACATTCATATTCTATAAATTGGTATGATACTTTCAGACAGCTGCATACTCATAAAACTGGTATTTTACTCCATTAATAAAGTCCAATCATTATTCCTACATGTTATTCAAACATTCCTCTATAATTTATACCAAAATTTGCCAGGAAAATGTTTGTTCTAACAATTTTCAGCACTTTTCCACAATTTATATTCCTTAAACATTACCATAAGAAATGGTGTGAAATAACTAAGTTTTTCTTCTGTGAAAGAAAGCTGCATCAGGTACAGGGAGCTCCCAATGATACGAGCAGCTAGGTTCCATTTGGCACAGTCATATAATGAATTCTCGTATAACGAAACACATAACTATTGGTAAAATATTGGTTAGGTTCAAGGACCCCATCAAAGGTAAGTTTTCAAGCTAAAATATACAATATTAAATGCAACAAACATATCTATAATACTTAACTGCAGAGAAAGCAACCTGAAAAAGCAAATAGTATGCAAATAACATGACTGCACATTAATTAAACATATAAAACATGCATAACACTCATCTATAAGTGGTAATGTTGTGTTGGAGGTGGGAAGCTGGCCTGGCTGTCGCCAGCTAAGCAGTGTTGCCAAATTCCCAAACCCATATTATCATACCAGGCACGTTAAAATTGATGCTTTTTTTTATCAAAATTATCGCACTCATAAACAAAGGCATTTCTTCACATACATTGGTAATTGCTGTGGAATTAATACATTTATATGTGGAATGATTAATTACAGTTACTGAATTTGTTTAACTGTTAAGTACCTACCAGACTATAATACTGGTTTTCGTAAGAGTTACTAAATCCTACTGCTATACTAGTCTTACAGCAGACTTGTTAATTTTGCAATCCCCGATTTATTTGTCAGAGTATGAGATTGTGAAAGTTACTGTATTATTGCATATCACAAAGTGTGCCAAAATATTGAATTTTGTGATAATTATCGAACGTCTGGCAATGCTGCAGCTGAGCAGTCCCGTTATTTCTGTCCGAGGTTGAGAGAAGACAGCAGTCACTGCGTCTGCTGGTATGACTGAGTTAGAATCCTCACCCCTCGCCCCAGACTGAATGTCGTATCATCGGATTTTCGATATAGTATATCGAAAATAGTCCCCAATTTACCCAGGTCATATCATCAGTTTCTCGTATACTGAGTGGTCATATGACAGGACCTACCTGTATTCATTTAGGTGTTTAACATACTGTTAGTTAGGTATTCTTCCACTGTTCATAAGAGGGAAGCCCATGCCTGAATCATGCTTAGTCTTTTATGCACCGTATTTTTCGCCATATACTGTGCACTAGCAAAAAAGCTTAAAAAATCACACTGTGCATTATAACATGAAGGTCAGGTCTGGATTACGCCTATGGGCTGTGTTAACTAGTACCCACACTCTCCTGTTCACCAGAATGGCTCCTAAAATACTCAGGTATAACTATATACAGTATATGATCCAAAGCCACAAAAAATATATAAACAGTATATATATTGCTACTCCTCACCCTGCCCTAAGGTGGGAAAGGAGGTGTGGATGATGATGATGATAATACATATATTTATACATGAGAATATAGTATTACTGAAAAAATCGAATATGGTCCTAGCAAGCGACTGATTAGGCAAGATCTAATTTTAGGCCTAACCTATGCTACGGTACCATCAAAAATATCACACAATGGCCGTGCCTTGCTTGTTTCTTTATAATGTTTTGGTATCTCAGACATGCAACCTTTTCATACTCTTCTCATTATCGATCCTAAGAGACTTTTTTTTTTTGTACCTTTTGGTGGTAACAATTATTTTCAAAACAGGAAAGTAGCGTGCTCTCACTTAATGCGCGAACTTCTCATAATATGGAAGGCAATTTTTGAGGCCAGGAAATGATTAAAATGCGAAAATGACAGGGTGAAAAAATCTGCCCATTTCTTCAAAACTGTACTACGCTGTGACAATAGGGATTATGCGGCCTGAGGCCACAAATTATGGTTTAAACAGTCATTCCATCCATCCATCCATCCATCATCCAATCCTACCTTGCCCCATGAGGGGCGTAGGAGCCCGGGGCTAGGCATGTTAGTCCTGACATTTTAAGATGAGAGTAACCAGCCTTATTCATCCCCGAGTGGCATTACATGAGCAGTAACCTCAATCACCCCTTGGATATAAACCTTCACCTGTTCAATCCGACTGGAGTGCCGCAATTACCCACTAAACCACCAGGTGCCATAATTTGGTTATATGGTTACCACCCAGCATAGTAAATGGTTTCCTGGTGTACAGGAAACCAAGTGACAAGCCAAATGGTTTCCTGTGCACCAGGAAACCATTTACTATGCTGCTTGGTAACCATACAACGTAGTATACAGGAGAAAATTTGTCATAACGCAGTGGGAATACACACAATGCGTGCAGCAAGTCATAGTGGGGGTTGCACTGGCCAATGATGTATGGCCGTCAGTTTCCCGTGCGGGGTGTTGTCACAGTTCACTGAGCATTCCTGCCCCACTTGAGCATACCCTCTTCTTGCGCTTTGGCTCCATACATGCTGTGTGTTATCTTTGCTCTCTTTTTTTTGGTCACCCGACCCAGCCCGACCATGCCACCGCACTGTGACCCTGCGAGACATCGAAATAATCTGACCCACGAGCAGAAGCATGATATCATCAAGCGGAAGGAGAGAGGAGAACGTAATTGTGCCACCGCCAAGGTGTATCAAGTCAACAGGTCAACAATTCATACAATCCTGGAGAAGGAGGATGCCATTATAAAGACTGTGCAACCCTACGGGGGATCTCCAATGAACCAGAGGATTCAAGAGTCTGACCCAGCGCTTGTTATGATGGAGCGGTTCCTGGTCATGTACTTGAACTAAATGGATAGGGAAGGAGTTCCAATTGACTCCATTAACATAAAGAGGACGGCCCACCACCTGTATGCTGTAGCTTGCTGTAAGCTGTCTCAACCCCCAAGCAGATTGAAGGCGTCGAGTGGTTGGTTTGCCTAGTTTGGGAAATGGAAGGATTTGAAAAGGGTACAGGTGACAGAAGAATGAGCATCAGCAGATGCCAGAGCAGCAGAGGCATTCATGGGTGTCCTATAGGGAATCAGTAGGGATGGGGGTTACACTCCTGAGCAAATTTAGAACAAAGATGAGACAGGTCTCTGATACAAGAGGATGCCAAGGACTAACTGTGTCTCCAGAGAACGCAAGCAAGGCAGGGGTAGCAAAGTTGATAAGGTAAGCATCACTCTACTGTTGTCTTGCATGTTGCAAGCCATAAGATAAGGCCATTATTTGTCTATCTATCTATCTATTGCCAGACGCCTCAATCCCGTTTGGGGTGGCCACAAACAAATCGCCTCCAAGTCACCCTGTCCCCCGCCATTTCACTCCCCTGCTCCCAGCTCACACCCCCCTCTCTCATATACCTCTCCACCCCATCCCTCCATCTCATCCTCGGCCTCCCTCTCCCTCTTTCCCCCTCCACCTCACTCACATACACTCTCTTCGTCAGTCTTTCACCCTCCATCCTCTCCACATGGCCAAACCACCTCAGTATGTTCCTCATAACGCTTCCTATCAAATCCACATCAACACCACAATGCTCCTTTATATCCTCATTAGTCAGCCTGTCTCTCCATGTGACTCCACAGGCTCCTCTTAAATAACTCATTTCCACTGCTCTCACTCTTGACTTGTGTCCTTCCAACAACGTCCAAGCTTCACTTCCGTACGTTAGAGTTGGTATCGCAATACTGTCATGTAGTAACTTTTTCACTTCCATGCTCACTTCCCTGTTTCTTATCACTGCTTTCAAGGAACCAGCAACCTTTCTTCCCTGCTGTACCCTTTCAAGCACTTCACCCTCCAAACCTCCATCCTTACTCATCACACTACCCAAGTACTTAAACGTACTCACATTTTCCAATTCCTCACCATCCAACCTCGCTGTACATTCACTGACTTCACCTCTCTCAAAGACCATCACTTTACTCTTCCCTACATTCACCTTTAGATTCCGTTTCTTACACACTCTCTCAAACTCATCCACCAAGCCTTGCAGCTCCCCTTCGTCTTCACTCAACAACACAGTATCATCTGCAAACAACAGTACAGGGAGTTTCCAAACACTATCCTCTCTCACCATGGCCACTCCAACATCCACTACCCTACCTTGAACCTCTTATATTACCCCATCCATGTACAGATTGAACAACCATGGAGACATGACACATCCCTGTTTCAACCCAACCTTCAAAGAGAAAAATTCACTTAGTTCACCATCCACACGCACTGCAGCCTTCGCACCATCGTACATACTCTTCACAGCATTCAACAACTTTCCATCTACTTCATATATTCTTAACACTTTCCACAATCCTTGTCTATCCACCCTGTCATATGCTTTCTCCAAATCCATGAATGCTGCATACAACTTCTTTCCCTTCTCTAAAAATTTTTCCACTAAAGATCTGAGAATGAATATCTGATCTACACAACCTCTTCCCTTCCTAAAGCCTCCCTGTTCTTCTCCAACTAATTTCTCTGTCCTTTCTCTAACTCTGTCAATAAGTATCCTACCATACACTTTTCCTATTATACTCAGAAGACAAATGCCCCTATGGTTACCACACACTTCTTTTTCCCCTTTTCCTTTGTACAAGGGAATAATTATACCTGACTTCCAATCCTCCGGGACTCTACCTTCCTCCCAGGCCAATCTGCACATCTTCCACATCCATTCTACTAATATCTCTCCCCCATGCTTCAGCATTTCACCACACAGTCCATCAATTCCTGGGGCTTTCCCTGATTTAACTTTCTTCATTGCTTCCACAACTTCTATCCTACTGATTTCTTCCTGTCTTCTCACCTCCCTCCTTCTTCCAGCCATTCCCCAGCCACTTATATTCGCATTACTTCCATCCTCTACGTTCAACAATTCCTTAAAGTGTTCTCTCCATCTGCTCACTTTTTCTCCCTTCTCCACTAGTAATCTACCATTTTTATCTTTCACTCCCCTGCTAACTTCACTTCCACCCTGTCTTACTCTTTTCACCTCTCTCCAGAACATTTTCTTACAGTCCCTCCACTTTACACTCAAATTTCTTGTAAGTAAAGTAAAAAAAACCTAGGTGCTGTAAGCAGTTAAAACACATGAGTCCAGGGTTTATTGGGAGAAATCAAAGACAGGGTGGATGACTAAGGATATATTGAATAGCTGGTACAAGAAATATTTTATTCCTGATGCAAAAAGGAGGTGTGAGGAGTTGAGCATACCATTTAAAATCCTGTTGGTGCTTGACAATGCACCAGGGCACTCAGCCTACTTGGAGGATTTGCATGAAAGTGTTAAGGTAGTGTTTTTGCCAGGTAACACAACTTCCATCTTGCAACCTCTAGACCAGGAAGTGATAGCTTCTCTGAAGTACCAGTATGAGACGATTTTTTTTTTTAAATGCAAAAAAGGAACCAAAGGCTGTGAGCCCGCAATTATTGTTCCTTCCAAGAGAAAAACAAAATACAAGAGAAAGCCAAATTCAAGATCCGATCATTTCCAGATGCATGGACACACTACGTTTGAAAGACTGGAGATCATAGGAAGCAGGAAACAAGACAGAGGGAGACAGTTCCAGAGTTGACCTGTTGTATAAATGAAGGACTGGGAGTAACAGTTAACACTTGCATTAGAGAGTTGGACAAAAAACGGATGAGCGTTTGCTGCTAGACGGGTGCTACACGCCCATCATAGAGGTGGAGGAATGCATGCAGATAGTTCAAAGGAGCAGTGACCATCGATGTAGCGATAGAAAAGAGACAAAGATGCAACAGTGCGATGAAGAGACAGAGGTTGAAGGGAGTCAGTAAAAGGAGTAGAGTTAATGAGACGAAAAGCCTTTGACTCCACCCTATCGAGAAGAGCTGTATGTGAAGAGCCTCCCCACACATGAGAGTTGTACTCCACACAGTGGCAGATAAAACCCTGTATAGAGTCAACAATTGTGCAGGGGTAAAGAAGGAATGGAGTCGGCTTAGCACATCTAATTTCTTGGAAGCATATTTTACACGAGATGTAATATGATCTTTCCAAGATAAGTCACGAGTAAATGAAACCCCAAGCATGTCCAAGGATGATGCAGGATTAAGCTGAATATTATTAAATATTAGTGGGTATACCTGTGGAAGGTTTTGTTGGGTTGAAAGGTGCAAAAACAGAGTCTTTGATGCATTTAAAAAAAAAAACATTATTTTTACCCCAGTCAGAGATACGAGCCAAGTCAGAAATTAGGTGTGCCATAGCCTCATCCCTTGTTTGTTGAAGTAGCTGCTGAGATGGACGTTGCAGGAACCGAATGGACAGGTGAAGGGTGGAGTCATCAGCGTATGAGTGGACTGGGTTAGATGTACTGCTTAGAAGGTCATTGATGAATAAAAGGAAGAGAGTCGGTGATAGGACAGAGCCCTGAGGAACACCATTGTTGATAGATCTAGGAGAAGAACGATGGCTGTCTACAACAGCGGCTATAGAACGATCAGAAAGGAAGCTAGAGATGAAGGCACAGATAGAAGGATACAAACCGTAGGAGGGCAGTTTGGAAATTAAAGATTTATGCCAGACTTGATCAAAAGCCTTTGAGATGTCAAGTGCAATGGCAAAGCTTTCGCCAAAGTCCCGAAAGGAGGATGACCAGGAGTCTGAAAGTAGTTGAGGAGATTGCCAGTGGAGCGTCCCTGACAGAACCCAAACTGACGATCAGAAAGAAGGCTGTGACAGGAAAGATGCTTTAAAAGTTTTCTATTAAGAACTGATTCAAAAACTTTTGAGATACAGGATGTTAAAGCAGTTGGACGAAAGTTAGAGGGTTGGGAATGGTCACCCTTCTTTGGGACTGGCTGAATGAAAGCAAATTTTCAGCAAGAAGGAAAGGTACAAGTTGACAGACAAAGGCGAAAGAGTTTGCCTAGGCAGGGTGTAAGCACAGAAGCACAGTTCTTGAGAACAACAGGAGGGACTCCATCAGACCCATATGCCTTATTAGTAATGAGGCCTGTGATGACAGAAAATGTATCAGCTGAAGAAATTTTAATGTCTGGCATGAGGAAGTCAGAGGGGGGAAGTGATGGAAGAACAGCACTGTTATCGTCTAAGGTGGAATTGGAGGAGAAAGTCTGAGCGAAGAGATCCACTCTATCAGTAGAAGAAATAGCTACAGAACCATCAGAGTAGAAAAGGGGAGGGAAGGATGATGAGGTAAAGTTGTTAGAAAGGTTTCTGGCAAGATGCCAGAAGGAGCAGGAAGAATTCGTGTGTGAGAGTTGAGAGCATTTAGTATGGATGAAACCATTTTTAGCAGAGCGAAGAACAGACTTGGCACAAGTCCGGGCAGAAACATATAAAAGATGCGATTCAGGGGTGGGTTGGCTCCGATACCTTTTATAGGCCCTCTCCTTGTTGCGGACAGCATTAGAACAAGTGTGATTAAACCAAGGCTTTCATGCATTAGTCAGAGGATATGAGAATGGAATGTATGCTTCCATGCCCGAGAGAATAACCTCCGTAATCATATGGCTCCCGGCCATGGAAGCAATAATCATTCTAGGGGAAATCAAAGAAGTACTGCCTGAGGGCCTCCCAATCCGCAGCTCCAAAGTGCCACAGACGATGTTTCTTTGGAGGGTCCACAGGCCGTACCAGAGTGATAGACAGGTTAAGGTGATAAGGCTGTGATCGGAGGAGCCCAACAGAGAGAAAAGATTAACAGTGTAAGCGGAAGGATTGGTTGTAAGGAAGAGGTCAAGTATGTTTGGAGGTTTCTCCAAGGCAGTCAGGGATATTGGTAGGGTGCTGTACAAGCTGCTCTAGGTCATTAACCCCTTAACCGTGGGGTGTCACTTTCGTGACGCTCGGGCGCAATGGATCATACCGCGGGGCGTCACTTTTGTGATTCTGTGTTATTTTGAATTATCCCGGGCTTTCAAGTGGTGGCTTGTATCATCTATCAGTACTGCCAATGTCTTACACTAGTCAGCACTCCAAATCTCATCTGTAATCCCATCCATTGTTGACATTTTAGCGATTTTCCCCCCTTCCTGACTCTCCTCCCTACCTCCCCTCCATTACCCTGTCCTCTCACCTTCCCGGCCGCGCTGCGCTAAGCAAATCTCCCCCGGATTTTTCCACAGATTTCATCCATTGAAATAAGCCCTATGCCCTATACTTATACAAAATAATATATATAAAAAAAAAATAAGGTAAGTGATAGTGGTATACACCAGGAATTGGCTAATTATCACCTGACAACACCTCACATGCATTCATTCG
Organism: Coenobita brevimanus; assembly: GCF_032717465.1. NCBI lineage: Eukaryota > Metazoa > Arthropoda > Malacostraca > Decapoda > Coenobitidae > Coenobita > Coenobita brevimanus. Next base: position 9,712,334 of record NC_137064.1, read on the forward strand.
CTACGTTACCACGGTAATTTCCCCTTTGAATTATGCCTTGTAATCTATTTCTGTAATAAAAATACATATCAGAAAGGAAGGGAGAAGCCTAAGTGACATTTACATTCACCTGGAACTACCTTTTTCTTTATGTATTGCCGAGATTTTCTACCAATAATTTATTAGCATGTAAGTTAGCAGCTGTCATCCTCATTGTCACTGTCAACCCTTGCCTTCTCAGATAAGCCGCGGCATTTAGTTCCTTGTCCTCTGCTGTGGTCAAAACATGTCGCACTTGCGCCCCGCCATTTCTGCCGCTTCTGCGCCCATTGCAAAGGGCCCCGTGACCTCTACACCCAGAAAAACTCGTGAGGGAAGCAGGAAAGGACTAAGTGACTCTGCAGTGGAGCGTGAACTAGCGGAATTGTCAATGGTGATGATGGATAGTGATTTTGACCCTTCGGGGGATTCGTGTGATGAGCCGGGTGAGGAAATCGTGCCAGAAAGTACTAGTACGAGTGCTTCAGTGTCCAAAGTTATCCCTAGTTCCAAGGGAAAGGAGCCGTTAGTGCAGCAAAGGAAGGAATTTGGGAAGGGAGTGAAAAGGCGGCGTGTTAGCCCCGGAACAATGGCCCCGCGTGACCCAGCCCGCCATGAGTCCCGAGTTGATTCACCTCCCCGTTCCCCAAGCCCCACTTCACTCATTTCTTCCTCTTCTTCTGCTGAATTACCTCCAGAGTCTTCGTCATCGGAGTCACCACCAGCATCAACAGTGAAGGCAGGCCGTAGAGGAAGAGGTAAATCCCTGACCCGTAAAAGTAGAGTTGCTACTAGAGTAAGGGCTGCTAGTGCTGTACGGCAACTCAGGGTCAGTGCGAGTGACCTTGAACGTGGTAAATCTCCCTCACAGCCACCCACCACCCTCACCCACCCTACACCGCCACGACAGGGAATCCTGGACGCCTTCGCATGGATGGATGGGTCCGATTTTGTCCCAGAACATTTAGATTTTGATGAGAGTTCCTCAGGAGTACAGCCTGCCTTCACTCTTGACGATGATGCTGAGTGTGTGGACTTCCTTTTGGCCTTCCTAGATGACGAAGTTATGCAGCATATATGTGATGAGACCAACAGGTATGAATCACAACGTGCTGCAAGTGGTACAGGTGCAGCCAAGATGCACCAGTGGTCCATGCTGGGAGTGCAGGAGCTGTATGTGTTCTTCGCCCTCATCCTTCTCATGCCACACTCAAAGAAGCATGAGTTGGAAGAATACTGGTCCATGGACCCCTTACTACCCTCAACCACCTTCAATAAGTACATGGCCAGAGACTGCTTCCGGAACATCATGGGAAACCTGCACTTTGCCAACAATGATGTACCTTCCCAAAGCGACCCACTCTGAAAGATCCGGGAGATTCTGAGCAGAATGAAGGATAAGTTTATGTCATTCTTCCACCCCTTTCAGAAGGTTGTCATTGACGAATCCTTGGTTTTGTTCAGAGGACGTCTTCGGTTTGTGCAGTACATTCCGCCATCAATTTGGAATCAAGTTCTTTGTACTGTGCGACTGTAAGACGGGGTACATCCTTGACTTTGTCATTTATTCAGCCAGCACTGTCGATCTGGATAAAACACACCCCCTTGGCTTCTCAGGCTGTGTAGCGAAAGTGCTCCTTGAAAAGTATTTTGGTGGGAATCATGTGCTGTATACAGACAACTATTATACAACACCGAAACTTGCCAAATACCTTTCAGAGCACGGCATTGGCTCCTGCGGCACTGTCAAAAGTAATCGTGCCCACTTCCCTAAATTCCCAGAGGCAGGAACCTCGCAGTGAGGAGACGTGCACCTACGCAAGTCTGAGAAGATGCTGGCAATACGGTGGCATGACAAGAGGGTCGTGCACATGCTCACTACCGTACACAAGGGGGAAATGACAGACAGTGGGAAGGTCAACCGTAGGACAGGCGAACCTGTGATGAAACCTGATGCTGTGTTAGACTACAATATCAACATGCGGCTGGTGGACAAGTCCGACATGATGATTGGTGAGATCGACTGCCTCAGGAAGAATACTAGGTGGTACAGGAAAGTTTTTCTGCATCTCATAGACATGACGATGCTGAACGCCTTCATCCTGTACAAGATGAAGGTCAAGCCACCCAAGTCCTTCTCCCTGAGGCTGTTCGCCAGGACTTGTGTTCAGCAGCTGCTGGAAATATATGGTAGGGTGACAGCAGCAACTCCAAGGCGCCATCCAGTAACACTTCCCGACAGACTTGAGCAGAGGGCGTACATGGATCGGCACAGACTGGTGCTAATGCCTGCCACAGGCAAGAGGAAGGCTGCGATCCGCAGGTGCAAGGTGTGTGCACATACCACCCGACGCACACCTGAGCACAAACGCACCTCTTGGCAGTGCGCTGAGTGCCAGGTTCCCCTCTGTGTTACCTGCTTCTTTGATTACCACAACCAGAAGCAGTTCTAAAAGTCCAAGTGGGAAAGGAAAGTAATGTGAAAATAATGTGTAAATAATGTGTAAATAGCAAGTGAAAGCAATGGATGTTCAGTACATATGATTGAACAGTGTATTATAGTTTTATCTTACTGAAAGTGACAGTGAATAACATAGTGTAAGTAAAATAGAAGGGTAAATATTGAAAATACAATAGAAAATGTAAATAGTAATGTAAGTAATTAGTAATATAAGAATATGAGTACAAGTGCTTGATGTTATAACAGTGAAAGTGAATTGTGGCTCTCTACGTATTTTACTGAATGAAAAATTGAATGACTTCAGTGACAATAAACTAATACTACTGAAGGAAACTTATGGATAAAAACTCCAGATATATATAAGTGTTATATAGTAATAGAAATATAAAGTGTGAGGGGTTTTATGAATAATACATGATAGAGTACCAGGAGCGAACTAGCGCAAGTGGGAAGGTCATACGCACTCGTAATTTTCATTGCTTTCGCAGTGTTTTTTTTTTGGAGTATGGATCCCAAACTACTTGATAATCATAGAGTAGTGTTTATAGTGTTAATATCTGGCGGTGGTAATCATATTACGGGTTGTCGGGAAGTGTAAAGTGGAGACTTCGTTACCCAACTTCAGAGGTCTCCACAAGTCCTACGGTAATCGACGAAGGTTCAACAAACATCCCAGGAGAAAGCTGAAGGTATGTGGCATAAGCATATTTAATTTTAATATTCTAGGACTAATAACTGATTTTTGGCAAATATTTTTTGAGAGTCTGTCGGAGCCCAAAGAACCCCACGGGACACGCAAAACATTGGTAAACATGCCCGCGGTGTAAGGGTTAAGGATAGAAAAAGTGTAGGCTTGTTCACCAGGTGGATCAGTGAAAGGAGAGGAGAGCCAAAGCGGTGGTGAACATTGAAATCTCCTAGAATGGAGATTTCAGAGAATGGAGAAATGGATAGAATGTCTTCCGTCGTAGAAGTAAAAGTCAAAGAATTTTTGATAGTCAGTAGAATTAGGGGATAAGTAAACAGCACAGATATATTTAGTCAGAGAATGACAGGAATGCCGAAGCCAGAGTGTAGAGAATTCAGAAGAATCGAGTTCAGGAACATGAGTGCAAGATAAGTTGTTGCGTATATATACACAACAGCCACCTTTGGCTTTGAAATGAGTATAGAGAAAGTAGGAGAATACAGAAGAGGGTCTGCTGTCAGTTGCCTCAGACAGCTGAGTCTCAGTTAGAAAAAGAAGGTGAGGTTTAGAGAAGGAGAGGTGGTGTTCAACAGAGCGAAAGTTAGAGGAAAGGCCGCGAATATTGCAGAAATGAAGAAGAAGAGAGTCAGACAGTGGTTCCAGGCAGCTCGAGTCATCACCGGGAGAGGGGCTGAAGGTGGGGGCATTTATGGTTCTCCCCCCTTGCGGACTCCGAGGCCAGGTGTTGAGCTGCCATGATTTTTTTTAAATTTTGGAAAAGGAAGTGTAGTGTGTACTGTGCATGTGGTTTGGTGTTGACAGTTAGAGAAACTTGTATTGGAGAGCATGCTGGCCTACTCTTTGTGTTACTGAGAGAGGCCACAGACAATTGTGAGGAGGAACACCTCCTCCAGGAAGAAGAGCTGGGTAGTGACAAGGATTTGGAGGCATCTGATGAGAAGGTTTAGGATGGCCCAGCTGATCCCCACCAAGCTTCCTCCCATCCACCTCAGCCTGACCTAGCTGAACTGGTACCCTGTTCTTGTCATGTGCCTCAGCCCGACCTTTCACAGCGTCGCCTTTTAATTGTGACAGTTTTTTTTTAAAAGTACAAAATGAGGAATGACATCATGAACATTCTTAAGGCATGGGATTCAGTGTCTGTGGCAACAATAAGCTGACACCTGAGTTGTGTGCTGTTAGAGACGGTGAGGTGCAGTCACCACAGGCTGTGCAGCAAGAAGCAGTATGAGCATGCAGAGCCGTGCCAGGCTGTGAGGTGGTGCAAGAGGAGGATTTGACTGAGGTTGTGGAGGGCATCACAACGCCAGAGGATGCCATGCAATGCATTGAAGAGCTTGACAGGGAACATCGTGAGGTAAAGGAGCAGGGAATTCAGGCTGAGGCACAAACCATGGCACCAGTTATGACCATGGGTTGCATAAATAACATCTTGGCTGGTGCAGTGGCACTCAAGGAAGCCATCATGGTTTATGAAGTGGATGAGGTTCAGACGACTGATATGCTGGACTCTGTATTGCATGCAATGCGACCGTTATGAAGAGCTAAGGCAGCAGAAAATATGACAACGCTACCAGACTCTACTCACCCAATACTTTCATCCTCAACAGATGCCAGAGCAGCAAGAGCCAGAGGAAGATGCTATGTCTGTGGGTTCCCATGACTTTGACGGGTTTGTGTAGGAGGCAGAGGAGTTGCAACAGAGGATTGTGAATGTACAAGATTTACCTACTTCCTCAGGTGAGGACTCCATGGAGCCGGCATGGCCAGAGGACCGTGCTGGGGCCCAGTAGGAGTCCTGCCCTGCCTTGGAATCCCACTCCCCCTCCCCCCAGGAAGCCCACAACCTCTACAATTTAAGATGAAGAATCCTCCAGTGTTTGTATGTAATGAAGTCATTATTAGGTAGGTAAATGTCCTGGGAGAAATCCCTGAAAATGCCCCAAAATGTGAATTTGTGGCTGGATTGGGTACCACGAAATCCTTTAACATGTAAACATATGGCCCTGTGACATGAAAGTCTCATAAAGCAGCACCTTCTGGGGACAATATTAGTGCGATATGATAATTTGCCATGATGTATGAAAGAACTCAATCACCCATCCTGCCAGATGCAGTCTGAGTTTGATGACAGTGCTAAACAGTAACATTAGCTGACAAACCAAAACAAACCTATAGGCTTCTCTAGCCTTGGACCATGGCTGAGATTTATTGTTTTATTTTTCATCATAAACTACAGTAAAAATAATGCTCGCCTAAACTACTGGTGTGGACTAGCCTTGATTAGCATATCCTATGCCACGCTTGTTGGGGAAGAAGGTATCAACCCAGACTCCAGGTAGGTCCTAAGCTCCTTGGTTTTGTTCTAAACCTCAGTAATTTTTTTTTCTTTACGTCACCAGCCAAATCACGGGTGCACAGTACAGTAATCCCTTTAATATCTGGACGCCCAGTAACTGGACACCCAAATGTCCGGACATTTTTGGCCTGGGCCTTTGAAACCCAAAAATGGTAAAAAAAAAAAAACATTAAAAAGCCAAAAAAAAAAGTCTGACATGTTTTCACCCGTAATTTGAACTTGGCGTGTGGCGCAGACCAGCTGTGTTTTGCTGCGTAGTTCCGCTAACGTCCGGCATGGCGACACTGCCTCCTCCCCATTTCCTGCCTACCCATCGTCGTGAGTGCACGCTCCTCACCATGGCCGTCCACATGCTCACTTTTGTGGTGGTGCCCTACCTCCTGAAGGCCCTGTTGTTCCTTTGCTGCCTCTTACTCGTGTGTGTGATGATGGCCCTGCCACCCGAGAAGAGGAAACGATTGGTTCTGACTCTGGAGAAGAAGAGAAAGATATCGGAGAAGGTGGACGCATGATGGCTGACGCCACGCATCCTCCATGAATTCAACTTAGCCCGCTCTACCTTGTTTGATATTAAGAAATCCTGGGACAAGCTCACCCAGTACACAGCTGACTTCGCATCGAAGACCAAACGCAATGTGGAAAGGAAGATTATGTACACTCCCTGGTTTGCAGAAATCGACCGCTCCACGCTGATTTGGTATCGACAACATGCTGCTGGTGTGCTGGTGAGTGGTACAGAGTTGAAGGCTGCCGTCGAGAAGCATGCAAGGTTACATGACACCCCAGACTTCAAGGCATCCATGGGTTGGCTCTTCGCTTTCAAGTTACGGCATGGCCTTACCAACCGTAAGACCCATGGCGAAGCTCTGGATGCCAACGAGGAGGGAGTAGAGGAGTTTCGGCAGAAGGTGAAGGGCTTGATCGACAGGGAGGGCCTCACTCTCAGTCAAGTCTACAACACTGATGAAACTGGTCTATTCTATCGCTTGCTGCCAACGAACACTCTAGCAGAGGAGATGGAGGAGCATGCACCTGGATGCAAGCTCTCCAAGCAACGGGTATCTGCTTTGTGTTGCACCAATCCTAACGGCATGCACCTGCTCAACCCCGTTATTGTTGGCCGTGCAAAGCAGCCTCGGTGTCTTCGTGGGGTGATGGATGTCCTTCCTGTCGTGTGGTACCATTCTGTGAAGGCTTGGTTCACAGCCAAGTTCTTCAAAGACTAGTTTCACCAGCACTTTGTCAAGGAGGTCACCCATTATCAGACGAAGACACTGGGAATAACGCGCAACCAGGTAAAGGCCCTCCTTCTTCTGGACAATGCACCTGCGCATCCGTCCGACAAGGAGTTGGTGGCTAAGAATGGCCACATTAGGTGCTTGTTTTTGCCACCTAATACGACTGCTCTCATCCAACCAATGGAGTAAGGAGTGATCGTGGCAACAAAGAGGCTGTACCGTCAGAAGTTCCTGGACGAGGTGATGGTTGTTCTTGAGGATGAGGATAAGCGCAGGGAGCGATGGGACATGTGAGGCCAGCGGATTGTGGAAAACCTTCGCCACTACAAGATCAAGTCAGCCATCTACAACTGGGCCAGTGCATGGAGGGAAGCCTCTGTCAAGACTCTGGAAAGTGGTTGGTCTTGTCTGCTTCTCAGTGCTGATGTGGTGCACGACTTTCTAGGTTTTGACATGGATGACTTCCATGCACATCTTCATGTGGCTGGCGACGACGTTGATGTGGATGAAGTGCGTGAGTGGTTGGATGACAACAAGGGCGATCCTGGGTATCAGATCATGTCTGATGTCAAGATCACATCTTCAGCTGCCGGTACAAGTACCCAGCTTGAAGATTCCGAAGAGGACAGCGACGATGATGCGGACTTCTCTCAGCGTGCCACTACTCCAGCCATCCCCAAGCTAAGAGCACTCCGGGAGCATGTCGAGTTCATTCTTGACTACCTGGAACACCCGGACTGCGACAGGGAAATGGGGCCCCTGGGACTTGTGGAGGAAGTGCGCACTTTTAGGCAGCGCATCGTCAATCACCAGAATAGCCATTCCTTACATCAATCAACCACTGACAGTTTCTTCAGGCACCGTGACCCCCACTGTGCTCAGTCCTGGCTCCACACCACTGCCTCCCCAAGACAGCCCTTCCACCTCCAAGCCACAGCCCAGCACATCAGTCACAATGGAGTCTCCTCTGGACGTGAGTTTGCGCCTGTCTTCAGACTCGTCTGCAGTGGGTAGTCCATCACCACATCCCAGCGATGCACCCCTCGGCCACCTGCAACACCTACTCTTAGACGCTGACAGTGAATAAACAGCAAAAACTCGCCACTAGACCACACAGGAATTTACAGTGTAGTGCAGTGCGAAAAACATAATGTATGGTACAGTGTTAAGAAATTTGAATTCAGAGTGCAAAGGATTCAGTGCAGATTGCTACTGTACAGTGGTGAGTTTCAAGTGCATGAGCAAGTAAGAAACGAATGTGCAGTTTTAAGACATTAGAATTCAAAGTGCAAAGGCTTGAATGAAGAGTGCAACAGTGGTGAGTTTCAAGTAGAGCCCAAGTGAGAAAAGAATGCGTAGTGTTAAGAAATTAGAATTCAGAGTGCAAAGGCTTAAGTGCAGAGTGCAACAGTGGTGAGTTTCAAGTAGAGTGCAAGTGAGAAAAGAATGCACAGTGTTAAGAAATTAGAATTCAGAGTTCACCTTTCCATTCGATTCCCGCAACATCCATCTCAGCAGTTACTTCAACAAACAAGGGATGAGGCTATGGCACACCTAATGTCTGACTTGGCTCATATCTCTAACTGGGGTAAAAATAATCTTGTTGTTTTTAATGCATCAAAGACTCAGTTTTTGCACCTATCAACCCGACAAAATCTTACACAGGTATACCCACTAATGTTTGATAATATTCAGCTTAATTCTGCATCATCCTTGAACATGCTTGGGGTTTCATTTACTCGGGACTTGTCTTGGAAAGATCATATTACATCTCTTGCAAAATCTGCTTCCAAGAGATTGGGTGTGCTAAGCCGACCCTGTTCCTTCTTTACCCCTGCACAATTGTTGACTCTATACAGGGGTTTTATCCGCCCCTGTGTAGAGTACAACTCTCATATGTGGGGAGGCTCCCCACATACAGCTCTTCTCAATAGGGTGGAGTCAAAGGCTTTTCGCCTCATTAACTCTCCTCCTCTTACCGACTCCCTTCAACCTTTGTCTCTTTGCCGCACTGTTGCATCTTGATCTCTTTTCTATCGCTACTTCAATGGTCACTGCTCCTCTGAACTGTCTGCATGCATTCCTCCACCCCTACGACAGGCGCATAGCACCCGTCTAGCAGCAAACTCTCATCCCTTTTCTGTCCAACTCTCTAATGCAAGAGTTAACCGTTACTCCCAGTCCTTCATTTATGCAACAGGTCAGCTCTGGAACTGTCTCCCTCTGACTGTATTTCCTACTTCCTATGATCTCCAGTTTTTCAAACGCAGTGTGTCCAGGCATCTGGAAATGATCGGATCTTGAATTTGGCTCTCTTATATATTTTGTTTTTCTCTTGGATGGAATAGTTTTGCAGGCTCGTTGCCTTTGGTTCCTTCTTCCTCACATAAAAAAAAAAAAGAAAAAAAAAAAAGTGCAGTGCAACACTGGATTACTGTAGGTGCTTCAGGTGCACCTTACTACTGTCAGAGTCAGAGAAGAGGCGGGTTATTCATTGCGATGGCCACGGACGTGTTGTAAGTACCCTGAATACTGTTAAATATTTTCCATACTCACCTCTAAATCTTCATTCTCTGGTTCCTTTTCATTTATTTCATGCTTTCTGTTCCTTATTGGTGTGGATAGGGTCTTAAATAGGTGCTATGAATGTCCAGTAGGGAGTTATGTAGGTGGTTTTCTGAGTTAGGCTGGGTCAGGGTCCATAAGTACCAGTCCAGGAGGAAGGGTCCCAGTATCTGGACAATCCCACTTTCAGGACATGCCTTTGGCTGTATTACATCGGATATTGGAGGGATTACTGTACAGTATATGCTGGTACACATTATATGGCATATAATACAGTACAGTACTTTGTCTTATGGAATATCTGAAAGTCATCAAATACTAATGTGCAATGAATATTACTGAATATTATTGTGATGATTCTACCTTACCAACCTACCTATCTACGTTCCCTCCTTCATTGAACACTTCATTACTATACAATTTTCACTCAAACCTGCTTGCCTAGCCTGACTGGGCCATGGGTAGAAATGTTACCTTGATTCTTGTCTTTTGTGCTGTTTTTGAAGAAGCTGTTTTTCCATCCATCCATTTATCATCCAGTTCTACTTTCCCCCATCAGGGGCGTAGGAGCCCGGGGCTAGGCAAGCTGGTCCTGACAGTTAAGATGAGAGTGACCAGCCTTACTCATCCTTGAGTGGCATAACATGAACAATAAACCCCAACCCCTTGAATATAAACCTTCACCGGCTCAGTCCAACCGGAGCACCGTAATTACCCACTAAACCACCAGGCACCATAATATGGTTATATGGTTACCACCCAGCATAGTAAATGGTTTCCTGGTGAACAGGAAACCATTTGGCTTGTCACTCAGTGTAGAGTCACCCACAGGAAGAAGGAAGAGGAAAGAATGAAGGAACGAAAGACAAAAGAGGGAGTGTAAAGTCACCCGTAGGAAGAAGGACGAGGAAAGACTGAAGGAAAGAAAGGGAGAAGAGGAGGTGTAAAGTCACCCATAGGCAAAAGGATGAGGAAAGAATGAAGAAATACAGAAGAGGAAGGAAGTAAATAAGGAAGAAGGAGAGATACCCGACGGCAACACTACATCGAATAAGTGGATTCAATCCATTTATTTGCTTTCATGACAAGCAGGGGAAATAGGCAGTATTCCCTCTCCCTAAACCCCATGAGTATATGGTGTAAGCATACACAAAAATTTGAAATGTGTGTGAGAATGTGCATCCATCTCAGCTTTGACTCCCAATTTTTGCATACTTTTTGTTGAAATTCCTATCATGAGCGTGAATGATTATGTGCCTAGTTACCAAGCTGTCATGGTAGGCCTGCACCTCTCATATGAGTGACAGCCGGCCACTCACTAATGTTGATATAATCAGATGTGAACTCCTACACTGCTGTAGAGTATATACTGCATCATAGGTAAATATTAAGTTTACAACTCCCCAGTTACCTACCATCTGTTCTCTCCCCATGTTCTTGTTCGGTATCTTCACGCTTTTTTTGTTTATCCTCCCTCATCCGTTTTGCCCTTTTTATTAGTTTTTCTTCAAAGGTATCACACAGCTGCTTCAACTTCTTTGTGGCTCGCAGAATGAGTGGATTACTGAAAAAAAATAAAACAGTAAATATTTTAAAACTTAAAGTCACTATATAACAACACACTTTTTCTTTTAATGCAAGGAGGAAGAAACCAAAAGCCAGAAGGCTGAAAACTGTTCTCTCCAAGAAAAAACAAAAACAAGATAACAGTGAGTCAAATTCAAGATAGGTGCATTTCGAGATGCCAGGACACACTGCGTTTGAATGACTGAAGATCATAGGAAGTAGGAAATACAGACAGAGGGACAGTTCCAGAGTTGACCACCTGCATACACGAAGGCCTCAGAGTAACAGTTAACTCTTGCATTAGCGAGCTAGACAGAAAAAGGGATGAGAGTTTGTTGCTGGACGAGTTCTACGCGCCTTCCAGAGTGATTGAGGGATGCAAGCAAACACTTCAGAGGAGTCGTGGCCATTGAAGTAGCGATAGAAAAGAGATAAATAAGCAATAGAGCAATGAAGAGACAGAGGTTGAAAGGAGCCAGCAAGAAGAGGTGAGTTAATGAGACAAAAAGCCATTGACTCCATCTTGTTGAGAAAAGTTGTATGTAGGGAGCCTCTCCACACATGGGAGTTATGCTCTACACAGGGACAAATAAAACCCATGTATAAAGTCAACAACTGTGCAGGGGTAGAGAAGGCATAGAGTCGGCTTAGCTCACCTTATCTCCTAGATGTAGATTTTATAAAAGAGGTAATATGATCCTTCCATGATAAATCCCCAGAGAATGAAACCCCTAGTATGTTTAAAGATGATGCAGGATTTAGTTAGATACTGTTAAAAACAATACCCCTGCAGAAGATTTTATTGGGTTGAAAGATGTAAGAACTGAATTTTTGGTGCATTGAAACAAGAAGATTACTTTCCCTCAATCAGTGATATGAGCCAAGTCAAACAGTAGGTGTGCCATAGCCCCATCCCTTGTTTGTTGAAGTAACTACTGAGATGGATGCTGTGGGAAGCAAATGGAAAGGTGAAGTGTGGAGTCATCAGAATATCAGTGGACAGGGTTAGATGTATATACAGCTTAGAAGGTCATTGACAAATAGAAGGAAGAGAGTTGGTGATAGGATAGAGCCCTGAGAAACACCACTATTGACAGCTCTAGGAAAAGAATGGTAGCCACCTACAACAGCAGTTACAGAATAACGAGAAAGGAAGCTAGAGATGTAGGCACAGACAGAACGATAAAAACTATATGAGGGCAGATTGTAAATTAAAGATTTATGCCAGACTCAATCAAAAGACTTTCAGATGTTAAATGCATTAGCAAAGCTTTTGCCAAAAGTCCTGAAAGGAGAATCACCAGGTACCTGAAAGGTACGTGAGAAGATCATAAGTGGAGTATCCCTGGCGAAACCCATACTGAAGATCAAAAAAAAAAGGTTGTTAAAGGAATGGTGCTTAAAAAAATTTTTTTGTTAAGAATAGACTCAAAAACTTTTGAAATACAGGATGTTAACCCGTTAAGCACGGGCATGTTGGAGGTGGTCCGTGCACCTCACACAGGGATATTCGCGCTCCGACTGACTTTTTAAAAATATTTGCCAAAAATCAGTTATTAGTCCTAGAATATTATAATTATATATGCATATGGCACATATCTTCAGATTTCTCCTGGGATATTTGTTGAGCCTTTGTCGACGACCGCAGGACTTGTGGAGACTTCTGAAGTTGGGTAACGAAGTCTCCACTTTACACTTCCCGACACCCCGTAATATGATTACCACAGCCTGTTATTATCACTAGAAACACTATTCTATGATTTTCAAGTAGTTTGGAATCCATACACCAAAAAAAAAAAAACACTGTGGAACAATGAAAATTGCGAGCGCGTACGAGCTTCCCACTTGCACTCGTTCCCCGCTGGTATTCTGTCATTTATTATTCATAAACACACTCACACTTTATATTCCTATTACTTTATTACACTTATATATATATAGAGTATTTATCCATAGGTTTCCTTCAGTAACAGTAGTTTATTTTCACTCCAGGCATTAACTTTCTCGTTCAGTAAACTAGCTTAGAGAGCAAAGCTTTCACTGTCATTACTCCAAGTATTTGTACTCATATTCTTATATTAGTGTGTGGTAATCATAGGGGCATTTGTCTTCTTAGTATAATAGGAAAAGTGTATGGTAGGATACTTATAGACAGAGTTAGAGAAAGAACAGAGAAATTAGTTGGAGAAGAACAGGGAGGCTTTAGGAAGGGAAGAGGTTGTGTAGATCAGATATTCATTCTTAGATCTTTAGTGGAAAAGTTTCTAGAGAAGGGAAAGAAGTTGTATGCGGCTTTCATGGATTTGGAGAAAGCATATGACAGGGTGGATAGACAAGGATTGTGGAAAGTGTTAAGAATATATGGAGTAGATGGGAAGTTGTTGAATGCTGTGAAGAGTATGTATGATGGTGCTAAGGCTGCAGTGCGTGTGGATGGTGAACTAAGTGAATTTTTCTCTTTGAAAGTTGGTTTGAAACAGGGATGTGTCATGTCTCCATGGTTGTTCAATCTGTACATGGATGGGGTAATAAAAGAGGTACAAGGTAGGGTAGTGGATGTTGGAGTGGCCCTGGTGAGAGAGGATAGTGTTTGGAAACTCCCTGTACTGTTGTTTGCAGATGATACTGTGTTGTTGAGTGAAGATGAAGGGGAGCTGCAAGGCTTGGTGGATGAGTTTGAGAGTGTGTAAGAAACGGAACCTAAAGGTGAATGTAGGGAAGAGTAAAGTGATGGTCTTTGAGAGAGGTGAAGTCAGTGAATGTATAGCGAGGTTGGATGGTGAGGAATTGGAAAATGTGAGTACGTTTAAGTATTTGGGTAGTGTGATGAGTAAGGATGGAGGTTTGGAGGGTGAAGTGCTTGAAAGGGTACAGCAGGGAAGAAAGGTTGCTGGTTCCTTGAAAGCAGTGATAAGAAACAGGGAAGTGAGCATGGAAGTAAAAAAGTTACTACATGACAGTATTGTGATACCAACTCTAACGTACGGAAGTGAAGCTTGGACGTTGTTGGAAGGACACAAGTCAAGAGTGAGAGCAGTGGAAATGAGTTATTTAAGAGGAGCTTGTGGAGTCACGTGGAGAGACAGGCTGACGAATGAGGATATAAAGGAGCGTTGTGGTGTTGATGTGGATGTGATAGGAAGCGTTGTGAGGAACACACTGAGGTGGTTTGGCCATGTGGAGAGGATGGAGGGTGAAAGACTGACGAAGAGAGTGTATGTGAGTGAGGTGGAGGGTGGAAGAGGGAGGGGGAGACCGAGGATGAGATGGAGGGATGGGGTGGAGAGGTATATGAGAGAGGGGGGTGTGAGTTGGGAGCAGGGTAGTGAAATGGCGGGGGACAGGGCGACTTGGAGGCGATTTGTTTGTGGCCACCCCAAACGGGATTGAGGCGTCTGGCAATAGATAGATAGATAGATAGATTTACATTTCTGTTTTATTTACACTGTCACTTCCAGTAACTAAGGTCTCCTTTCCCTTGGAGCCAGGATGAACTTGGGACACTGAAGCACTCGCAGTTTATCACCACTTCCTCCACTGGCTCATCACACAATTCACCACAAAGATTGTAGTCACCATCCATCATTATCATGGATAAATTAGCCAGTTCACGCTTCACAGCAGTCACTTAGTCCTTTACCCCTTCCCACACGAAGTTTAGTAGGGGTAAAGGTCACAGGGCCCTCTAGAAGCGGCGGAAATGGAGGGGCTCGAGTGCTACGTGCTTTCATATCTAGAGACAACACTGAATTGAATGACGAGGCGGATATGGGGCTGCCAAGGGTTGACAATATCAGCGAGGTGACAGCTGCTAATTTATATGCTGTGAAATGACTAGGAGGAAATGAGTTCCAGGTGAATGTAAATATCACTTAGGCTTCTCCCTTCCTTTCTTATACAGTACAATCCCAGCTATCCGGTATCCAGACAAACGGAATACTCAGAACAACGGGAAAATTCAAGGGCTGGTAAAAATGTCAGTAAGTTGTAACTGTGCGCCAATTTGAATGGACCGCCAAACCGCCGTTTGATCGTGTCACGCGAGGCTGGGTGAAGTCAGACAAAGCGAGGTGAAAGCATTTCCGGCTAATGTAAATCCCTAGCAAATCCTCTTAACTACCCCTCCTCTCCCCCTCTTTCCCCTACTTGAATTCAGTCATCTTCCACACCCTCCAAAAATCACCAGTCTGCGTTTTGCCACCAGACAGTAAACAAGCTCTCTTGCTATTGTGTTCCACTGATAAACGGTAATTTGTACACTCCAAAATGCCTAAAGTGCAAACTAAACGTAAGCGTATCGTGCTTACCTTGAAACAGAAGCTGGACATATGCAACAGACTTGAAAAAGGCGAACATTATAAAACACTAATGGCTGACTATAAATGTTAATAAGAATGAAAGTTTACTTTGTTGGAAGAAAAATAAATAAATAATATGCCTGCATTTCATACATACATCATTTATTTTATTTTCTGCAAAACAGCTGAATGGCGGGTGAGGGGTGGAGTGATGGAGGTCAAGTGGGGAAGAAGAAGAACAGTCGGAAACATAAACAAACTCACGTGGGGGCACAGTTGTCGTGATAATTCTACAGTGCAGTCTTAACACATCATCAGTTCACTAATAAATGTTCAAGCTTTTATTTCTTTATTTTATTTTTCAATTTTTATGAGTACAGTACATATAATGAATACAGTAATTCGGTAAACAGTGGACTGGTGCAATTTGCAGTATTGCAAATTGCTAGACATTGCACGCATGTCCGTTATGACCATGGTGTGTGTTTACAAGGCAGTTTTTCAGGCGGAATCTCTTAGTGTAACCCCTAATGTGATTGGTGAGTAACTGAACTGTATTTACTGCTGTGATAGCCTTTGTATAGATTTGACTTGAAAATCAGAAATACGGGAAAAATCTGTAACCGGGAAGGTAAATTCCCCAAGCCACCCGGTTAACTGGGATTGTACTGTATATATTTTTATTATGAGAACAGGTCATACAGCATATTTCAAGAGGAAATAAACCGGGAAAATTAGCGAATGAGTGCACGTGGGGTGTTGCTAAGTGTTGCCAGGTGATAATTAGCCAGTTCCAGGTGTATGGCATTATCAATTATCTTTTTTCTTTTTTAAATATATTATTTTGTATGAGAATAAGACATAGGGCTCAATCCAGTGGATGAAATGAGTGGAAAAATCCAGGCAAGACTTGCCTAGCATGGCGCAGCTGGGGCAGGCAGGAGGAGAGGGTAATGGAGGGGAGGTACGGAGGGGGGGTCAAGAACTGGGAGAAATGGCTAAATTGTCAACAATGGATGGGAGTGCAGATGACAACAACAGCACTGACTATTGTTTGACACTGGCAGTACTGACAGATGATACAAGCAACCACTTCAAAGCCCGGGCAAATTCAAAATAACACAGAAACGCAAAAGTGATGCCCCGCGGTATGATCCATTGCACCCGAGCATCACGAAAGTGACGCCCTGCGGTTAAGGGGTTAAAGCAATTGGGCAACAGAGGGCAGGAAATGGTCACCCTTCTTTGGGACAGGCTGAATGATAACAAACCTCCAACAAGAACAAGCGGTGCAAGTTGACAGACAAAAGCAAAAGGGTTTACCTAGGCAGAGAGTAAGGACAGAAGCACAGTTCAAAGCACACTTACTTAGAACAGCAGGAAGGACCCCATCAGGCCCATATGCTTTGTTAGTATGGAGTAGGTTAATTATGTATGAGTAGGGGGAAATAGCAGTCAGATAGATTATTTTCTGGTTAGGAGGGCCGATAGGAGGTTAGTGAGGGATGTTAAAGTTATAGGAAGTGAGGAGTGTGTGCAGCAGCACAAACTATTGATTTGTGATATGGTGCTTAAAGAACAAGTGATGAAAAAGAGGACTTATGTACCTAGGAGGAAAATATGGAAGCTGAAAAACCAAGTAGTAAGGGATGCCTTCTATAGCGAGTTGAGGAGAGTGGTGGCTGAACAGGGAGCTGTAGACAGAGGCGTTAATGAACAGTACAGAGCCCTCAAGAACAATTTCTTGAGAGTTACTGATGTAACATGCGGCTGGACAAGAGGACCACCAAGACATAAAGTAACTTGGTGGTGGGATGAGGGTGTAGAAGATGCAATTAAGGAGAAAAGAAGGCTTTTCCGGGAATGGAAGAAGGGTGGTAGCAAAGAGGAATATTTGGCTGCCAAGAGTAGGACTAGAAGAGAGGTATACAGGGCAAAGTCTGAGTCACAGAGACAATTACTTGATAACCTAAATCATGGGGAAAGGAAAAATATATTTAGGGTGGCAGGTCAGGTGAAGAGGGATAATCGGGATATCATGGGTGAGCAGTGTGTGAAGAATGATGAAGGAAGGGTAGTGGTGAACAGTGAGGATATTAAAGATGCATGGAGAGAGCATTATAACCGGTTGTTGAATGAGGAGTTTGACTGGGACGGGGAAGGTTTGGAGCCAGCAAATCCAGTGTCTGGTCCTTGGCCTTTGATTGATACTGCTACTGTGAGTGAGGCAATAGGCAGGATGAGGGTGGGGAAGGCAGCAGGTGTGTCTGGGTTGACTGCCGAAATGTTGAAAGCCTCAGGCGATATAGGGGTGAGTTTAGTCACTGACCTGATAAATAGGATTATTTATGAGTGTGTTGTCCCAGATGATTGGCTGAAGAGTGTAATTGTAAATGTGTATAAAGGGAAGGATGATGCCCTGGAAAAAGGAATTATAGAGGTATAAAGCTTTTAGATCAGATAATGAAGGTAATGGAGAGAGTTTTAGAATGTATGATTAGAGAAAGAGTGAATGCTGATGAGATGCAGTTTGGGTATATGCCAGGTAGGGGGACCACTGATGCCATATTCATTGTTTGATACCTTCAGGAAAAATATATTGGTAGAAGGGATCTTTATTTTGTTTTTGTTGATTTGGAAAAGGCCTTTGACAAGAGTCCCTAGAGAGGTGGTGAAGTGGGCAATGAGAAAGCTTGACTTGGAGAAGTGGCTGGTTAGGGTGGTTATGGCCATGTATGTGAGTGCCCGCACCCAGGTGAGAGTGAATGGAGATTTGAGTGATGAGTTTTCTGTGAATGTTGGTGTGCATCAGGGGTCAGTCTTGAGTCCCATGTTGTTTATCATGGTACTTGAAGCCCTTTCACGTGACTTTAGAAACGGACTCCCGTGGGAGTTGTTGTATGCTGATGATTTGGTGTTGATTGCAGAGAATGAAAGGGAGGCGGAGGAAAGGTTTAGGAAGTGGAGAGATGGTATGGGGCAAAAGGGTTTAAGGGTAAATGCAGATAAAACAAAAGTGATGATATCTAGGGTTGGTGGCAGTACTGTCAAAGACGAGGGAGAGTGGCCATGTGCAGTTTGCCACAACGGCGTGGGAAGTAAATCCATCTTGTGCAGTGTGTGTGGTAAATGGGTGCATAAGAGATGTAGTGGTATCAGAGGTAGACTGCGAGATAATGCTGATTTTATGTGTACGGCGTGCCGGGGTGAGCAGGTGGAGATTGTCAGACGTGAAAGGATTGAACTTGCTGGTGAATCTCTTGGGTGTGTGGAAGAGTTTTGTTATTTGGGAGACATGTTGTGTGCTGGAGGTGGGGCTGGAGCTAGCTCTGTGGCTAGGGTGAGAAGGGGTTGGAAGAAGTTCAGGGAGCTCTTGCCTCTCCTGACATTGAGAGGGCTCTCCCTATGTGCTAAGGGGTCTTTGTATGCAGCATGTGTTAGGAGTGTAATGCTGTATGGCAGTGAGACCTGGGCAGTGAAGGAGGAAGATATTCGCCGGCTCAGACGTACAGAAATGACAATGATTAGGTGGATGTGCAGTGCGTCCCTGTGTCCAAGGCCTGGAGGGGCTGGGTTTACAATGGAAGAGTTGAGAGGTAGGATGGGACTGGAGTGTACTGGTGTTGTGATGAGGAGAGGTAGATTGAGGTGGTTTGGACATGTGGAGAGGATGGGGGATGATAATTGGGTGAGGATGGTGAGAAGTGTTAATATTGGGGGTGGGGTTATGAGGGGTAGACCGAGAAAGACATGGGACGAGGTCATTAAGTGTGACCTTAGGGTTAAGGGACTGAACAGGGAGGTTGCAATGGATTGTGCAGCGTGGAGAGCCGCCATTAGGTGACCAAGGCCGACACATGCAAGCATGTTGGAGCCTTGAAAAACGAAACGAAACGAAAACAAAACGAAACGAGGCCTGTGATAGAAGAATACATCACTTGTTGAAATTTTATTGTCAGACATCAGGAAGCCAGAGGGGCGGTGATGGAGGAACAGCACCGGAATCGTCTAAGGTGGAACTGGAGGAGAAAGTCTGAGTGAAGAAATCTGCATTATCAGTGGAGAAAACAGCCACAATGCCATCATAGTGGAAAAGAGGAGGGAGGGAGGGATGACAAGGTAAAGTTGTTAGAAAGGTTTCTGGCAAGGTGTCAGAAGAAGCAGAAAGAAATTAAGTTCGAGAGTTTGGAGTATTTAGTGTACACAAAATCATTTTTATAGTACGAAGAACAGATTTAGCAGGATTCCAGGCAGAAACATAAAAGAGATGCGATTCAGGGATGGGTTGGCTCTGGTATCTTTTGTAGGCCTTCTCCTTGTTGTGGACAGCATTAGAACAAGCATAATTAAACCAAGGTTTCTTTGCATTAGTCAAAGGATATGAGAATGGAATGTATGCTTCCATGTCCTAGCAAATAACCTCCGTAATGCGCAAGGCACGCTCAGATGGCTCCCGGCCATGGAAGCAATGATCATTCCAGGGAAAATCAAAGAAGTACTGCCTGAGGGCCTCCCAATCTGCAGCTCCAAAGTGCCACAGTCGACATTTCGTTGGAGGGTTCATAGGCCACACCGGAGCAATGGAACAGGTTAAGGTAATAAGGTTGTGATTGGAGGAGCCCAATGGAGAGGAAAGATTAACAGTGTAAGCAGAAGGATTAGTTGTATGGAAGAGGTCAAGTATGTTGGAGCCCTCTCCAAGGCAGTCAGGGATACGAGTAGGGTGCTGTACAAGCTGCTCTAGGTCATTAAGGATTGAATAGATGGAGGCATGTTCACCAGGTATCAGTGAAAGGAGAGAGTCAAAGGTGGTGGTGAACATTGAAATCTCCTAGAATGGAGATTTCAGAGAAAGGAGAAATGGATACAATGTGTTCCATTGTAGAAGAAAGACAGTTGAAGAATTTTTGATAATAGAATTAGGGGATAAGTAAACAACGTACATGAGAAAGGAAAGTGTGCTTCCATGCCTGAGGGAATAACCTCAGTAATGCATGAGACATACTCAGATGGCTCTGTGTCATGGAAGAAATAATTATTCCAGGAAAAATCAATGAAGTACTGCCTGTGGACCTCCCAATATGCAGCAACAAAGTGCCACAGATGCCACTTCTTGGAAGCATCTACAGGCCTGACTGAAGCAACAGGAGAGGTTATGGTGATAAGGCTATGATTGGAGCAGCCCAACAAAGAGAAAAGACTAACAGTGTAAGCAGAAGGATTAATAGTAAAGAAGAGGTCAAGTACTCTATGTTGGAACACAGTCCAAGCCGATCAGGGATACTGGTAGGGTAATGTACAAGCTGCTCTAGGTCATCAAGGATAGAAAAGATGTAGGCTTGTTCACCAGGTGGATCAGTGAAAGGAGAGCAGAGCCAAAGATGGTGATGAACATTCAGATAATGCAGAATGGAGATTTCAGAGAAAGGAGAAACTGATGGGATGTGTTCCATCTCAGAAGTAAGACAGTCGAAGAATTTTTCATAGACAGCAGATTTAGGGAATAAGTAAACAGTACAGGAATATTTAGTTAGAGAATGACAGGAAAGGCGAAGCCAGAGAGTAGAGAGTTCAGATGATTCAAGTTCAGGAACACGAAAGCAAGATATGTTGCTGCATACAAATACACAACAGCCACTTTTGGCTTAGATATGTTGCTGCGTACAAATACGCAGCAGCAACTTTTGGCTTTGAAATGAGTATAGAGAAAGTAGGAGGATATAGAGAAGGTTTTGCTATCAGTCTCCTCAGACAGTTGAGTCTCGGTGAGGAAAAAGTGAGGTTTAGAGGAGGAGAGATGGTGTTCAACAGAGAGGAAGCTGAAGGAAAGTCCGTGAATGTTGCAGAAATGAAGAAGTAAATCAGACAGTGGCTCCAGGCATCTTGCATGGTCATCACCCGGAGAGGGGAGGATGATGGGGGCTTTGAAGGTCCCCCCCCACCCCTCCCTGGCGACTCTGAGGCTTGGTAATGAGATGCCAATTTTGTTGAATTTTGAGTAGGATGTGTAGTGTATAATGTGTCTGTAGTTTGATGTTGACAGTTAGAGGAACCTGTATTGGAGAGCATGCTGACATATTTTCTGTGTTGCTGAAACACTGAAAAAGTTCAGCAAGGGGTGATGGTCAGAAGCTTGTCCCGAGGGTTGATGAAATGGGAGCTCCAGCTCTCCCTGTCATCAGCTTTCCATTCATCTTGGAAGTACTGTCCTGCTTGACTGGCGCTACAGTCTACCGATGCTACAACCTACACTTCATTCAGGGTGACTATGATAAAAGCCTCGAAGCCTTTCAATCACCAGTTATTATTACACCTGTCCACAATCACTCCTGCCAAATCCACTACCACATTCATCACTGTCTGCAGCACGAACATAGGTTATCCCCAAATATTACACTCAAAATACCTATGGCCCCCTCCCCCCTACAACACACATGATCAGACATACGCTGGACGAAGCATAAGAGTTTATCTAATGTGTGGGACACAAGAGCTATGTTCGTGTTAAGTACATGCCTCCACATTAATTTAAACATCTGTAGACTGAGGAATACAGTAATAAGAAGACAGATAAGGTCTATTTTGTAAAGATGTGGATATTCTAAAAATCAATTGACCACAATGGTGGTAGGTGCTGGCGACCATCACCAAAATCACAATGTACTACTACAGTAATCTAAATCATCCGGAAGTCCATTATCTGAACAATCCATCATCCAGAAGCTGTGATCTGGCTGTTCAAAACCAGTATTTGTACATTATCCATTTTATCTGGACAAAATGCTTGTGTCTGTGTGGAAATTATGGCAGAACAAACATTTTTGCCCGGCTGGGCCTTTTTTTTAATTTTTTTTATTTATTTATTTTTTTTTAATGCCACTGCAGAGTATAGGCCTGCAGTGGTGACTGCTTATCTGTGGTTGATGAGTCTGCTTGACCATGGTAATTGGTTGGCTGTGGTTTATAGGTCTGCTTCAGACAGAGAAGTGTAAAACAACAGGAACAGGTGTACAATGTACTGTAATGGCCTTTTACAATGGCTTTCGAAGTTAGGCTATGTATGAAGGTGGGCTGGGGTAGATGTCCATTATCCAGACAGATACACTATCCGGACATGCCTTTGGCTCTATTACATTGAATAACTGCGGGATTACTGTACCTACTTCTTCCTTCACCTTTATCAATATTTTTCTGTCTGTCCTTTGCTCTTCCTATTTCTCCCATGTTTCCTGTAATTTTTTATTACTCTTCTTTCCTCCTTAGGTGGCACTGCACTGAATGACAACCAAATGGTTTTCAGGTAAGCCAGGAAACCATTTACAACATTGGGAAGCAACCATAAAACCAATCCATACATGACAATCAAATGGTTTTCATGTATGCCAGGAAACCATTTACAACATTGGGAGGCAACCATATAACCAACCCATACACGATCCTTATGTATATACAAGTGGGTTGGCTGAGGGTTAATGTCCCTCCCTGTAAAACAACTAACTCAAAGAGAAACAGCCACCCTTTATGGGATTATGGCATCTGGCTATAGACTGATAGATAGCTGACCACAAAACACCAGTAAGACAACAACGGCTTTGTTTACAACAACAAGGTCCACCAGTTTCTCCAGGGCAACACAGAAAATTACATCAAAGGTTACAGCTAGTGGCAAAAGAATGAATCCTAAAACAACAAAATTTTAAGGGCTTCATGGTAAATCCAAGGAGAGGGAGAAAAAGTTAGAGAAGAGGGTAGTGGATGAGCAGAAGGTTATGGGGAGGTCAGAATTATCAGAAGAAAGAATACAGATAATTTATGAATCTAAGAATTTTGGTAGAGATATCATCGACGGGCTGAATGCTCTGGAGAAGAGACTAGCTGAGAGGGATGAAATGGAGGAGCAAAAGATGCAAGGCAAAGAAAGAACTGGAAGAATATAAGGCAGAGGCAGAAAGTCAAAGTAAGATATTAAAACAAGGGAATGAAACATTAGAGATGTATAATGGAAAATCAAGTGAAAACAGTCGAGGTGGAAATAGAAATGAAAAATATGAGGAATGCATGGCAGGTGGATCAAATAAACTAAAAAATTGCCTTAAATCAAATAATGAAGGAGCAAAAAAGGACTAAGGAAAGACTCGTTTTAGTTTTTGTTTTTGAAGGCTCCAACATGTAGCATGTGTCAGCCTTAGTCACCTAATGGTGGCTCTTCATGTTGCTTGACCTCTGGCAGCTTCCCTATTTAGTCCCTTAACCCTGAGGTCACACTCAATGACCTCTTCCCAGGCCTTTTTCGGTCTACCTCTCACTATCCTACCCCCAACATTAACACTTCTCACTTTCTGCACCCAATCATCAACTCCCATCCTCTCCACATGCCCAAACCATCTTAATCTTCCTCTCCTCATAACAACACTGACGCACTCCAGTCGCATCCTACCTTTCAACTCTTAACCTAGCCCCCGCCAGGCCTTGCCCTCAAGGACGCACTGTACATCCACCTAATCATTGCCATTTCTGTACGTCAGAGCCTGCAAATATCCTCTTCCTTTACTGAGCAGGTATCACTACCATACAGCATTACACTCCTAACACATGGAGCATACATAGATCCCTTAGCATGGAGGGGCAACCCTCTCAATGTCAGGAGAGGCAACAGCTCCCTGAACTTCTTCCAACCACTCCTCACTCTGGCCACAGAGCTAGCTCCTGCCCCACCTCCAGTGCATACCATGTCTCCCAAATAACAAAACTCTTCTACACACTCAAGAGACTCACCAGCAAGTTCAAGCCTTTCACACCTGGCATGAAACGTGCATTATATCACAGCCTACCTCTAATATCACATCTTTTATGCACCCACTTACCACAAACACTGCACAACATGGAATTACTGTACAGTGGGCTCGCACAGTGCGCGAGAGATTGGGCGGTCCACGACCTCGCGCACTGGGAATTCATGTACTAGGAATACATAATCTTATGGGAATAATTACATATGGGGGGTTACCCCCTCATACCTGGACATTTTTTGGTCCTTAGTGACATAATAAAGGTCATATGTTTCAGACATTGTACTAAAGCTATAGTTACAATAACAAAAATATGGGTAGTCACCTTAACAACAGTAGACAACAGGCCTGATGACCTTAAATAACAGGGGTTCCGAGGTGCGGCAACACTTACAGCACCGCACTCCCCACCGCACCAACACTTCCCTCCACAGACTCCTCTTGATCACCTTCCCAAGGAGCATCAAAGTCACTCACTTTGGCCATAAACCCTTCAAAGTCCAATGCTGACACTGCTGACACTGCATCCTCTTCATCCTCAACAGGAACAGGAGCAGACGATGTCGCTGGTTCCGCAATTTCACCAACTTGAGCCCGCTGTGTGTAGCTTGTTATAAGCGTCTGTCTTCTCCTGTTTATTTCTTCCCTGTGCCTGTCTGTTTAGAAATGGAAAAATTTGTCGATACCAATCAGAAGTTCCTCCATTCTTAGGTTGCTCACTTCCTGCTCCTTCACCTCTTCCTTGAGCTTATCCATGGCAGCAAGGATCTTGCTAATATTTGACATACACAGCTCAGTCCTGCCTTCCATCATGCTAGGCTGCTCAACTTGACTCTGTCTGGCGTCGGGCTCTGCGTCAGCCTCGTCTATCCGTTGCAACACTTCCTCGGGAGGCTGTTCCTCAGTAGCAGTGTGCACTTCTTGTATGTCCGCCAATGTAATGTCCTCGAAACCTGGTACAGCTTGTGCTGCTGTCAATGTTGCTGCCTCAGCCTCGGCCAGTGGTTGAATGGCCGTCTCCTGGGTGATGCATAAATGAGGCACGAGCATTCGCCACACATGGTTCACCGTTGCAGGTGTAATCTGGTGCCAGGCTTGTAGGAGAAATTCAACTGCGTCCTTCACCATAAAGTTACGCCAAAATGCCTCAACAGTCATGGCATCTGTGGCAGGTCGAGATACAGGTGCTGGCGGAGATGCAACGGGAGCAGATTGCTCATCAAGGTCTTCGTCGTGATCTTCTTGTAGGGCAAGAAGCTCCTCTTGTGTGTCGGTCTTCCTGCATAGGTAGTCGTACACTTGCTTATGGTAGAAATGCTTCACTGTGGTGATTAGTTCATGATCCAGTGGCTGCACTAGTGACGTCGTGCGGGGTGGAAGAAACACAACACGACAATCCTTATGAAGATCTTCAAGGTATGGAGGGTGACTTGGTGCGTTATCAAGCACAAGGAGCATCTTAAATGGAATGCCCAGTTCCCGACACTTGGCCCTGGCATCAGGGACACACTGCCTTGTTAACCAGTCTGCCATAATGTTCCCGGTCATCCAACTATTTGCAGACTTGTACCAATACACGCCACTTGCATCCATGTTTGTGAGGTTTTTGTAGCACCTTGGGTGTGAAGCTGTGTGTACAACAACTGGCCTCATCTTGTAGCTCCCAGACAGGTTTACAGCGAACATTACCGTCATCTTACACTTCTGGAGCTTGCGACCAGGGGCTTGTTTCTGTCTTTTAGCGATGTAAGTTGATTTTGGCATGGTCTTGTAATATAACGACGTTTCATCGATGTTGTAGATCTGGTCCTTGGTGTACTGTCCCTCTTCAATAATCGCTCGAAATATCACAGGATAGTCTCTCGCGGCCAGCTCATTGGCAGAGGCACATGCACCAGACACTTTCACGTAACGGAGTTCCTTGCGCTTGAGAAAACAGTCCAGCCATCCAACCGATGCCCTGAAAAGTTTTTCCACTTTTAACCTGCGAGATGCTGCCTTGTAAAAGAGCTGGGCTTGGTTCTGAATACATCTTCCATTCAGTGGAACACCTTCCTTTTCTTTCCACATTATGAAGGTGGCAAGATAGCGCTGCATTAGTATCATAGCACGATTTCCCACCCGCGAACAGCCGTCTAGGTCAGAGGCACCGTACGTCTTCACTACAGCCTTTACAGCTTCACAAGTCTTCCACACAGTTCTCACTGTAGATTCAGCCAGTCCCAGGGCTCTCCCGATAGCCATGTTTCCTTGACCCTCCTCCTTCATCTTAATGATCTTTAACTTGGTGGCGTGCGTCAGAAGTTTCTTAACTCTTGGGGTTGGAGCCATGATGCGGCGAAGTACAGGAAGCACAAAAAACACCACACGTTGCACACGACAGGTTAGCTATAGAGAGCAGATACGCACAGTGCACGAGCCAGGACTGTTATGGCGCACCCGTTCCCTTGTACCCCAAGCTGCCAGTAGAATGCCCGGGAATTTCTGTGCATCAACATGACGACACGTGATGCGCTGTGTGAGGGGTGGTCGCGCACTAGTAGAAAATGGCATTTTTGAGCCACTCCTTGCCTCTGCCTCGTGTTCTGTGTGGTAAACTTGCGCATTGAAGGGTTTTTGGTTATGATTTTTGGCCACTCGCACACAATGCGAATCGCGCACTGCGATGATGCACACTGTGCGAACCTACTGTACTTCCCACACTCCTGTGACAAATCACACATGGCCACTCTCCCTCTTCTTCAATAGTACCACTCCCAGCATTTATTCCTAAGCCCTTGTGCCCCATACTATCTCTCCACTTCCTAAATCTTTCCTCTGCCTCCCCTTCATTCTCTGCAATCAACACTAAATCATCAGCATACAATATCTTCCATGGGAGTCCATTTCTGAAGTCATGTAAAAGGGCTTCGAGTACCATGATAAACAAAGAGCTCAAGACTGACCCCTGATGCACACCAACATTCATGGAAAGCTCATCACTTAAATCTTCATTCATCCGTATATGCATGTGAACACCCATATACTCATACATGGCCATTACGGCTATAACCAGCTACTCCTCGATGCCAAGCTTTCTCATTGCCCACCTCACCACCTCCCTAGGGACTCAGTCAAAGGCCTTCTCCAAATCAACAAAAACAAAGTACAGTTTCGTTTTCTTTCCTATATATTACTCCTGAAGCTGTCAAGCAATGAATATGGCATCAGTGGTCCCTTTGCCTGGCATAAACCCAAACTGCATCTGATTGATATTCACTCTTTATATAATCATACCTTCTAGAACTCTCTCCATTACCTTCATTATCTGGTCTAAAAGCTTTATGCCTCCATAATTTCCTCTTTCCAGGGTATCACCCTTCCCTTTGTACACGTTTACAATTACACTCTTCAGCCAATCATCTGGGACAGCACGCTCATTTATAATCTTATTTGTCAAGTCAGTGACTAACCTCATTCCTATATCTCCTGAGGCTTTCAACTTTTCAGCAATCAACCCAAATACACCTGCTGCCTTCCCCACCTGCATCCTGCCTATTGCCCTACTCACAGTAGCAGCAACAATCACAGGCCATGGGCCAAACATTGAATGTGCTGGCTCCAAACCTTCCCTGTCCCAGTCAAACTCCTAATTCAACAGTCGGCTGTAATGCTCTGCCCATGTGTCTTTAACCCCTATGTTCTGGTTGACGTATATAACCATCATGATTTTGGACATGGAGCAATGCTGGTTGATGTGTAAGGCCGCAAGCGTCTTCCCGCCACCCTTTGAACCCACAACCGTTTTCTATGAGAACTATAGGGTAGATAGATACCCAAGGTACCCTACTAATGTGTGGCTCAGTTTGTACACAGCACTGGTAGAGTGCAAAGTGATGTCTTCGTCATCCTCGTCATCCTATTCTGCTCCCCCACGAGCAGGGCCGATTGCATCATCAGCCCCCGTGAAAGTTTGGCCCTTACCGCCAGGGAAAGGGCTCACTGACTGAGCAGGTGTGTGGGAAACTGTAAGTACTAAACAGGTATGAACAATTGTTTTTTTTATACATAAGTGAAATATAAGATATTGTAAGTTATATCTATGTTATGATATAAGTATTTTATAATAAGTTTTACAAGTGCAATGCAATAAGCGTTACTGTTTATGGTTATTTGTGAAACAATGGTTGGAAACACCTTGAGTAATCCCACCTGCTACATGAAAAAAAAAAACAGGAGTGCGAGGGCAAGACCTTGTTGGCTATAACTAATTTGTATTCCCTCATTACTCAGAAAATAATGATGAATATGTGAGAATAAGAGTACTTGTGATGTGAAGTACAAAAAATGTAAGTTGAGTATAACAGTAATATTTTCACGATGCCTCTTATTAGTACAAATTAGTCACAGTCTTAATACAAGTAATTACCTTGTACTCAACCATGCTGCATGAAACAGCCACAGCAATTACTTCTCAAAGTGCAATTACCCTTAATCGTGGTCAAGTGCTAAAATACAATAAGTGCCAAAGTAGAGGGAAATTATTATAACTGACACAAGAAGTGAGTAATAATAATAATAATAATAATAATAATAATAATAATAATAATCTGGCCTTTTGTTTCTCAAAAGCGCCGGTTCTTCCTTTGGGAATTCACTAGCGCTCGACACCCATACATTATTTTTACAATTAAAAGAATTGTGACATTTCTTGTATATAATACAGGCTACATCATATAAACATGAAAGTAGCAATAATTAAACCCTAAAATCATCCGTCATAGTACCTCTCCCCAGGTCATAGCATTTTGAAAAAAGGAATTTTCAGCTGTCTCTCAAAGGATTCAACAGTAGAGAGTTGTCTTATGGACAATGGCAATCTGTTATATAATCTAGGGGCTCTATACACAAAAGAACAATCAGAGAAAGATGACTGGTGAATGGCTCCTGGCTCACCAAGACGCAAGGAATCATCTTCACTGCGTAACATCACATCCAGGCGTGCCGATGGGAGTTTTAATAATTCAGCAAGATACTTCGGTTCACCAAACTTATGAACCTTGATTGTAATAAGACACAGTTTAAATTCAATTCTAGCCTTTACTGGTAACCAATACAACTCAATCAGAAACGGGGTAGTTGAGGTTCTCGGGGGGAGACCAAAGATAAGTCATGCTGCCCTGTTCAACACAGACTGAACTTTTGTTAGTATATTATTTGGAAGATCAACCCACAGTGAATTACAATAATCAACACGAGACAAGACCACTGCATGGACCAATGTTAAGAGGCACCGTCTATTCAGGAATTTTCTCACAGAGTACAGATTTCTGATATGCAAGTTACACCCTCTTACAACCTGATTAACCCCTTAACCGCGGGACGTCACTTTCGTGACGCTTGGGAGCAAGGGATCATACCGCGGGGCGTCGCTTTTGTGATTCTGTGTTATTTTGAATTCACCCGGGCTTCCAAGTAGGGGCTTGTATCATCTATCAGTACTGCCAATGTCCAACACTAGTCAGCACTCCTAATCTCATCTGTACTCCCATCCATTGTTGACAATTTAGCCATTTCTCCCCGTTCTTGACTCCCCTCCCTACCCCCCCTCCATTACCCTATCCTCTCGCCTGCCCGGCCGTGCTACGCTAAGTAAATCTTCCCTGGAATTTTTCACTGATTTCATCCATTGAAATAAGCCCTATGCCCTATTCTTATACCAAATAATATATACAAGAAAGAAATAAGGTAAGTGAGAGTGCCATACACCTGGAATTGGCTAATTATCACCTGACAACACCTCACGTGCACTCGTTCGCTAATTTTCGCTGTTTTTTTCCCCTTGAAATATGCCGTATAATCTATTTTCGTAATAAATATACATATAAGGAGGGAAGGGAGAAGTCTAAGTGATATTTACATTCCCCTGGATCTACCTAATTTATAATGTATTGTCTAGATTTCCTGCCAATCATTTCAGTGCTATACACAGCTGTTTCAAGAGCTAACGTTGGTAGTACTGAATATCCCCTAAGTAGGCCTCTACCCCGGCCCTCCCTTATCAGTTTACTCTCATCTTCCGAAGTGGAGGTACGTCTGTTTCCTCTTGCTGACTTCAGGGACTTTTTCACCCCCGTGCAAAGGGCCCTGTGACCTTTACCCCTACTAAACCTCGTGTGGAAAGAGTTAAAGGGCTGACAATTGATAAAAGAGTGACTACGATCTTTCTATTGAGTAAAACAGTGCAAGTGGAATTGTAAATAATGTGTAAATAATGTGTAAACAGCAAGTGAAAGTAATGAATGTAAATATACGTGAACAATGGAAAATAGTTTTATAAGTTACTTCAAGTGACAGTGCATAACACAGTGTAAATAAAATAGAAATGTAAATAACGTAAATAAAATAGAGAACGTAAATAGAAATGTAAATGAGTAGTATTATAAGAATACAAGTACAGTAACCCCTCCAATATCCGGATCAATAGAGCCATCGGTAGGTTCGGATATTGGTTTCGTCCGGATATTGGGCCCCAGCTTATGGACTTGTACTTACGGACCCTAACACAGAGAAACACCTATACAACTTCCTCCGGACATGCATAGCACCTATTTAACACCCAAATCACACCAATAAGGCACATAAATGACTGAAATAAATGCAATAGAAACATAAAATGTGGGTTTAGAAGTATGTTCATACATTAATAAACATTCTGGTACTTATGGACTCTAACCGAACCTAACCTAACCGAACCTAACCGAACTCTGAAAAACATTCCTACTGCACATGCATGAGGTAAGTTTAGTATGGAAAGAAGTACAGTATGACACTTTCTGGTAAGTATAGTATGGGAAAAAATACAATATGAAACATTCTGGTAAATATAGTATGGAAAATAGAACAACATGAAACATTCTGGCTACTTACAGCAAGTCCCTGGCCACCTCGATGAATAACCGCCTCCTCTCGGACTCTGACAGTAAGAACGATTTCCTGAAGCACTTGCACTACACTCTTCCTGAAGTCTTGCACTGAACTTAGTCACTAACACACAGAAGTCATGGCGAACAGCGCAGGTCTTGTCGCGGTGAGAGACAGGCGGGAAGTGGGGAGGATGCAGCGGCGCTCTATCGGACGTCGGAGGAATGACGAACCAAAACAATGCTCTCACGTGGCGCGCGCGGCAAGTTCAAATTACGGACGGCAAAAAATCGATTTTTTTTCCATTTTTTTTGGATTTTCGGACCATTTTGGGAATGTTTGATCCCAGGACGATAAGGTTCGGTTAGTGGGGATGTTCGGTTATTGGGCGTCCGGATATTAGAGTGATTACTGTATATACCCTAGGAGTAATGAAAGTGAAAGTTTCACTCTAGCATGTCTGAATACTATGAGTTATGAGAGTGAAGATGAAAGTGACATTCACTCTCAATGCTAGTATACAGGATGAGAAAGTGAATGCTACGTATTTTACTGAAAGAAATTGAATCCCTACAGTGACAATAAACTAATACTACTGAAGGAAACTTATGGATAAAGACTGTAGATATATATAAGTGTTATATAGTAATAGAAATATAAAGTGTGAGGGGTTTTATGAATAATAAATGACAGAGTACCAAGAGCGAACTAACGCAAGTGCGATGGTCAGACGCGCTCATAAATTTCATTGCTTTCACAATGGTTTTTTTTTTGGAGTATGGATCCCAAACTACTTGAAAATCATAGAGTAGTGTTTATAGTGTTAATATCTGGCTGTGGTAATCATATTACGGGTTGTCGGGAAGTGTAAAGTGGAGACTTCGTTACCCAACTTCAGAGGTCTCCACAAGTCCTACGGTAACTGAAGAAGGCTCAACAAACATTCCAGGAGAAAGCTGAAGGTATGTGCCATAAGCATATGTACTGTAATTTTAATATTCTAGGACTAATAACTGATTTTTGGCAAATATTTTTTGAGAGTCTGTCGGAGCCCGAATAACCCCGCGGCACAAGCAAAACATCGGTAAACATGCCCGCGGTGTAGGGGTTAATATGTTCTTTGTAATTTAACTTAGAATTAAAATAAACACCCAGCTTTCGAACAGAACTGACTGGGTGAAGCTGTGACACGCCAATGTTCAAAGCCAGGGAACTGTCAGTGTCATCACCCATTCTGTTTCCTCTGATGATAATGATCTCAGTTTTACCATCATTCAGCTTCAGTTTCCTCTTAGCCATCCAAATCTTAATATCAGACATTAGAGATTCAAACTTTGTCTTAGTATCATTGATATTTGACATCTTAACATAGAGCTGGGTGTCATCAGCATAAAAATGACAGGACACATCATGAGCATCAAGTAGAGACGATAAACTACTCGTGGACCCAAAACTGATCCTTAAGGGACTCCAAATAGAAGGGGAGCAGAATCAGAGCTAGCGTAATCAACAACCACTCTCTGAGATCTGTCCGACAGATACGACTTAAGGAGCAAAAGGGCACTATCACGAACACCATAAAAATATAGATCGTCCAACAATAGTTTATGATCTACTGTATCAAGAGCTGCAGACAGATCCAACAGAATTAGAAGAGAGGACATCCCACTACAAGTGTTTGCCACCAAGTCACTTTGAATCCTTGTCAGTGCAGTTTCAGTTGAATGATATTTTCTGTATGCTGAATGAACAACAGGAACAACTATGTTGTGTTCCAGTATTGGTACGAGTTGATAGAGTATGGCCTGCTCAATAATCTTGGATAAAAAAGACAGGTTAGAGACGGGATGATAATTTGTTATGCTCTCGACATCAAGGCCAGGTTTCTTAATTAGGGGCCTAAGCAAAGCACGTTTCTCAGAATGCACAAAATTACTTTCTAAGAAGCATCTATTTATTATGTTGCAGATAAAGTCTGCAGCATGCTCATACACATCAGGTAGTTGTGACATGTTACATGGATCGAGTGAGCACAATGTTTTATTAAGTTCAATGATATAACATTTGACTCTGTCTACATCCAGTGGATGAAATGTTGAAAGCAAATGATCCCCGGTGCACCGTGGCTGGAAGTCAACTGAGTACGCTTCACTAGGAGAACTGCTGTCTAAATCACTTCTTATGTGAGATATCTTATTTGTAAAAAATGAAGCAAAATCAGAAGCCAATTGGGTATCAGATGAAGAAGTTGGTTTAACAATTACATTCCTTCGACCAACCAAATTGTTCACAACTGCAGACAGTTTTTTTTTTTTTATCACCACCACGTGAATCAACTTTATTTTGATAATACCTAGCCTTTTGGGCTTTTACAGTGTGAATGACTGCTCTTTTCGCAAAAACATAATGCAAAAGAGTTACTTTGGTCCGCTGCAAGCGCCATTCACGTTCTGCCCTTCTACGTTGTCTACGTAGGGAATTAATGGATGGCCCATACCACGGAGAATCATCATGTACAGTGATTGTTTTTACTACCTTAGGACAATAATGGTCAAAAATTGACCTAAGCTCGTTGTTGTAAATATCAACCAACTCATCAGAAGAAAGACTGGAAGAATCAATGGAGTTTAAATGCTGATCAATTTCAAGACACATCAACTGGCGGTCAACATTCCTGTAATTTCTGAACCTGATGACCTTTTTATATGAAGGAGATTTCGGGACATCAAAACTAAGAGTGATCAGAGCATGATCAGAGATGAGGGGGTCAAATGAGTCAACCTCCACATCTGATATGCGCCTGCAACCAACAGGGGACAAGATCAAGTCAAGGACATGTCTTGAGACATGAGTTGGATTACTCACATGACTGAAAAATTGTTCTAGGTGATCAACTCGAGGAATTCTGAAGAAAATGGTTTTGACTCTGGACTGTCAACCCAATAATTGAAATCATCACAAACAAGAAGTCCTCCAGGTTTACGAGAAAACCCTTCAAGAAGCTGCCCGAACTCCTCCATAAAACCTCGTTCTCTGCCTGGATGACCTGGTCGATAGACAATTGCAATTCTAATGGTATTCTGATGGAAATTTATTAATACTTCCATAAATTCAAATGTAGATGGGGTCAGGTCTGAGTCAATGAGAGAAACGTTTCCAAGTGCTGCAGAGTAGATGAGTGCTATGCCTCCTCCCGGATAGTCAGCAGCAGGCCTGGGAATACTAATTATAGAATGTGTCTTAGGCAAAACATTACGAATAATTTTGATATCAGACTCATACAACTAGGTTTCAGTCAAGTACAAAATGTCAAGTTCGTGCTGATTCAGAATTTCATTAATATAGTCCATCTTATTACGGATAGAACGAATATTTAAAAGACCCATCATTAACTGGTTCAAGAGCGACGTAGTCAGTTTTTTGAATGGTCAAAATTGGTGTTTTCAATTAATCTATTCCTATGAGAAATCATAACTGGACATTCTCTACTTGATGCAAAATGGACAACCGACTGTGAATTTGAATTAGCATCTTGACGTCTTAAAGAAGAGCAGTTGATGCATTTGGGAGAATTTCTGTTACTACAATCCTTAGATTTATGGGTTCCAGCACAAAAGACGCATTTAGGGTCATCATTTTTCCTAGAACATCTCTCAAATGTATGACCAAAGCCTTGACCGTGATGACACTGTGTAACCCAGAATCTATCGAATGCGTGGCATCTTATAAGATCCACATAGATGTAATTCCCCTGTTCAACAATGGAGGATCTCACCTCTGGCGACATAATCAAGACAGCAGTTTTGGTGTCATTCCTTGTTCTCGTGAAGAGAAGGTTAAGGGTACAACCTCGATCAACGAGCATCTTAATTTTACTGTTTTTTCTCGGAATGTTCGGCATGATGTCAAAGTCACCCAAGGAAGAGGAAAGGCCTGTCACGGTCATTTTAGGCAACATTTTCTTTGGCTCTGATATGCAAAAAGTGCCCTCAGAGCCAAAATGATCACTCAGCACCCCAGCTGCCTCACCTTTGGCCTCAGCTGACGGAAACTTCATTACCAACCCACCAGCCTTGGTCCTAAGACAGCTATCAACCGGTACCGAGTTAAGTACACCTCCAATGTCTTCTGGTCCCATCTGATTTGTCAGGGCATCAGCACCACTCTTTGGTTTCACAATCAGTACATGCTGACTATGAATGGCTTTTTTCTGGCCATGAGCACTGATCTCAATCACGCCCCCAGGCAGATCCTTCCCTCCCCCCACGAGAGACCCGCGAACAGCATCCGCAAATGACTTGGCCTGATCTTGCGTGACTGCCATGGGCGATAAGACCTTGGTCTCTAGTGCCTCCAGTCTATTTGAAACGTCTCTAATTGCCTGAAAGATTGGCCAAATAACTTTATCTTCAAACTCCTTCTTGGTACTACTTCCTCCACCAGCCATGACCTCGTCCGCTGGTGCAACACATTGGCTACACAGCCAGCGAAAGCCCAGCTGGTGGCTCTTCTTCATAAATGGATAGTCGCCTGCATCCAAAGTTTCACAAGTTATATGAACCCACTCACTGCAGTAGGCACACTTCAGTGCTTGTGCACTTTTTCCTAAAGACCTACTGCAGCGAGGTCACTGGTGTTGTTTGCTAATGATAAAGGAGAACAAAAAACAAAACAAAATGACAACAACAGCAAAATGTATATACAATACTACCCGGGATAAACCCGGGTAGCACCGCCCCCATTTGTGTCACCCTAATTTAGGAGAAAAAATGAAAACAAAAAAACACACAAAGAACAGAAATGGAAAAAAAAAAAACAGGGTGTCTGCGAGGTCACCACGAGCAGGTGGGGTACGACTTGACTACCCTTCTAGGAAAGGTAACCCAAACCGAGGTGCAGCAAAAGTGCTGAGATGGTATTGACAACTTTTCCCAATTCGAGCTTTATGACAGCAGCAAATACGTCACTTAGGCAAGACCTCATTGGTTACGATACTGCCACTGCGCAAAGCTGTTCTTTTCCCACACACCTATGGGGCATAGTGGCACTATGAAACAGGCGGGAAACCCTATGGGGAGCTACATTAACAAGGTAATGACTCATCCTTACGACGGTGGGTAAGGAAAACTCGAAGATTGAGTGGAAAATTCTGGGTTTCTTGAAGGAAGGCCAGGCAGTGTTATTATCACCACTCTGGTCAGTGCTACCAAAGCTAGCCAGCGAGTCCAAGGTCACTGGCAGTGGCACGCGGTCAGAAACAGCCGGCCAAAACACAGAAAAAGTCATTTTTAACTTATCCTTACTCATCAACAGGACCACATGGAGACCTCTGGATACTTTCACTTGAAAGAGGAAGAGTTGGTGAGTCTTACATATCTTTATTTTTTTCTCTAGCTAATATAGTTTGGCAGATAATAGGATCGGAAGTAAAGGTATTTTTTCCAAAATCTTGGATATCCCCGTAGGGAGGAGTGGGTGACATCAGAAAACCCCTAACGTGCAGGGGTTAACATCCCCACTGCTCACCACAACCCTTCCTTCGTCATTCTTCACACACATCTCAAAATCTATCCTTCTCTATCTCATCCAGGCCTGCCCGTTGAGCATACGCCGATAAAATTGCAGACACCATCCCAATGAACAAAATTTTCACTACTGTACAGTAGGTACCCATAGACCGCAAGTTTAGAGTACGCGATCCTCATTGTACGCGAGGACCTATTTTTAATAGAATTTTAGTGTATTTTTAAATAGTGACACGAACTGAACTCGTAACAGGCGAGACGGCAGTGAAGAGTGGCCCAAATCTAAGGTTTACTACGAGCTCGCGTTATTACCACCCCAAGAAGCGCCGATCATCAGTGATGGAGAGTGGAGACTTATCGATGAGCCATAGCCTGGGGAGGATCATGAGGATGATGTGATGTCTAAGGTGTCAGAAATAGACTTTGAAGAGTTTATGAACGAAGTGAGTGCATTAGCTAGTGAAAGTTTCGAAAGTGCTGGTGACTAGAGTGGTGAGGAAGGTGGTGTGTTGGGTGGTGCAGGAGTTGCACACTAGGGTTCCAAGACAATTTGCTGTCAAGTCAATTCGCCGTCAGACAATTCTCTATCAAAACATGGACGATTCCCCGTCAGTATATTTATTATTAATTAATCAATACTTTAATAACTATATTTCAGGGGGATCCATAAGAGCCAATGTTCAATAGCGTAGGCTTTGGATAATATTTTTTAGTTGCACCTTTAGTCAATATTGACTAAATGTGCAACATCCAAATACACTATTGAACATAGACTTTGATAGATGTTAAAGTACTGAATAAATAACAATAAGTATACTGTATTTATAGAATGACGGGGAATTGTCCAGGGCGGGAATTGTCCTGATGGTGAATCGTCCATGTTTTGACAGGGAATTGACCTGACGGCGAATTCTCTCCGCACCACTTGACACACCACCTTCCTCACCTCTCTCGTCACCAGCACTTTCGACACTTTCACCAGCTATTGCACTCACTTCATTCATTAACTCTTCAAAGTCTATTTCTGACACCTCAGACACTGCATCATCTTCTTGGTCCTCCCCAGGAAATGGCTCATAGACAAGTCTCCACTCTCCAATACATGTGGTTTAATTAACTTGTTTCTTCCTCGCTGTTGTTGCCTTTGATTTATTCTAGGGTCACCCATAGCTGACTTCATTAATGACGGCGAATTGTCTTGTTATTGTTGTAACGGTGAATTGACTTGATGCCAAATTGTCCCGAAACCGAGTGGTGCAGGAGACAATTTGCCTCTTGTCCTCTTGGGTTAAGGTGAGCAGGCATATTCTTGCTGGTTTAGTTAAGCCATATCCTTGTTGACTTAGTAAAGCCATAATCTTGTTGGTTTACTTTATCTTAGGTAATATGTCTTAGACAGTTTCCCTGTACAGTACAATACTTAGGTCTGAAAGGAGTCTCAAGGGTTGTCCATGAAGGGGGGTGCCGCCCATAGGTAATTTTTCCCCTAAGTTTATGTATTCAGAGTATGCGAATTCCCAGTACGTGACGTCCTCTGTCACCCATATACTCGTGTACTGTGGGTACCTACTGTATTATTATCCTATCACTTACTCTCATAACATTCGTGACATATTCCAACCATTCCTCCCTAACCAACACATCAACACCCCCATATCCATCTGTCCTACCCTAATAAAACAACTTATAGTATCAATCCCTTCCAGCAATCTTTCTGGCTGATCCACCCCTATACCAGAGTTCTTGCACACATCCCACATCCACCCACCTCTTACTCATTGTCTCAACCACTTCCCCCGTTCTACCCCTCACACTTCCCACATTCCACAAAGCCACTCTGATCCCCCTGGGTGATTTAATGTCCTCAGGCTTGCTCTGAGTTACATTCTTTAACTTGGTCATAATCAGTAATAAAGGAAGGGCAGAGACATGCCATAAGCCTCACTCACTGCACAGTCCTAGGCCCAGACAATGGATCTGGGACCCTTAGCACACCAGCCTTGACAAGTGGCTGTGGTAGTGACCTCAGGGCACCAGTCAGGACAGCTAAAGGGATAGGACACCCTCCAAGCGAACATTGGCACTGTAACTACCCCACCATTATACACCCATTGATAGGGCAGCCTTCTGGGGTGCTGCTTCCGGGTAGAAGCCCCTCTCTATTGGGCAGAAGTGGCAGCCTGGGAACCGCAATGCCCTGCACCCTCTAGCACAGGTTCAAGCCCCATCTCCTCCCGTCCCTATAACCAATGATGGCGGAGCCCTCATCATGCCTCCCCTCAAAAGGTCTGCCACTAGGTAGCAGGGGCAAAGTTTTCTGGCCGCACACCATTGCTGGTGTCAACCCGTTATGTAGGGGGTAAGTTGGGTGATATGTAAAGCGCATGTGGTTTAGTGTATGAGATATTTAGAGGAAGTGTTTGGGAGAGTATGCTGGTCTACTATCCATATTAGTGTCACAATGAAAAGGTCAGCACAGTGGGATGGTTAGGAAGCTAGTGAAACTGGAGCTCCAGCTCTCCCTATCATCAGCATTCCCATTCTTCTTGGAAGTACCAACCTGATTGGTTGGTGCTACAGCCTCCTCCTAGCATATACAGAATATATATAGATAGATAGATAGATAGATACAGATAGATAGAAAAATACAGATATGTGTATATATATATATATATATATATATATATATATATATATATTTATCTATCTATTGCCAGACGCCTCAATCCCGTTTAGGGTGGCCACAAACATATCGCCTCCAAGTCGCCCTGTCCCCCGCCATTTCACTGCCCTGCTCCCAACTCACACACACCCCTCTCTCATATACCTCTCCACCCCATCCCTCCATCTCACCCTCGGCCTCACCCTCCCTCTTCCCCCCTCCACCTCACTCACATACACTCTCTTCGTCAGTCTTTCACCCTCCATCCTCTCCACTGGCCAAACCACCTCAGTGTGTTCCTCATAACGCTTCCTATCACAACCACATCCACACCACAACGCTCCTTTATATCTTCATTCGTCAGCCTGTCTCTTCATGTGACTCCACAGGCATCTCTTAAATAACTCATTTCCACTGCTCTCACTCTTGACTTGCATCCTTCCAACAACGTACAAGCTTCACTTCCGTATGTTAGAGTTGGTATCACAATACTGTCATGTAGTAACTTTTTCACTTCCATGCTCACTTCCCTGTTTCTTATCACTGCTTTCAAAGAACCAGCAACCTTTCTTCCCTGCTGTACCCTTTCAAGCACTTCACCCTCCAAACCTCCATCCTTACTCATCACACTACCCAAGTACTTAAACGTACTCACATTTTCCAATTCCTCACCATCCAACCTCGCTGTACATTCACTGACTTCACCTCTCCCAAAGACCATCACTTTACTCTTCCCTACATTCACCTTTAGATTCCGTTTCTTACACACTCTCCCAAACTCATCCACCAAGCCTTGCAGCTCCCTTTCGTCTTCACTCAACAACACAGTATCATATGCAAACAACAGTACAGGGAGTTTCCAAACACTATCCTCTCTCACCAGGGCCACTCCAACATCCACTACCCTACCTTGTACCTCTTTTATTACCCCATCCATGTACAGATTGAACAACCATGGAGACATGACACATCCTTGTTTCAACCCAACTTTCAAAGAGAAAAATTCACTTAGTTCACCATCCACACGCACTGCAGCTTTCGCACCATTGTACATACTCTTCACAGCATTCAACAACTCCCCATCTACTCCATATATTCTTAACACTTTCCGCAATCCTTGTCTATCCACCCTGTCATATGCTTTCTCCAAATCCATGAAAGCCGTATACAACTTCTTTCCCTTCTCAAGAAACTTTTCCACTAAAGATCTAAGAATGAATATCTGATCTACACAACCTCTTCCCTTCCTAAAGCCTCCCTGTTCTTCTCCAACTAATTTCTCTGTTCTTTCTCTAACTCTGTCAATAAGTATCCTACCATACACTTTTCCTATTATACTAAGAAGACAAATGCCCCTATGATTACCACACACTTCTTTTTTCCCCTTTTCCTTTGTACAAGGGAATAATTATACCTGACTTCCAATTCTGCGGGACTCTACCTTCCTTCCAGGCCAATCTGCACATCTTCCACATCCACTCTACTACTATCTCTCCCCCATGCTTCAGCATTTCACCACACACTCCATCAATTCCTGGGGCTTTCCCCAATTTAATTTTCTTCATTGCTTCCACAACTTCTATCCTACTGATTTCTTCCTGTCTTCTCACCTCCCTCCTTCTCCCAGCCATTCCCCAGTCACTTATACTCGCATTACTTCCATCCTCTATGTTAACAATTCCTTAAAGTGTTCTCTCCATCTGCTCACTTTTTCTCCCTTCTCCACTAGTAATCTACCATTTTTAACTTTCACTCCCCTGCTAACTTCACTTCCACCCTGTCTTACTCTTTTCACCTCTTTCCAGAACATTTTCTTACAGTCCCTCCACTTTACACTCAAATTCCTTCCAAATTCCTCATCCACTCTCTTCTTACTCTCTCTTACTAATCTTTTCACCTCTCTCTTTCTCTCTACATATAACTCTCTCTTCCGCCTCTCAACTTCTTCCACGCCCCTATTTCTCATCCATTCATTGTATGCTGTCTTCTTTTGTGCCACAGCCTGTCTCACCTCTTCAGTCCACCACGCTGTTCCTTGCACCCCCCTCCATCTTCTCCTCCTTCCACGCACCACATCACATGCTGCACATATTTCTTCTGTAAATATCCTACACACACCTTCCACGTTACACATCTGCTCCAATTCATATTTGCCCAATCGTTCCTCCACTTCTCTCTTATACTCTGACTTTTTCTCATCCTCTTGTAACCTTTCCACTCTCCTTGCAACTATTCCTTCCTCTCGTCTTTCCCTTCTTCTATTCCTCCATCTTACTTGAATTCTAATTCTGGACACCACCAAGTAGTGGTCAGAAAGTCCACTCCCCCAACCTCTATAAGCTCTTGCATCCATTAAACATCTTCGCATCCTTTCATCCACACACACATAATCAATCATTGCCTTCCTTTCATTCAGTTCACCACCCACCCTTCTCATCATTCGCCATGTATACCTGTGGATCATTTTATGCCTGAAGAGGGTATTGGCTATCACCAACCCCCTCCCAGCACAAATGTCCACTAACGCACTGCCATTCTCATCTATCTCAGCAGGCACACCCCACTCAACAACTATTCCATCCACCTTCACATTCCCAACTTTACCATTCATATCACCGATCAAAAACACTCTCTCATTCCTTCCAAACTTTTCCATGCACATTTCTACATTTGTCCAGAACTCTTCTCTCACTCTTCTAGCATGATCTTGCGTTGGCGCATACACACACACAATCGCCCACATTTGTATTCCAACTTTCAACTTTACCCACACAATCCTTGACCCAACTGATCCATACTGTCTTATGCTCTTCTTCCATCTTTTACTCACAACTATACATACTCCTTCCTTTGCCCTCTCATTCTCACCTACTCCTGCACATATACCCCATCCATACTCCCATTCTCTCACACTTTCTCCTCGCCATCTTGTTTCAGTTATTCCACATACATCCACTTTCGCACCCTCAAGCACCTGGACAATCTCTCTCTCTTTCACCTCATCATTCGCTCCCCTTAAATTCCACTTTCCGATAACCATGTCCTTTGTCCGGTCCTTGGTCGTCATCGTTTGCCTGTCCGAGGCTTGTTTTTTTTTTTTAGTTAGTTGTTTTCTGGGGAGGGGCACTAATCTTCCGCCAACCCTTTTAGTTGCCTTTTACGACAAGCAGGGATACTGGGGGAGTATTCTTGAAAAACCCCCCTACCCCCAGAGGGGCCTACCCCCTGGGGGTATATATATGACAGGCTGACGAATGAGGATATAAAGGAGCATTGTGGTGTGGATGTGGATGTGATAGGAAGCGTTATGAGGAACACACTGAGGTGGTTTGGCCATGTGGAGAGGATGGAGGGTGAAAGACTGACGAAGAGAGTGTATGTGAGTGAGGTGGAGGGGGGAAGAGGGAGGGGGAGGCCGAGGATGAGATGGAGGGATGGGGTGGAGAGGTATACGAGAGAAGGGTGTGTGAGTTGGGAGCAGGGCAGTGAAATGGCGGGGGACAGGGCGACTTGGAGGCGATTTGATTGTGGCCACCCCAAACGGGATTGAGGCATCTGGCGATAGATAGATAGATAGAAGCAGCCTAGGTATATAGATAGATAGATATATATACAGTAATCACTCTAATATCCGGATGCCCAATATCCGAACATCCCCACTATCCGGACATAAGAATGTTTCATACTGTACTTTTTTCCATACTATACTTACCTCACTTCACCCTTTAATGTCCTTTATTGGTGTGAATAGGGTGTTAGGAGCTATGCATGTGCAGCAGGAAGGTGTTTTTCTGAGTTAGGCTAGGTTAGGGTCCATAAGTACCAGTCCAGGAGCCAGTCACCAGAATGTTTATTATTGTATGAACCTACTTCTTTATGTTTCTTTTGCATTTATTTCAGTCATTTATGTGCCTTATTGGTGTGATTTGGGTCTTAAATTGGTGCTATGCATGTCCAGAAGGAGTTGTATAGGTGTTTCTCTGAGTTAGGGTCCATAAGTACAAGTCCATAAGCTGGGGCCCAACATCCGGACAGAACCAATATCCGGACCTACCTATGGCTCTATTACGTCGGATATTGGAGTGATTACTGTATATACGTATATATAAAAGTAATCCCTCTAATATCCGGATGCCCATTTTCTGGACATCCCCAATAACCGGACATTTTCGTCCGGGGATCCAATATTCCCAAAATGGGCCAATAACCACAAAAATTTTTTTTAAAAATCTGACTTTTTTCCCACTTGTAATTTGAAATTGCCCAGTGGCGCCGAACAGCTGTTACACCATGGTCCCTTCGCCCCTTCCTTCCTCCCCCTTCCCCCCTTCCCTGTCAGGGTTGCCATTTGGTATTTTTCATTACCAAATGTGGGCCAATTTGGTAATGAAAAATTCGTTTGGTAACGAATCAGAATAATATAATACCAAACGGATTTTTCACATGTATGAGGATACACAGGATGGGGTTGGTGGATTGTTTGCTCTCTCTGATTAATTTGGTAGCCTATATAGTGTGATAATAATCAACATGCTGTTAATTATAAGAAGAGCGATTACATGTGTTTCCACTTGTGTATTAGTGAAGAATAGATGCTAGCTTTACGAATTTGGTAATGAAAGATAAATATGGTAATGAAAATTGAAGAGTTTGGTAATGTGGCCATTGCGATCTGGCAACTCTGTTACCCCGCCATCATCAAAAGTCACAGCTTAACTCCAATCGAGAGCAGATGCTTATAGCTATGCAAGCCACAGGTGCTCGTTTTTTGTGAATCAACAGTGAATAAACTGCAATACCTCGCCACTAGAACACACGGGATTTTACAGTGTTGTGCAGTGTTAAGAAATTAGAATTTAGAGTGCAAAGGATTAACTGTGGACTGCAAACTGGCAGTTCAAACCAGTCCAGGAGCCAGGGACTTCTTGTAAGTACCCAGAATGTTTAATATTGTATAAACTCACCTCTAAAACCTCATTTTATGGTTCTTTTGAATTTATTTCAGTCTTTTATGTCCCTTATTGGTGTGATTTGGGTCTTAAATAGTGCAATGCATGTCCAGAGGGAGTTGTATAGGTGTTTTTCTGAGTTAGGGTCCATAAGTACAAGTTCAGGAGGCTAGGGCCCAATATCCGGACAGGATCACTATCCGGACATGCCTTTGGCTCTACTACACCGGATATTGGAGGGATTATTATATACACACTCAAACCTTGAGTACCGCAGGCAATAGGGACTGGACAAGGACCGTGGTACTCAAATCCGCATCACTCAGACAATATATTTACATGTATAATGGTACAATGTGTTCTGGCAACTTGCCAAAACTCTCATTTTTACCCCTTCTTACCACCTAACCCCACGTAAATTACCCCCACTTGCATCCACTATCAGGTAAAACATTTAAAGAGATATAACTATTGTAATTAAAAACATCAATGGTATTAAAAATAGCTTTCACAAAAACAGAAGTTGGGTTGGGTACCCTTTTGTTGATACGTTGCTCCCCGGTACTTTCCTCC
This sequence comes from Coenobita brevimanus, assembly GCF_032717465.1. Lineage (NCBI taxonomy): Eukaryota > Metazoa > Arthropoda > Malacostraca > Decapoda > Coenobitidae > Coenobita > Coenobita brevimanus. Next base: position 9,756,949 of record NC_137064.1, read on the forward strand.
CACTCCCTACCCCCAATGTTGTTGTCAAAGTTTCGCCTTCTCTCGTATTATGTGGCTTTCAGGAGAGACCTTAGGCCATAAGGTTAGACGAAAATTTATGGGTCTGGGAGCTTAAGGGGACGAAATAGAACGAAAATTTGCGCTAACCAGAAAAAATTATTTTCATCCGTGTGTTCTCGTGAGTTAGCATTCAGTTTCACATTCTTCGTTTGATATTGCGCTTCTCAACACACTTCTGACAGACTAAGCATATGGCTAAACCGCTCAATCAGTTCGAAATGCGCTGGGAAGGGCGATACCGAACGAAGAATGTGAAACGGAACGCTAACTCAGGAGAGTACAAGGATGAAAGAGTACAGTACCTTCTTTCTGGTTTGCAAACACTTTCGTTCCATTTCGTCCTCTAAAACTGCCAGACCCATAAATTTTAGTCTAACCATATGGCCTAAGGTCTCTATCTCACCCAAAGGCCACATGACACGAGAAGGCGAAACTCTGACAACAACATTGGGGTTAGGGGGGTGGGAGGAATATACCAGGGAGCTATGTATCAACAAAATGATACCCAGCCCAACATCCGTTTTTGTTAATGCTATTTTTAATACCACTGATGTTTTTCATTACAATAGTTATATCTCTTCCAATGCCTTACCTGATGCTGTGTATAAGTGTAAGTAAATTAAGTGAGGTAAGGTAGTATGAAGGGGTAAAAGTGAGAGTTTGCTTTCTCTGACGCTCCACATAACGCCCTATAAGCTTCTCAGTCAGTTTCAGGACAACATATAAACTTTCACAGCTACCAGGTTTGCATCACTTTCTACGCACGAACTTTATCTTCTCCCGGTCCTTCCAAATCATTATGATGGTGCATTCTTCATGCTATGCTGCTTTTGCCATTTCAGTAAATGTACGCTTTACTTAAAGCAGAGGAAGAACCACACCAATTCAGTTCATATTCCTCCAGTTTGTTTTCTGCATTTTTTTGACTATTTTAAGGGTGGTAAATTACCTTTTCCTGCTGAAAAATTTCCCACTTTATCATCACGTTCCTTAATCCCCTAACCGTGGGGTGTCACTTTCGTGACACTTGGGAGCAAGGTATCATACCGCGGGGTGTCACTTTTGTGATTCTGTTATTTTGAATTCGCCCGGGCTTTCAAGTGGTGGCTTGTATCATCTATCAGTACTGCCAATGTCCAACACCAGTCAGCACTCTTAATCTCATCTGTACTCCCATCCATTGTTGACAATTTAGCCATTTCTCCCCGTTCTTGACCCCCCTCCCTACCTCCCTTCCATTACCCTCTCCTCTCGCCTGCCCGGCCGTGCTATGCTAAGTAAATCTTCCCTGGACTTTTCCACTGATTTCATCCATTGAAATAAGCCCTATGCCCTATTCTTATACCAAATAATATATACAAAAAAGAAATAAGGTAAGTGATAGTGCCATACACCTGGAATTGGCTAATTATCACCTGACAACACCTCACGTGCACTCGTTCGCTAATTTTCCCTGTTTAATATTTACCCTTGAAATATGCCGTATAATCTATTCTCGTAATAAAAATATATATAAGAAAGGAAGGGAGAAGCCTAAGTGATATTTACATTCACCTAGAACTACATAATTTATTATGTATTGTCTAGATTTCCTGCCAATCATTTCATAGCGTATATATTAGCAGCTATCACCATGCTGACATTGGCAGCATTGTACTCCCCCTAGGTGGCTAGGCCACCACACTGTATTCAGTTTACTGTCGTCTTTCAAGGTGAAACCACGTCGGATTCGCGCCTGTCCCATTCTGCCGCTTTTTAGCCCCATGCAAAGGGCCCTGTGACCTCTACCTCCTACTAAACCTCGTGTGAAAAGGGGTAAAGGGCTAAGTGACTGCTCTGGAACATCAACTGGGTAATTGGTCAATGAAAATGATAGACTGTGACTACGATTTTTCTGGTGAGTAAAACAGTGCAAGTGGAAATGTAAATAATGTGTAAACAGCAAGTGAAAGCAATGAATGTAAATATAAGTGAACAGTGGCAAATAGTTTTATAAGTTACTGCAAGTGACAGTGCATAACACAGTGTAAATAAAATAGAAATGTCTATCTATTGCCAGACGCCTCAATCCCGTTTGGGGTGGCCACAAACAAATCGCCTCCAAGTAGCCCTGTCCCCCGCCATTTCACTCCCCTGCTCCCAACTCACACCCCCCTCTCTCATATACCTTTCCACCCCATCCCTCCATCTCATCCTCGGCCTCCCTCTCCCTCTTTCCCCCTCCACCTCGCTCACATACACTCTCTTCGTCAGTCTTTCACCCTCCATCCTCTCCACATGGCCAAACCACCTCAGTGTGTTCCTCATAACGCTTCCTATCACATCCACATCAACACCACAACGCTCCTTTATATCCTCATTCGTCAGCCTGTCTCTCCATGTGACTCCACAGGCTCCTCTTAAATAACTCATTTCCACTGCTCTCACTCTTGACTTGTGTCCTTCCAACAACGTCCAAGCTTCACTTCCGTACGTTAGAGTTGGTGTCACAATACTGTCATGTAGTAACTTTTTCACTTCCATGCTCACTTCCCTGTTTCTTATCACTGCTTTCAAAGAACCAGCAACCTTTCTTCCCTGCTGTACCCTTTCAAGCACTTCACCCTCCAAACCTCCATCCTTACTCATCACACTTCCCAAGTACTTAAATGTATTCACATTTTCCAACAGAAATGTAAATAATGTAAATAAAATAGAGAATGTAAACAGAAATGTAAATGAGTAGTAATATAAGAATATGAGTCTATATACTAGGAGTAATGAAAGTGAAAGTTTCACTCTAGCATGCATGAATACTATGAGTTATGAAAGTGAAAATGAATGTGACAGATTCACTCTCAACGCTATTATGCAGGACAAGAAAGTGAATGCTATGTATTTTACTGAAAGAGAAATTGAATGCCTACAGTGACAATAAACTACAATTACTGAAGGACACTTATGGATAAAGACTGTAGATATATATGTGTTATATAGTAATAGAAATATAAAGTGTGAGTGTTTTTATGAATAATAAATGACAGAACACCAGCGGCGAACGAGTGCAAGTGGGAAGGTCATCCGCGCTCGTAATTTTCATTGCTTTCACAGTGTTTTTTTTTTGGAGTATGGATTCCAAACTGTTTGAGAATCATAGAATAGTGTTTCTTGTGATAATATCAGGCTGTGGTAATCATATTACGGGTTGTCAGGAAGTGTAAAGTGGAGACTTCATTACCCAACTTCAGAGGTCTCCACAAGTCCTATGGTACTCGACAAATGCTCAACAAACATCCCAGGAGAAAGCTGAAGGTATGTGCCATGTGCATATGTAATTTTAATATTCTAGGACTAATATCTGATTTTTGGCAAATATTTTTAGAGAGTCTGTGGGAGCGCGAATATGCCCGCGACACATGCAAGTCAAGCAAAAACAACACCGCAGTTTAGGGATTAAGCCACACTGTGATTGTTTTGACATACTCAAAGGTTTTCGTCTCCCAACTTCCCAACTGGATGCTAGGTTAGGTTAAGTTAAATTATAAGATATAGTTAAGCTAGGTTAGGTCAAGTTTAGATTAGGACTTGATAGCCGTATGCTCAGTTGGTCCTAAATGTGTTGGGACGCACGAAATCGAAAGAAAAATGTGGAACTGAACACTAACTTAGGAGAACACACACTTAAGTATTTTTTTCTAATTAGCAAACATTTTCATTCCATTTCGTTGCCTAAAACTGCGAAACCCATTATGAGTGTGGGGTAGAACTAGGTGAGGCCCAAGAAAGGACTGATAACCATATGCTCAAGTTAGTTGGAAATGTGTTGGGAAGCAAAAAATCGAACGAAGAATGTGGAACTGAACGCTAACTTACGAGAAAACATGGATGAAAGAGTAACTTTTCCTCTAATTAGCAAACATTTTCTTTCCATTTTGTCCCTTAAAACTGCAAAACCCATGACAAGTGTGGGTAAGAAGGTGAGGCATGAAAAAGGACTGATAACCATGTGCAAGTTGGTCTGAAATATGTAGGGAAGCATGAAATCAAACGAAGAATGTGGAACTGAACTCTAACTTATGAAAACGCATGGATGAGTTTTTTTTTTTTTTTTTTTTTTTCCTGATTAGCATACATTTTCATTCCATTTTGTCCCGAGAAATTGTGAAACCCATAAATTTCGTCAAACCATTCGGCCTTGAGTGTGCCCAGGAAGCATATTTCCATTCTGTATGCGTATTCATCTCACCACCAACAACCCTCAGCCAGGAACAACGCATGCCCAATCGTTTCAAAACTAACCATAGGTTTTTCACGAAGATATGCTCACTGTGCTTCCCAGGCAAAATTTCATCAACCTTATAACCTATCCCATACCACTAGAGCTGTCTGGCTGAGGTGGCTAGGTGTGGTAATGAGATAAATACCCACACAGAATGGAAATATGTGCCCAGGACAGGCACCTCGAGTTTAGAGGGTGACGTCATAGCGCACGTCTTTCAATTTCGTTGCCAGGCCAGCTGACTTCCTGCGTGAGCTCAAGTTTTTCCGCGTGTTGACATGACTAGTCTCATTATGCAGACTGGGTTAGAACAAAAATGCATTACTCAACCATGTGTTACTCAAGGATTGAGCGTATATGTATATATATATACAGTATATATATATATATATATATATATATATATACAGTACTCTCGCGTCCAGCACGCGTTAGTCCAGCACGATTCGAGTCCAGCACGGTGAGCAATTAATTAGTATTATTTAATACGATTTTAATTACTGCAACACGAGTGTGTTAGCATAACACGCACAGAGCTCCGAGAAGTGGGCCAAATCCACAGAGTTCACTCTAGCACAATCACCCCCGGTCCAACACGGCCATACTGGACATTCCCATGATGATGATAGCCAATGAAAAACTTCTGATCAAGTAGCCTTCCCCGCCCGCTATCGTGACGTGATCGTGATGCCGCCCAATTAAAAACGCTTCTGGTGTCACGTAATGTTTTGTTTACATTTCTCCCGCCACAGAGCCACTCAGTCGCATAATTGCATTGGAAGGTGCTTTTTTCTTGCTGCATTTTCTGCCCTTGTTACTGCATTTTACCCTGCTCACGATGCCTAGGAAGCCTTCTGAGAACCCCAAGAAGCGTCGGCACCTCCTTCAGGCCACCAAGCTAGAAAGCATCGAGAGGAAGAAGAAAGGGGAGAGGAAAGTTGACACTGCCAAGGCCTACGACATGAATGAAGCCAACGTGATCATAATAAAAAACTTAAGACAAGATCCTGGTAGCCGATGGCCATCACACGGCACTTCATACCAGGTTTGCCGAGGATATGATGGTAAATCGGAACGGTAACGTGGTAAAATTGCCGACGATACCACGGGCATTTGGAATTCATCTGGATGGATTCCTGCCGAGCATACGACGTTGAAAACAGTGTGACCAAAACCCAGGCGACTCGACAGAGAATGTATCGTACTACAGCATTGAACATTTAGCCTGACACTGAATACATATTAATATTTTAGAATAAATATCAATCGTTTTGAAACCTTTCTCATCGGCGTGCGTACCAGTTTATAAACAAAGTTGCTTCTCCTTATTCTATACCGAGTCAGCGACAGCGATCACTTTCCACAGTCACGAGACGGGGCTCTGGCATCAGTGTGAGAAGCATGCACTTTGCTGAGTGCTAGGACAGGCAGAAGCAGGACATGCCATGGCTGTGGACGAAGATAGTGATTCTGAGTGTGATTTCGAAGGATTTATGAGGGAGGTTTGATTTCGAAGGATTTATGAGGGAGGTTGAGGAGGAGCAACAGCCATTACCCGCTAGTGACGCCAGCAGCCATCCTCCGGGGACCCAGTAGGACTAACTACAACCTTGCATACCACCTTCCATTCCCAGCAAGCCCACCAACACTATCCTAAAAGGTTAGTTATCATTCATAGCACAGTACCATTTATTATAATTACAATAGTACCAATATATGTATAGGTATATGGTAGGTATTTAGGGTGACTTTTCCGAGGGTTGCTGACATAATTCATTTTTCCCCATAAGCTCTATTGTTAGTCCAACACGTTTTTGGTCCAACACGTGACCAATGCATGACAATATTACCGTGCTGGACGAGGTACTGTATATATATATATATATATATATATATATATATATACTGTATATATATATATATATATATATATATATATATATGTATATATATGATTTTTTTTATTTTATTGATTTTGTATGTCTGCACATGGTTATATGCTTAAAAATGTGTTAAAACGTGTTAGTGTGAGTTCTGGGGTATCAATAGGTGTAAGCCCCAATCTAACAGACTGTATATATATATATATATATATATATATATATATACAGTAAAACCTCGATTTAACGGCACCCAAGGGGGCCCTGAGCATACCGAAAAAAAAGAAATTCTGTTAGATTGGGGCTTACACCTATCGATACCCCCGGAACTCACACTAACACATTTTAACACATTTTAAAGCATATAACCATGTGCAGACATACAAAATCAATAAAAAAAAAAAAATTCATATTTAGGACAAAAGAAAGCAGGTAGGTCTGATGTTGTAGTAAAGAACTGTACAGCAATCCAGGTACGTACAGTACAGTTGAGTGTACATACAACACGAGATAGGTTATGCAGAACCTCGTGCAAAATCAATTTCACGCTAAAACGTGACATATATTTACATGTAAAATTGGGGGTTAGCTTCTACGAGCCTCATATTTTTCGTTAAAAATATATTTAAAAATAGATTACTAGAAATACGTCTTCCTTAAAACACCGAAGACAGTGTGTTTACATACGACCTCACCGACTGGATACATCAGTGCATAGCTACTGTGTCTAACCTAACCTAACCGATTAGTTTGCCCCCCAATACTCCCCATAAAAATTTTAATCACCAAGGATTACCACTAAGCCACCTGAAAGTCCTCATGAGAAATCAAGCAAGAACTTGACCTAAACTATCTATCTATCTATCTATCTATTGCCAGACGCCTCAATCCCGTTTGGGGTGGCCACAAACAAATCGCCTCCAAGTCGCCCTGTCCCCCGCCATTTCACTCCCCTGCTCCCAGCTCACACCCTCCTCTCTCATGTACCTCTCCACCCCATCCCTCCATCTCATCCTCGGCCTCCCCCTCCCTCTTTCCCCCTCCACCTCACTCACATACACTCTCTTCGTCAGTCTTTCACCCTCCATCCTCTCCACATGACCAAACCACCTCAGTGTGTTCCTCATAACGCTTCCTATCACATCCACATCAACACCACAACGCTCCTTTATATCCTCATTCGTCAGCCTGTCTCTCCATGTGACTCCACAGGCTCCTCTTAAATAACTCATTTCCACTGCTCTCACTCTTGACTTGTGTCCTTCCAACAACGTCCAAGCTTCACTTCCGTACGTTAGAGTCGGTATCACAATACTGTCATGTGGTAACTTTTTCACTTCCATGCTCACTTCCCTGTTTCTTATCACTGCTTTCAAGGAACCAGCAACCTTTCTTCCCTGCTGTGCCCTTTCAAGCACTTCACCCTCCAATCCTCCATCCTTACTCATCACACTACCCAAGTACTTAAACGTACTCACATTTTCCAATTCCTCACCATCCAACCTCGCTGTACATTCACTGACTTCACCTCTCTCAAAGACCATCACTTTACTCTTCCCTATATTCACCTTTAGATTCCGTTTCTTACACACTCTCCCAAACTCATCCACCAAGCCTTGCAGCTCCCCTTCGTCTTCACTCAACAACACAGTATCATCTGCAAACAACAGTACAGGGAGTTTCCAAACACTATCCTCTCTCACCAGGGCCACTCCAACATCCACTACCCTACCTTGTACCTCTTTTATTACCCCATCCATGTACAGATTGAACAACCATGGAGACATGACACATCCCTGTTTCAACCCAACCTTCAAAGAGAAAAATTCACTGAGTTCACCATCCACACGCACTGCAGCCTTAGCACCATCGTACATACCCTTCACAGCATTCAACAATTTTCCATCTACTCCATATATTCTTAACACTTTCCACAATCCTTGTCTATCCACCCTGTCATATGCTTTCTCCAAATCCATGAAAGCCGCATACAACTTCTTTCCCTTCTCTAGAAACTTTTCCACTAAAGATCTGAGAATGAATATCTGATCTACACAACCTCTTCCCTTCCTAAAGCCTCCCTAAACAGCATATGAATAATGGCCGGCCAGCATCATGCATAGTTCGTCAAGAATCATTTTCGGTACTAATAAAAAAAAAATGCAGTGTAAAACTTTTTGAAAGCCGTTAGTCATCAACAATAAAGGAAATAAAAACTCTAAAGAAGTTGTCAGCATGGAGTGACTGCGTATTTCACTTCTCAGATACACACGAATGCAGAAATCGTGAAAAATAAACAAGTCAGCCAAACAGTATAATTTGTATGACAGTATAATTCACAAGAACTGAACGCACATAATTATCTTGCCTACCTGTTTCTGTCAACACGTAGTGTCTACACGTATCGTAAGATAAGAATTTACTTGACCAAAGATCGTCAGTTTATTACAAAAAGATCGAGCACAAAGCCTTTTTTCTTTTTTTTCACACTCATTGCACTAAAGGCAAAATACTTGAATATCACTGCACTATTATTAACTTTTTTTTCCAACAAAGAAAACTATCCACATCATAAACATCTCGACTCATTTTACCTGTCTGATCATTTGCATTAAAGCTGCAACACTTCACGTCACTTCGTCCAACAATTTTTCATTTTCATTTAGAATAAATGCTTGTGTTCACAGCACTTTCAGGGTGCTTAGGCATAACTAAAGTTAGTTTGGAACCACATGCTCAGTTCTATGAGGCTATGAGGAGCAAGCAAATAAGCAAAATAATAAACTTCTCATCCCAGCAACCGTTCACACAACACTAAGTATTAGTTGGCAGGTTGGAGTAGAATAGATGGCACTATGTAAATAAGTTCACTAAGTTATGAAGTCTATAACACTAGTTCTTAAATCTAACCTTATATGCTAATTTTTTTTTCACTTTGGGGTCAGGCTAGGTGGGAGGAAGACTGGGTGAGCATAAACGTACCCAGTTGGAGGTAAACTGCAAACAGACGATCGAGATGAATGAGGCGCCCGCCACATTTCAATTTCTTTCTAATTTTTACCCCTTTTTGGCAATTTTTAAAATTTTTTGCAAAAATATTCCTAGGGAGATTTGTGCTGTTAGTTTGGGGTTGCCGTTAGAGTGAATGCCGTTAAATCAAGGATTTACTGTATATATCTATCTATCTATCTATATATACATACAGTGCTCGTCAGAAGTATCGAGCCCCCTGCGTCCCTCCTACGAAACAAACCTTTCAACATTGAAAAAACATATAAATAATGCATTTTATTTACCCTTAATGCTTGGTAGGGTATCCTTTATGCTTCTTCACGGACCTGAGATGTCGTGGAAGTGAAAGAGCGAGGTTCCTGAGGTGCTGGAGTGGTATTTTCTCCCAGGAGTCATGAATGGCTGCCTCCAGCTTAGGCAGAGAGCTCGCGTCATTCCCTTGGAGATTCTTCTTTACGAGGTACCAGAGGTTTTCTATCGGGTTGAGGTCTAGGCTACTGCCTGGCCAGTCTTTCATGAATGATACCTCGCAGTCACGAAGCCAATTGGTGACCGGTTTGGCTTTATGAGCAGGTGCACCGTCCTGCTGAAACACTCGTGCACCTGTACGCTCGAAGGACTCCGGTAAATGATCACAAAGAAGCTCCAGATAAACGTCCTGATTCACTCTGCAGTTCTTGGGAACCACAACAAGCTTCCCTAAACGTTTCCCAGGGAAAAAAACCCATACCATACGTGAATCAGGGTGTTTAACTGTGCTCTCCATGTACCGGGGGTCAAGCGGGTCACTACCTTTGCGCCGGTACACACGTGCTCCTCAATTACAGGTAACACTAAACGTTGCCTCATCAGACCACAACACTGACAACCATTGGTCCTGTGCTGTTTACTTATCCCCTAATTCTACTGACTATCAAAAATTCTTTGACTATCTTACTTCTACGATGGAACACATTCTATCCATTTCTCCTTTCTCTGAAATCTCCATTCTAGGAGATTTCAATGTTCACCACCACCTTTGGCTCTCCTCTCCTTTCACTGATCCACCTGGTGAACAAGCCTACATCTTTTCTATCCTTAATGACCTAGAGCAGCTTGTACACCACCCTACCCGTATCCCTGACCGCCTTGGAGAGGGCTCCAACATACTGGACCTCTTCCTCACAACTAATCCTTCTGCTTACTCTGTTAATCTTTTCTCTCCGTTGGGCTCCTCCGATCACAACCTTATTACCTTAACCTGTCCTATCACTCCGTTACAGCCTGTGGACCCTTCAGGGAAATGTCGTCTGTGGCATTTTGGAGCCGCGGACTGGGAGGCCCTCAGGCAGTACTTCTTTGATTTTCCCTGGAATGATTATTGCTTCCATGGCCGGGAGCCATCTGAGTGTGCCTTGCGCATTGCGGAGGTTATTCTCTCAGGCATGGAAGCATACATTCCTTTCTCATATCCTCTGACTAACGTAAGAAAGCCTTGGTTTAATCACGCTTGTTTTAATGCTGTCCGCAACAAGGGAAGGGCCTACAAAAGGTACCGGAGCCAACCCACCCCTGAATCACATCATCTTTATGTTTCTGCCAGGAATCGTGCTAAGTCTGTTCTTCGCTCTACTAAAAATAATTTCATCCATACTAAATGCTCTCAACTCTCCACCTCGAATTCTTCCCGCTCCTTCTGGCACCTTGCCAAAAATCTTTCTAACAACTTTACCTCATCATCCTTCCCTCCTCTTTTCTACTCTGATGGTTCTATAGCTATTTCTTCTACTGATAAAGCAGATCTCTTCGCACAGACTTTCTCCTCCAATTAGACGATTCCGGTGCTGTTCCTCCATCACTTCCCCCCTCTGATTTCCTCATGGCTGACATTAAAATTTCTTCAGCTGATGTATTTTCTGCCATCACTGGCCTCAGTACTAACAAGGCATATGGGCCTGATGGGGTCCCTCCTGTTGTTCTCAAGAACTGTGCTTCTGTGCTTACACCCTGCCTAGGAAAACTCTTTCGCCTTTGTCTGTCAACTTGTACCTTTCCTTCTTGCTGGAAGTTTGCTCTCATTCAGCCAGTCCCAAAGAAGGGTGACCACTCCCAAACCTCCAACTATCGTCAAATTGCTTTAACGTCCTGTATTTCAAAAGTTTTCGAGTCAATTCTCAATAGAAAAATTTTAAGGCATCATTCCTATCACAACCTTCTTTCCGATCGTCAGTACGGGTTCCGTCAGGGACGCTCCACTGGCGATCTTCTCACCTACCTTTCAGACTCCTGGTCATCCTCCTTTCGGGACTTTGGCGAAAGCTTTCCCATTGCACTTGACATCTCAAAGGCTTTCGATCGAGTCTGGCATAAATCTTTAATTTCCAAACTGCCCTCCTACGGTTTGTATGCTTCTATCTGTGCCTTCATCGCTAGCTTCCTTTATGGTCGTTCTATAGCCGCTGTTGTAAACGGCCATCGTTCTTCTCCTAGATCTATCAACAGTGGTGTTCCTCAGGGCTCTGTCCTATCACCAACTCTCTTCCTTTTATTCATCAATGATCTTCTAAGCTGTACATCTAACCCTATCCACTCATACGCTGATGACTCCACCCTTCACCTTTCCATTCGGTTCCCGCAACGCCCATCTCAACAGTTACTTCAGCAAACAAGGGATGAGGCTATGGCACACCTAATGTCTGACTTGGTCCGTATCTCTGACTGGGGTAAAAATAACATGGTTGTTTTTAATGCATCTAAGACTCAGTTCTTACACCTATCAACCCGAAAAAATCTTCCACAGGTATACCCACTAATGTTTAATAATATTCAGCTTAATCCTGCATCATCCTTGAACATGCTTGGGGTTTCATTTACACGGGACTTATCTGGGAAAGATCATATTACATCTCTTGTAAAATCTGCTTCCAAGAGATTGGGTGTGCTAAGCCGACTCCGCTCTTTCTTTACCCCTGCACAATTGTTGACTCTATACAGGGGTTTTATCCGCCCCTGTGTGGAGTAGAACTCTCATGTGTGGGGAGGCTCCTCACATACAGCTCTTCTCAATAGGGTGGAGTCAAAGGCTTTTCATCTCATTAACTCTCCTCCTCTTACTGACTCCCTTCAACCTCTGTCTCTTCGCTGCACTGCTGCATCTTTATCTCTTTTCTATCGCTACTTTAATGGTCACTGCTCCTCTGAACTGTCTGCTTGCATTCCTCCACCTCTACGACGGGCGCGAAGCACCCGTCTGGCAGCAAACTCTCATCCCTTTTCTGTCCAACTCTCTAATGCAAGAGTTAACCATTACTCCCAGTCTTTCATTTATGCAACAGGTCAACTCTGGAACTGTCTCCCCCTGTCTGTATTTCCTGCTGCCTATGATCTCCAGTCTTTCAAATGCAGTGTGTCCAGGCATCTCAAAATTATTGGATCTTGAATTTGGCTCTCTATTGTATTTTGTTTTTCTCTTGGAGGGAACTGTTACTGCGGGCTCATGGCCTTTGGTTCCTTCTTCCTCGCACAAAAAAAAAAAAAAAAAAAAAAACAGTTAAGGTACTTGTTATCAAAGGCAAGCCTATCAAGTCGCTAGTAACAAGTAAGAAGAGGCTTTCTCATAGGCCTGTGACTTGTGTAACCAAGTTCATGGACTCTTCGAGACACTGTGCGCACTGAAACCTCACCAAACACTTACGGGTTGCTCTCCTTAATTTTCCTTGCACTCACACGTGGATTAGACTTCACTGCACGTTTTAAAACATTAACTTCTTAACCGCGGGGCATCACTCTCATGACGCTTGGGAGCAAGGGATCATACCGTGGGGCGTCACTTTTGTGATTCTGTGTTATTTTGAATTCGCCTGGGCTTTCAAGTGGTGGCTTCTATCATCTATCAGTACTGTCAATGTCCAACACTAGTCAGCACTCCTAATCTCATCTGTACTCCCATCCTATCTATCTATCTATCTATTGCCAGATGCCTCAATCCCGTTTGGGGTGGCACAAACAAATCACCTCCACGTCGCTCTGTCCCCTGCCATTTCACTGCCCTGCTCCCAACTCACACCCCCCTCTCTCATATACCTCTCCACCCCATCCCTCCATCTCATCCTCGGCCTCCCCCTCCCTCTTCCCCCCTCCACCTCACTCATATACACTCTCTTTGTCAGTCTTTCACCCTCCATCCTTTCCACATGGCCAAACCACCTCAGTGTGTTCCTCATAACGCTTCCTATCACATCCACATCAACACCACAACGCTCCTTTATATCCTCATTCGTCAGCCTGTCTCTCCACGTGACTCCACAGGCTCCTCTTAAATAACTCATTTCCACTGCTCTCACTCTTGATTTGTGTCCTTCCAACAATGTCCAAGCTTCACTTCCGTACGTTAGAGTTGGTATCACAATACTATCATGTAGTAACTTTTTCACTTCCATGCTCACTTCCCTGTTTCTTATCACTGCTTTCAAAGAACCAGCAACCTTTCTTCCCTGCTGTACCCTTTCAAGCACTTCACCCTCCAAACCTCCATCCTTACTCATCACACTACCCAAGTACTTAAACGTACTCACATTTTCCAATTCCTCACCATCCAACCTCGCTGTACATTCACCAACTTCACGTCTCTCAAAGACCATCACTTTACTCTTCCCTACATTCACCTTTAGATTCCGTTTCTTACACACTCTCCCAAACTCATCCACCAAGCCTTGCAGCTCCCCTTCGTCTTCACTCAACAACACAGTATCATCTGCAAACAACAGTACAGGGAGTTTCCAAACACTATCCTCTCTCACCAGGGCCACTCCAACATCCACTACCCTACCTTGTACCTCTTTTATTACCCCATCCATGTACAGATTGAACAACCATGGAGACATGACACATCCCTCTTTCAACCCAACTTTCAAAGAGAAAAATTCACTTAGTTCACCATCCACACGCATTGCAGCCTTCGCACCATCATACATACTCTTCACAGCATTCAACAACTTCCCATCTGCTCCATATATTCTTAACACTTTCCACAATCCTTGTCTATCCACCCTGTCATATGCTTTCTCCAAATCCATGAAAGCCGCATACAACTTCTTTCCCTTCTCTAGAAACTTTTCCACTAAAGATCTAAGAATGAATATCTGATCTACACAACCTCTTCCCTTCCTAAAGCCTCCCTGTTCTTCTCCAACTAATTTCTCTGTTCTTTCTTTAACTCTGTCTATAAGTATCCTACCATACACTTTTCCTATTATACTAAGAAGACAAATGCCCCTATGATTACCACACACTTCTTTTTTCCCCTTTTCCTTTGTACAAGGGAATAATTATACCTGACTTCCAATCCTGCGGGACTCTACCTTCCTTCCAGGCCAATCCGCACATCTTCCACATCAATTCTACTACTATCTCTCCCCAATGCTTCAGCATTTCACCACACACACCATCAATTCCTGGGGCTTTCCCCGATTTAACTTTCTTCATTGCTTCCACAACTTCTATCCTACTGATTCTCACCTCCCTCCTTCTCCCAGCCATTCCCCAGCCACTTATACTCGCATTACTTCCATCCTCTACGTTCAACAATTCCTTAATGTGTTCTCTCCATCTGCTCACTTTTTCTCCCTTCTCCACTAGTAATCTACCATTTTTATCTTTCATTCCCCTGCTAACTTCACTTCCACCCTGTCTTACTCTTTTCACCTCTCTCCAGAACATTTTCTTACAGTCCCTCCACTCGACACTCAAATTCCTTCCAAATTCCTCATCCACTCTCTTATTACTCTCTCTTACTAATCTTTTCACCTCTCTCTTTCTTTCCACATATAACTCTCTCTTCCGCCTCTCAACTTCTTCCACGCCCCTATTTCTCATCCATTCATTGTATGCTTTCTTCTTTTATGCCACAGCCTGTTTCACCTCTTCAGTCCACCACGCTGTTCCTTGCACCCCCCTCCGTCTTCTCTTCCTTCCACACACCACATCACATGCTGCACATATTTCTTCTGTAAATATCTTACACACACTTTCCACGTCTCCCATCTGCTCAATTCATATTTGCCCAATTGTTCCTCCACTTCTCTCTTATACTCTGCCTTTTTCTCATCCTCTTGTAACCTTTCCACTCTCCTTGCAACTACTCCTTCCTCTCGTCTTTCCCTTCCTCTATTCCTCCATCTTACTTGCATTCTAATTCTGGCCACCATCCACTGTTGACAATTTAGCCATTTCTTCCCATTCTTGACTCCCCTCCCTACCTCCCTTCCATTACCTTCTCCTTTCGCCTGCCCAGCCGTGCTAAACTAAGTAAATCTTCCCTGGAAATTTCCACTGATTTCATCCATTGAAATAAGCCCTATGCCCCATTTTTATACCAAATAATATATACAAAAAAGAAATAAGGTAAGTGATAGTGCCATACACCTGGAATTGGCTAATTATCACCTGACAACACCTCACGTGCACTTGTTCGCTAATTTTCGCTGTTTATTTCCCCTTGAAATATGCCGTATAATCTATTCTCGTAATAAAAATATATACAAGAAAGGAAGGGAGAAGCATAAGTGATATTTACATTCACCTGGAACTACAGAATTTATTATGTATTGTCTAGATATCCTGCCAATCATTTCACAGTGTATTTATTAGCAGCTGTCACCATGCTGACATTGGCAGCATTGCACTCCCCCTAGGCGGCTAGGCCACCACACTGTATTCAGTTTACTGTTGTCTTTCAAGGTGAAACCACGTCGGATTTGCGCCTGTCCTTTTCCGCTGCATTTTAGCCCAATGGAAAGGGCCCTGTGACCTCTACCCCCTACTAAACCTCGTGTGCAAAGAGGTAAAGGGCTAAGTGACTGCTGTGGAACGTGAACTGGCTAATTTGTCAATGAAAATGATAGACAGTGACTACGATCTATCTGGTGAGTAAAACAGTGCAAGTGTAAATGTAAATAATGTGTAAACAGCAAGTGAAAGCAATTAATGTAAATATAAGTGAACAGTGGAAAATAGTTTTATAAGTTACTGCAAGTGACAGTGCATAACACAGTGTAAATAAAATATAAATATAAATAATGTAAATAAAATAGAGAAAGTAAATAGAAATGTAAATGAGTAGTAATATAAGAATACGAGTATATATACTAGAAGTAATGAAAGTGAAAGTTTCACTCTAGCATGTATGAATACTATGAGTTATGAAAGTGAAAATGAAAGTGACAGATTCACTCTCAACGCTAGTATGGAGGACAAGAAAGTGAATGCTATGTATTTTACTGAAAGAGAAATTGAATGCCTACAGTGACAATAAACTACTATTACTGAAGGACACTTATGGATAAAGACTGTAGATATATATAAGTGTTATATACTGTAGTAACAGAAATATAAATTGTGAGTGTTTTTATGAATAATAAATGACAGAACACCAGCGGCGAACGAATGCAAGTGGGAAGGCCATACGCACTCGTAATTTTCATTGCTTTCACAATGTTTTTTTTTTTTTTTTTTTTTTTTTTTTTTTTTTTTGGAGTATGGATTTCAAACTATTTGAGAATCATAGAATAGTGTTTCTAGTGATAATATCAGGCTGTGGTAATCATATTATGGGTTGTCGGGAAGTTTAAAGTGGAGACTTCGTTACCCAACTTAAGAGGTCTCCACAAGTCCTATGGTACTCGACGAAGGCTCAACAAACATCCCAGGAGAAAGCTGAAGGTATGTGCCATATGAATATGTAATTATAATATTCTAGGACTAATATCTGATTTTTGGCAAATATTTTTAGAGAGTCTGTCGGAACGCGAATATGCCTGCGAGACACGCAAGTCTGGCAAAAACAACCCTGCGGTTTAGGGGTTAACAGACCTCGGGGAAGTTTTCGTGGGCCTACCAGACCGCAGTTTCTTTCTGGGAACGTCACCACTATTTTCCATCCAAAAATGGGCGCACCACCTATGCACTGTCGATCGAGCCACACCAACAAATTCACTAATTTCCTTCGTGGGGTGGCCTGCCTCCTTTAGAGCAATGATCTGTGATATGATTTCACTCGAAAGTTCACATGTAGGGGCTATAACAAAGTGGCGAAAGCCAAAACACTGAGGGACACTAGGTAAAAAATGGGGCAAGAAAAGAGAGACGGGGCGAGTTCCTCCCTTTCATGCAGCCCGTATGCAACTGAGGCGGGAGCCAACCAGCGCGCAGTAAGGCCTCAAGCTGCCGTGACGTCATGTTAGTGCCCCAAACATCTGGCTCAATTTTTAGTACCAAAAACGGGTGATTCATTTTTCGCCAAAAGTATTGCACGCCCTGCCATAGGCGCTCGATAGTTCTGACGAGCACTGTATATATACCATATTTTGCGGCATGTAAGACGCACTTTTTTGTCTCAAAGTTAGCTTAAAATATCCCCATGCGTCCTGCACGCTCGACTAAGGCAGGTTAGTTTGGCTCCATTGAGAAGAAACTCTTATAAAGATGATCATCTCACTGCTTAGCAACCACAGGTCTTTTTTACAGTATGCAGACTTCATTTTATTTTAAAAAATAATATACACTAGTGTGTATATGCAGCAGATTTAAGAAACATGCGAGATCAGAAACACACAAAACTTTCGCGGGTTTGTTTACAGCTCAACTGACTAACATCGTGAAGATATTTAGCGGTATAGCAATTTAACAGTTTAGCATCCGCACTATTCCAGCAAGCTAACGTACATGATCACTGGTGAACTGTCTGCTAACCTTCTGAAAGGCAATCATGACCACTTTGCTTGCCATCCATTCACTAACTAGCAAAGCAATCATACTGGAGAGATGCTGGCTAGTGAAACTGCCAAGTCATCAAAACAGACTTTCGTCACGTATGGAAATTCAGTAACCCTAATTAGGTCAGTTACTTTTGTGACATTTTGTGAGTGTATATATGCAGCAGATATTAAAACACACAAGTTCAAGAACACAAAGCATTCACGGTTTGTTTTCAGCTCAACTGGCCAATACCGTCAAGGGGTTTAGCGGTTTAGCAACTTAGCAGTTTAGCGTCTAGCGTACACCCTACTCTAGCAAGCTAACATGCTCACTGGTGAACTGTCTGCTAACCTTCTGAAAGGCAATCATAACCACTTTGCTTGCCATCCACTTACTAACTAGCAAAGCAGTCATACTGGAGAGATGCTGGCAAGCGAACCTGACAAGTCATCAGAATTGATTTTTGTCACAAATGGAAATTCAATCACCCTCATATGGTTGGCTTCTCTTAGTGACATTTTGTTTCATACCTGACAAGAGTATCATAGAAGTGAACAGTCTTATTATACCAATAACGAAAAACAGGAAAAACAGTTGTAACGTTAAACAGTACTGCCTGAAGTTACAGCTTCACTTTTTCAGCCAAGTGAAGTACTTTAGCAATGTCTATGCAACTCAGGGCACACCCAATTACAGTATTTTGTTATGAAAATAGGATAAAATTCACTGAGTAGCATAACTGATGCAATATCTGAAATAGCAGTGCCTGACGGGCATTCATATCAGCGTCCGCCATTTCTGCTGTATTCTTAGCAGACGAAGCGATCAGAATGACTGACAACGTTCACTTTCTGCATCTCTGCTGCCTAAGCAAAGCTCTCATGATCGGCAATGGGGATCATTTCAGCCGTAACGTCCAAATTGGTTAGGTTAGGTTAGGTTAGGTTGTAAAGTCATTTGCCATTTTGGACGTTACGGCCAAAACAACCAGAATCCTAAGGTGTAGGTGAGAGTTTGGTGTGGGTGTAGTTAAGGAAGTAGGAGTGGGAAGAGTCAGGCTAGGGAACTGATAATCCGCTTATTATAATCCCTTCAGCCCAGCAATGTATTTTATAGGGTAGTTTATTCATGCTCGCCATACGATTTTATTCAGTAAAGGAAACATGTACTGAGGAGGTTAATTTGGGCTGTATCAAATGCCCCAAGTCTGAATTTCGCCTGTGCTCAGTTAAAACGATTGCCATGTTAAAGTTGTATGAAGTGTGGTATAAGCAATTCAATGGATGGTACTGAGGACCATTTACTGTATGAGAGTGACAGTGAAACAGTGATGATGACCGTGGTGATGACTTCCAGTGATGCTTCAGGACTTGGGGGAAGTAGTGATGAATTCTCAGGATTTGAAGAAGAGTGAAATTTTCACCATGTCAGTAATATGAAGTGAATATAGGTTTTAGGTGATCATGACAGATGCAACCATGGAAAATTTAGGATCAATGGTGCTGTACACCTTTAGTCTTGCACTGACGATGTTTGGATGAATAAATTGTTTGAGATGTTTCATGTCCTTAAGTGATGATATTTATATTGAACAACCAAATACATTTTGATGTTTTTGGCATATAATAAAGCCACTGGGTACTCCAAAACTGACTGATGTAAATGTTTCAGAGGCGAGCGAATGTTGCATGTGGTGTGTACATGTGTGCGTGTGTGTGTACCATAGCGACTAGGAGGCGGCAGTGTTAAGACCAAAAATGGATGTTTTCACAGTACTCGAATGGTTTGAGATGGATGTCTGTTTTTAGCAAATTCTGGTACGAGGTATATGCATTTGTAATTGTTGATGCTCCAAGGAAAACAGCTGACAGTAAGGGAGTGATACTGGGAGAAGAGGGTAGAGACAGTTGTCTAGTGCTTGGGATGCAGCAGTGTTGCTAAGGGATGGTTTCACCATTCTCGACATGTTTTGAGATGAATGTCTGTTTTTAGTAAATTGTGATCAGTGAAGAACGTATTTTTAATTGTTGATGCTGCAAGGGAAACATCGCTGACAGTGAGGATGTGATACTGAGAGGAAGGGGTAGAGACTGCTGTCTAGTGACTGGGAGGCAGCAGTGTTACTAAGGTGTAACAATGGATGTTTTCCCCATACTCAGTATGTTTTCAAATGAATGTTTATAGTAAATTATGATCAGTAAAGCATGCATTTTTAATTGTTGATGCTGCAAGGCAAACATAGCTGACAGTGAAGGAGTGATACTGAGAGAAGAGAGTAAAAACAGCTGTCTATCCTGTTCCCAAGCAGCCTTGCTATATTGAACTTTGGTTGTAAAACATTGTAATTTGTGTATTTACAAGTGCTACCTTTTTATATTATTTGTGGAGGTAATTACAGGTTAGTTAGAGTGCATGATTAATGATGATAGTAGTCTGATATTGTGCTTAAGTCAAGGCAATGTGAGGAAATTCTGTAACAGGTGTGGAATATGACGGGGTTCTTTTAGGATAAATGAACTGATGTGAACATTCATTGTATTTTATGTTTTCATCAGTGAATGAAAGAATAGAGTTTATTGACTTCATCTGTGCTTTTAAATTCATAAAATATTAAAAACAGTGTTTATATCAGTTTACTGATACATATTTATCAACAAAGTTGAGATGGCCTCGTGGTTTGAAGTCACGTTTTGTTAAGACAGGGTTTTGTTTTCTCTTTTCCTGTATTATTCTTTGTACATAAAAGAAGAAACTAAAGGATGATGAGCAGTACTGAATAGATTCTGAAAGGTGAGTGTGTATCTAAGTGATAGTGGCTCTTATCAGTCACGTTTTGTCAAGAAGAGGCATTGTTTTCTTTTCCTGTACCATTCTTTGTATATAAAAAAAAGAAACCAAAGGCTGATGATCAGTAATGAATAGATTCTGAAAGGTGAGTGTGTATCTGTGTGGTAATGGCTCTTATCAAGAAACCTTACTGCAGTCTTGGTTGGGGCAAACTTTTTTTTCACAGAAATGCCCTGCCAGAATTAGGGTGCGTCTTTCACATTGCTGCGTCTTACATGCCCCGAAATACGGAGTATATATATATATATACAGTATATTTCAAATTACAGGTGGGAAAAAAATTTGGATTTGGGGGGGATTTTTCTCTTTTTCTGGCCATTCTTGGGTTCTGAAGGTCCAGGCCCACTATGTCTGGTAAGGGGGGAGTCCGGAAAGTGGGCATCCGGATAGTACAGAGATTATATACTGTATATATATATATAAATATATATAAGTAATCCCTCTAATATCCGAACACCCTTTATCCGAACATCCCCACTAACCGGACATAATCGTCCCGGGATCCAATATTCCCAGAATGGGGGGGGGGAATCCCGCCCGTAATTTGAACTTGGCGCGCGGGGCGTGGGACAGCTTTGTTGTGGCGCGTCATTCCTCCAACGTCCGCTAGAGCGCCCCTGATTCCTCCCCACTTTCCGCCCGTCTCTCGTCGCGAGTGAACACTCGTTGTCATGGCTGCCCACGTGCTCGCTTTTGTGGTGGTGCATTACCTGCTGCAGGCACTCCTGCTGCTCTCGTGCCTCTCCTTCGTGTGTGTGATCATGGCCCCGCCGCCTGAGAAGAGGAAGAGAGTGGTGTTGACTCTGGAGAAGAAGCGGGAGATATTGGAGAAAGTAAATGCGGGGTGGTCTTCTTCACGCATCCTCCGCAAGTTAAACCTGGCCTGAGATCCCGAGACAAACTCATGCAGTACACGGCTGACTTCTTGTCGAGAAGCAAACGCAACGTGGAGAGGAAGGTGATGTTTACTCCCAAGTTTGCTGAAGTCGACCGCTCCACGTTGATTTGGTATTGACAGCAACGTGCTGCCGGTGTGATGGTACGTGGTACGGAGCTGAAGGCTGCTGCTGAGAAGTTCGCCAGGCTTCACGACACCCTAGACTTCAAGGCATCCGAGGGTTGGCTCTTCGCATTTAAGTTACAGAATGGCCTTACCAACCGTAAGTCTCATGGCGAAGCATTGGACGCTAACGAGGATGGAGATGACGAGTTTAGGCACAAGATGAAGGGCTTGATCGACAGGGAGGGCCTCACTCTCAGTCAAGTCTACAACGCTGACGAAACTGGTTTATTCTATCGCACTTTGCCAATGAACACTCTAGCAGAACAGACGGAGAAGAGTGTACCTGGCCGCAAACTCTCCAAGCAACGGATATCTGCTTTGTGTTGTGCCAATGCTAACGCCATGCACCGGCCTAAGCCCATTATTTTTGGCCGTGCAAAGCAGCCTCGGTGTCTTCGTGGGGTGATGGATGTCCTTCCTGTCATCTGGTACCATTCTTTGAAGGCATGGTTCACAGCCCAGATCTTCAAATACTGGTTCCACTGCCATTTCGTCAAGGAGGTCATACATTACCAGACGGAGAAACTGGGAATCCTACGCGACCAGGTAAAGGCCCTCCTTCTCCTCGACAATGCACCTGCCCACCCATGCGACAAGGACTTGGTGGCTGAAAATGGCCGCATTAGGTGCATGTTTCTGCCACCTAATACGACTGCTCTCATCCAACCAATGGACCAAGGAGTGATTGTGGCAATGAAAAGGCTGTACAGAAGGAAGTTCCTGGACGAGGTGATGGTTGTTCTCGAGGACGAGGACGAGTGCAGGGAGGGACGGGACACACGAGGCCAGCAGACTTTGGAAAACCTTCGCCGCTACAACATCAAGTCTGCAATCTACAACTGGGCTAGTGCATGGAAGGAAATCCCTGTCAAGACTCTAGAAAATGGTTGGTCTCGTCTGCTTCTCGGAATGGATGTGGAGTACGATTTCCTAGGTTATAACGTGGATGACTTCCATGCACGTCTACTTACGCATGGGGACGATGTTGATGTGGACGACGTGCGTGAGTGGTTGGTTGATGACGAGGGCGATCCTGGGTATCAGACCCTGTCTGATATCGAGATCGCATCTTCAGTTGCAGGTGTCAGTACCCAGCTTGAAGATTCCGACAAGGACGGCGACGATGATGCGGACTCCTCTCAGCATGACACAACTCCAGCCATCTCCAAGCTGAGCGCACTCCGGAAACACCTAGAGTTCGATCTGGACTACCTGGAACACCCGGACTGCGACAGGGAGATGGGGCCCTTGGGACTTGTGGAGGAAGTGCGTGCTTTCAGGCAGCGCATCATTAATCGTCAGAATCGTCGTTCCTTGCGTCAATCAACCATTGACAGTTTTTTCAGGCCCGTGACCCCTGCTGTGCCTCCCCAAGACAGGCCCTCATGCTCCAAGCCACAGCCCAGCACATCAGCCATGGTGGAGTCACCGCTCGACGTGAGTTTGCGTCTGTCTTCAGAGCCGTCTGAAGTGGGTACGCCATCACCACGACCCAGCAACACACCCCTAGGTCACCTGCCAGCGATACTCTCAGACTCTGACAGTGAATAGACGCCAAGAACTTCTCCACTAGACCACACGGGAATTTGCAGTGTTGTGCAGTGAAAAAAACAGTGCATAGTGTTAAGGATTTCCAGTTGTGAGTGAAAAGACAAACAATTTTTGGACTAAATTTAACGTAAATAAACTTGTGTGTTTTTGCTTTAGAAAATGGTTATAAGAGTGGAAAGAATTAAAGTGCAGTGTGCAACACTTATTAAGTTACAATGGAGCATAAGTT
Organism: Coenobita brevimanus; assembly: GCF_032717465.1. Taxonomy (NCBI): domain Eukaryota; kingdom Metazoa; phylum Arthropoda; class Malacostraca; order Decapoda; family Coenobitidae; genus Coenobita; species Coenobita brevimanus. The sequence goes on from NC_137064.1 coordinate 9,780,582, forward strand.
AGACAAGAGTGCGCACTGTGAAGAGAATGGACTTCTGAGTGCGAATGACTAAGTTCAGTGCAAGACTTCATGAACAGTGTACTGCAAGTGCTTCAGTAAATCCTTCTTACTGTCAGAGTCTGAGAGGAGGGGGTTAATCATCGAGATGGCCAGGGACTTGCTGTAAGTAGGCAGAATGTTTCATACTGTACTCTACTGTATTTCCTTACTATACTTACCTGTTGGAGTGGCCCTGGTGAGAGAGGATAGTGTTTGGAAACTCCCTGTACTGTTGTTTGCAGATGATACTGTGTTGTTGAGTGAAGACGAAGGGGAGCTGCAAGGCTTGGTGGATGAGTTTGAGAGAGTCTGTAAGAAACGGAACCTAAAGGTGAATGTAGGGAAGAGTAAAGTGATGGTCTTTGAGAGAGGTGAAGTTAGTGAATGTACAGCGAGGTTGGATGGTGAGGAATTGGAAAATGTGAGTACGTTTAAGTATTTGGGTAGTGTGATGAGTAAGGATGGAGGTTTGGAGGATGAAGTGCTTGAAAGGGTACAGCAGGGAAGAAAGGTTGCTGGTTCCTTGAAAGCAGTGATAAGAAACAGGGAAGTGAGCATGGAAGTGAAAAAGTTACTACATGACAGTATTGTGATACCAACTCTAACGTACGGAAGTGAAGCTTGGACATTGTTGGAAGGACACAAGTCAAGAGTGAGAGCAGTGGAAATGAGTTATTTAAGAGGAGCCTGTGGAGTCACGTGGAGAGACAGGCTGACGAATGAGGATATAAAGGAGCCTTGTGGTGTGGATGTGGATGTGATAGGAAGCGTTATGAGGAACACACCGAGGTGGTTTGGCCATGTGGAGAGGATGGAGGGTGAAAGACTGACGAAGAGAGTGTATATGAGTGAGGTGGAGGGGGAAAGAGGGAGGGGGAGGCCGAGGATGAGATGGAGGGATGGGGTGCAGAGGTATATGAGAGAGGGGGGTGTGAGTTGGGAGCAGGGCAGTGAAATGGCGGGGGACAGGGCGACTTGGAGGCGATTTGTTTGTTTGTGGCCACCCCAAACGGGATTGAGGCGTCTGGCAATAGATAGATAGATAGAGACTTACCTCAAACACCTTATATCACTCTTTTATGTCCCTTATTGGTGTGAATATGCTGTGTCTTACGTGCTATGCATGTGCAGTAGGGAGGTGTTTTTGAGAGTTAGGCTAGGTTAGGGTCCATAACTACCAGTCCAGGAGCCAGGGACTTGTAAGTACCCAGAATGTTGAATATTGTATGAACCTACCTCAAAAACATCATTTTATGCTTCTTTTGCATTTATTTCAGTCTTTTATGTCCCTTATTGGTGTGATTTGGGTCTTAAATAGGTGCTATGCATGTCCAGAGGGAGTTGTATAGGTGTTTGTCTGAGTTAGGGTCCATAAGTACAAGTTCAGAAGCTGGGGCCCAATATCCGGACCTGCCTATGGCTCTATTAAGTCGGATATTGGAGGGATTACTGTATATATATATATATATATATATATATATATATACACACACAGATACACACACTACCCTTGCATTCAACATGGTAATATTGTCATGCATGGGTCCCGTGTTGGACCAAAAACGTGTTGGACAAACAACAGAGCTAATGGAGAAAAATGAATTATATCAGCAACCCTAGGAAAAGTCACCCTAAATACCTACCATATACCTATACATATATTGGTACTACTATAATTATAATAAATGATACTGTACTATGAATGATAACTAACCTTTTAGGACAGTGTTGGTGGGCTTGCTGGGAATGGAAGATGATATCTGCGGCTGTAGGTAGACCTACTGGGTCCCTGGAGGATGGCTGCTGGCGTCACTAGCGGATAATTGCTGCTGCTCCTCCTCAACCTCCCTCATAAATCCTTTGAAATTCCTCTCCCCTTTCTTCTGCCTCTCGATGATTTCTAGCTTGGTGGCCTGAGGGAGGTGCCGCCGCTTCTTGGGGTTCTCACAAGGCTTCCTAGGCATCGCGAGCATGATAAAATGCAGAAGCTCTCTATCTATCTATCTATTCCAAGACGCCTCAATCCCGTTTAGGGTGGCCACAAATAAATCGCCTCCAAGTCGCCCTGTCCCCCGCCATTTCACTCCCCTGCTCCCCAACTCACACCCCCCTCTCTCATATACCTCTCCACCCCATCCCTCCATCTCATCCTCGGCCTCCCCCTCCCTCTTCCCCCCTCCACCTCACTCACATACACTCTCTTCGTCAGTCTTTCACCCTCCATCCTCTCCACATGGCCAAACCACCTCAGTGTGTTCCTCATAACGCTTCCTATCACATCCACATCAACACCACAACAATCCTTTATATCCTCATTCGTCAGTCGGTCTCTCCATGTGACTCCACAGGCTCCTCTTAAATAACTCATTTCCACTGCTCTCACTCTTGACTTGTGTCAAGGGCAGAAAATGCAGCGAGAAAAAAGCATCGTCCAATGTGAATTATGCGACTGAATGGCACTGTGGCGGGAGAAATTTAAACAAAACATCACGTGAGAGCAGAAGTGTTTTTGATTGGGCGACATCACGATCAAGTCATGATAGCGGGTGGGGGAGGCAACTTGATCGGAAGTTTTGATTGCCTGTCAGCGTCACAGGAATGTCCAGCATGACCGTGTTGGACCAGGGGTGATCATGCTAGAGGTGAACTCTGCGGATTTCGCCCACTTCTCGGAGCTCCGTCAGTATTATGCTTACGCACCCGTTTTACAGTACTTAAATCGTATTAAATCGTACTAATTTTTTGCTCTCCGTGCTGGACGCAAATTGTGCTGGACAAACACGTGTTGAACGCGAGGGTACTGTATATATATATAAATAATCTGTATATATACAGTATATATATATATATACACTCAATCCTTGAGTACCGCGGGCAATAGGGACTCGACAAGGACCGTGGTACCCAAATCCGCGTCACTCAGACAATATGTTTACATGTATAATGGTACAATGTGTTCTGGCAACTTTCCAAAACTCTCACTTTTACCCCTTCTTACCACCTAACCCCAAGTAAATTACCCCCACTTGCACCCACCATCAGGTAAAACATTGAAAGAGATATAACTGTTGTAATTAAAAACATCAATGGTATTAAAAATAGCATTAACAAAAATAAAAGGTGGGATGAGTACCCTTTTGTTGATACGTAGCTCCCCGGTATTTTCCTCCCATCCTCCAACCCCAATGTTGTTGTCAACATTTCGCCTTCTCTCATATCATGTGGCTTTCAGGAGAGACCTTAGGCCATATGGTTAGACAAAAATTTATGGGTCTGGCAGTTTTAGAGTACGAAATAGAACGAAAATTTGTGCTAACAAGAAAAAATTACTTTAATCCGTGTGTTCTCGTGAGTTAGCATTCAGCTTCACATTTTTCGTTTGATATCGCGTTTCCCAACGCATTTCTGATAAACTAAACATACGGCTAAACTGCTCAATCAGTTCAAAATGTGTTGGGAACAGCGATACCAAACGAAGAATGTGAAACGGAACGCTAACTCAGGAGAACACATGGATGAAAGAGTACCTTTATTCTGGTTTGCAAACATTTTCGCTCCATTTTGTTCCCTAAAACAGCCAGACCCGTAGACTTTAGTCTAACTATACAGCCTAACGTCTCTCCTGAAGGCCACATGATACGAGAAGGCGAAACTTTGACAACAACTTTGGGGTTGGGGGGCGGGAGTATAATACCGTGGAGCTACGTATCAACAAAAGGGTACTCAGTGGAGGTGGTGCTGACCCAGTCCGACTTCTGTTTTTGTTAGTGCCATTTTTAATACCACTGATGTTTTTAATTACAACAGTTATATCTCTTTCAGTGTTTTACCTGATGGTGCGTATAGGTGGAGGTAAATACGTGGAGTAAGATGGTAAAAAGGGGTAAAAGTGAGAGTTTGCTTTCTCTGACGCTCCACATAACGCCCTATAAGCTTCTCAGTCAGTTTCAGGACAACATATTAACCTTCACAGCTGCCAGGATTGCATCACTTCCTATGCACGATCTTTATCTTCTCCCTGTCCTTCCAAATCGTTATGATGGTGCTTTCTTTTATGCTATGGTTTTTCTTTTTTTCTTTTGCCATTTTGGTATTTGTACGCTTAAAGCAGTGGAAGAACCTTACCAATTCAGTTCATATTCCTCTAGTTTGTTTTCTGTATTTTTCTGACCATTTTCAGGGTGGTAAATTACCTTTTCCTGCTGAAAAATTTCCCACTTTTTATCATCACGTTCCTTAAGCCATAACATGATTGTCTTGATGTACTCAAAGGTGATTTTCATCTCCCAACTTCCCAACTGGATGCTACGTTAGGTTAGGTTAAATTATAAGGTATAGTTAAGCTAGGTTAGGTCAAGTTTAAACACTTAGGTTAGGACAGGCCCTAATTTCGCCATAACCCTGATGTGTCAAACAAGCTGACAGCGGAATACAACCTAAAACGACGGGGGAAACAGATTTAGTATGAAATGTTTATTTACCTCCCAGAAGTAATCCGACAAACATAAGACTATCAGGAAGAAGAACGAAGACTGTGAAACTGAATGCTCACTTACACGAGCAGAAGTATTTTGTGTGTGTGTGTGTATTTACCTATTTGTATTTACCTATTTGTAGTATACAGGAATTGAGCAATGCTCGTGTTGTCCTGTCTCCATATCCACATTTATCAAGTCTACCTTTACACACATGAATGTTTTTCTCATGCACCACCTCTTTGTCTAAGTCGTTCCAAATATTTAAGAATATACCTAATTGTGATATACACGGAATGTACTATGCTCGTGGGTTTCCGTCGCTGTTTCTCAATAAGTCGAATTTAACTTTAAACTCGTTTATGTTTTTAGACTGGACGATCTCTTTGTCCAGGCTATTCCATAAGTCTATACTTCTGTAAGGAAAGCTATATTTCTTGATATCCTTCAAACAGCTTGACTTTTCAATTTCATTCCATGTCCTCTTGTTGCTCTCTTATCCCATACAAACAGATCTTCTTTGTCAATTTTATCTACTCCCACCATGGTCCTGAACACCGCAATCATGTCTCCCCTCTTTCTCCTTTCCTCTAACGAAGGCAAATCCAGTTTTTCCAGCCTCTCTCTGTATGACAGGTCTGTCAGACTGGGGACCATCTTGGTTGCTGTTCTTTGTATTCTCTCAATCTTGTTTATATCTTTCTTTTTGTGTGGGGACCACACTACCGCTGCATATTCTAACCTGGGGCGGATCATGGCCACTATCAATTTTTTCATCATTTCCTCATCCATATAATGAAATGCTACTCTTATGTTAGTCAAGAGCTTATAAGTCTCTCCAACTATCTTGTTAATGTGCTTTTCTGGTGACAAACTATCTTGGACCAGCACTCCCAAATCTTTCTCTTCTCTCCTTTTTGTGATTAATTCATTACCCAAAAAATAATTCAGTGATGGTCTCCTGGTACTTTTACCCATTTCCAATATTTTACATTTCTTTACATTAAATTTCATTTCCCACGTCCGGCTCCAATTGTGTATCCTATCCAAATCCTCCTGCAGTATTTTACAATCCTCCTCAACCTCTATCTTCCTCAAGATCTTTACATCATCAGCAAACAGACTCGCATAACTGTTCACTCCATCTACCATATCATTTACATAAATCAGGAACATTACTGGGCGCCAACACTGAGCCTTGAGGGACTCCACTTGTTACTTCCCTCCATCCAGACATCTTTTCCTTTATTACTGTCCTCATTTGTCTGTCTCTCAAAAAGTCTCTCATCCATTCCAGAAGTTTCCCCTTTAGTCCTCCTATATATTCTAGTTTCCACATTAGTCTCTTATGAGGTACCTTGTCAAAGGCCTTCTCTAAGTCTAAGTACACACAATCCACCCAACCATCTCTCTCCTGTACCACATCAATCGCTCTTGAGTAAAAGCTCATCAAGTTTGAAACACATGACCTTCCACTTCTGAATCCAAACTGACATTCAGCCAAAATATTCATCTCTTCCAGATATTTTATCCATCTGTCTTTCAGGGGATTCTCTCACACAATTTTTGCGACCATGCTGGTTAGAGACACTGGTCTATAATTCAGGGGTTCTTCCCTGTTTCCTCCCTTGTAAATTGGTACCACATTTGCCCTCTTCCATTCTTTTGGCACTTTCCCCTCTTCCAGTGAGCATACAATTAAGCTGTGAATTTTATCCGCCAGTTGTTCTCTGCATTCCTTCAGTACCCAATTAGAAATTCCATCAGGTCCTGGGGCTTTCCTTACATCTTGAGTTTCCAGTAATTTATACACTTCCTGCACCTCCACTTTTATATCTTTCATCACCGGAACATTTCTAATCACTCCCTCCCCTTCCACAAGCTCCTTTTCTTTAGTGAAAACTGACTGGAAACGTTTGTTCATTATTTCTGCTTGCATTGCCGCATCATTAAAGACCTCTCCATCTACTTTCAGCTTGGTGATTCCTTCCTTTTGTTTCAGTTTGCCATTAACAAATCTATAAAACAGTTTGGGTTCATCCTTGCATTTGTCAATTATACCTTTTTCAAAATTCCTTTCTTCTTCCCTACGTATTCTTGTGTATTCGTTTCTTGTTCTTTTATATTCTTCCTTTGTTCTGTCGTTTCCTCTCTTTCTCCAATTGTTCCACGCCTTATCTCTCTCTTTTTTGGCTATCATACACCTTCTATTAAACCACTCCTTTTTCCTGTTTTCTTTCCCTCTTACTCTTGGTACAAATTTTTCCACTCCCAAATTATAGAGGGTCTAGAAAGATATCCCACTTCCTCTGTATCTCTCTTGTTTCTCTGAATTTTCTCCAATCCGCATTTTTCAAAAAAGTTTCTCAATCCTGTAAAATTTGCTTTGCCAAAGTTGTATCTTCCCTGTCTATGAAGCTCGTCTCTTGGCTCGACGTTTCCTATTAACATCTGGAACTCAATGACCACGTGATCACTTTTCCCCAAAGGACAGAGATATTCCAATGATTCTATTACATCAGGTTCTTTGGTGAACAGTAAATCTAACCTTGCTGGTGTGTCCTCACCTCGAAACCGTGTCTCTTCTTTGACCCACTGCGTCATCACATTATTCATTATTATATTTAATAACATAGTACCCCACGAATCCTCGCCGCCTCCAGTACCATTCACTCCCAGTTCACCTCTTTACAATTAAAGTCACCCACCAAAATTATATTATTGCTTTTCTCAATTATTTTTGCAAGTAGCTAGCCATATCTGACAACAACTCATGGTATTCGTCATCCTTCCATGCTCTCGTCTTTGGGGGAACATACACTACCGCCATATCTCTCTTAACATTCTCTCCAGTTTCTAATTTCATATATATCACTTCAGCCCTGCCTTCTCCCATTTCCACAGTATCTACATTTATGTTGTTCTTCACTGCTATCATCACTCCTCCTCCCTTTTTTCTTTTCTGTCTTTTCTCCACAGTTTGTATTTACCATCTCCCAAATGAACATCAATATCTTCTCTTAATTTGGTCTCTACAAAGCACATGACATCAGGTTCATGTTCTCTCAAGAAATCATTAATTTCGATCCTTGTCGATATGAAACCATCAACATTAGTATATATCACCTTCAAATTATTTTTGACATTATTAATACCCTCTTCTCTCCTACTCTCTGTCCGTACCACTTCCTCAACTTCTGATCTTTCACAACCATCGCCCCTACTTTCCTTCACTTCTATTTCCTTAATTACCATTTCCTTACTTTCATATCCAATACTCTCCAAAAAAGTATTACGTTCTTCCTCTGTCCTCTTATCATTTTTTTCCTTTACTTCTTCCTTTAATGATTTTAAAGCTTCTCTTTCTTCTTCATTCAGATCTTTTCTCATTATAATATTTTCCATCCCCGCCTCTTTGCTTAATTTCCAGGTCACTTTAAGTATCTCATTTATTACACTTTCTGATGTAAACTTGACTCTCATTGGTCTTGTTTCCCCTTTCTTATAAGGCCCTATCCTCCTTACTTCCTCAATTTCTTTTACCCACTTGTTTCCTTCGAGGTCAATCTTGCCTAATATTCCTCTCACCATGTTCGTGTCTCTCTCGAGTCTTGCGAACCTAACCTTTTCTTCCTCTTCCCTGTTTCCAAATACTATCACACATCTGTTCCTTTCTACAGTTTCTCTCACTATTTTCTCTTTTTTCTTCAGTATTTTCACTACATTTTCTTCCATTTCTTTCTTGTTCATTTCCCTTTCTTCCTGGATGATCTCTCTTAAGCTGACCACTTCTTTTCTGTTCTTCTTCTACGTGTGCCCACTTTGCCTTGTGTTCTTCTAGTACATTACTCACCTTCTCCGTTTTATTAGTACTCTCTTCAAGTTTCCTCCTCAGTTCAACATTCTCCCTCTTCAAATTCTTAATCTCTTCATTGGCTGTTTCGTTGGACTGGATTAGACTCTGTATGGTGGTTTCCGTATTTCCTGACACATCCTTTATCACTAGATTCTCTACTTTTTTTTCGAGTTCACTAATCCTCATAATTAATGTTTTCACTAGGTCCATGACATTAGTATTAGCATCAAATCCTTGAAATTCCATTCCCT